>NW_028318452.1:430000-777500 GCF_062004578.1 Staurois parvus | reverse complement strand
ATAGATAGATAGATAGATAGATAGATCTAGCCATAGATTATTCTTCATGTATCCCTCTTCCAGAGATAATTGTCTGTCTGTCTATCCGTCTATCTATCTATTCTATTTTTTTTAGATTCTTCTTTATTTGTCCCTCTTACAGATCGATGGATCTATATATTTCTATCATTAATCTTCTTTATCCATTCCTCTGCCACATAGATGATTAACAGGTATCAGAAAAGGTGAGTGGAATGATAAATGGATAGATAGATAGATAGATAGATAGATAGATAGATAGATAGATAGATAGATCGTTGATCGATCTAGCCATAGATCCTTCTTTATCTATCTATCTATCTATCTATCTATCTATCTATCTATCTATCTTTCATTATTCTTCTTTATCCATCCTTCTATCACTTAGAGGATTGACAGGTGTCAGAAAAGATGAGTGGAAAAATAGAGATAGATAGATAGATAGATAGATAGATAGATTGATCTAGCCATAGATTCTTCTTTATCTATCCCTCCTCCAGATTGATCTATTTATCTATCTATCTATCTATCTATCTATCTATCTATCTATCTATCTATCTATCATGGTCATCCTGTATTAGTGGTGATGGGACAATAGCTGTTCTGGGTAGATTTTGGATTTTTTTTTGCTGCTCTGCTCCATTTTGGACGGAATTTTTGTTCTTGTGGTGGTCCAGGTAAAGACAATCCAGGGGTGTCTATATTCAGACAATTAGGGAAATCTAAAGAGAAAATCGATCTTCTATCTGCAGAAATGCCAGCTTAACAAATTAGATTCTTGTTTCGTGCAAGTGATTTGGTGACAGTTTGGGAATTAGAAGTAATAAGTTGTTGTGTCTGTCCTCCTCCTCCTCCTCCTCTTGGCTCTCGGTGCTGATGCTGCATCAGGTGCTTCCTCCTCCGGCCGCCAGCCCGTCAGTGCCGCCACTGCATCTCTTGCTCTAATTAGTGCTGCTGCCCTCCATGTGGGCTCCATTAAACCGTGATTTAGCCGAAAGAATTATAATTATGGTTGCAAATAAAATAATCAGCATTGAAGAGCGATTTCCTTAATGAGATGGAGCGGTTGCACGTCACGGACTAAAGGGGTCTCATTAAGAGCTGCTAATGAAGCTTGGGAGAATATTGATCTTCAACCAAAAGTCTCCCCGCTGCTGGGAGACACTCATATCCTTCCAACTTTCTGCCTGGGGTCCAGTGTGAAGACCCCCTCACTGATACAGCTGAGCCACAGGGGGCCCTGCCATCCCCAACTCATTATCCCCACTAATACTGCCATTAGTATACAGCACTGTGCACTTAGAAATAGCTTGTTACCTTCATAGACCACTGTGTGCTGAATACCAGGAGGGGGGAGATGGATTCAATTACAATCTGGTCACCTAATTCCCACCACTAGAGTGACAGATGACAAGCACCTCACTTCCATGTCACAAACAGACTGGAATGAAGAATTGTTCTCATATCGATTCATATTTCATTGGTGGTAAATCGAATGTCCTATATTCTAATAAATGGTCATTTGGCCTATATCTGGACTTAATTGTAATGATGACAACTATGTTACCCTTTGTAAGTGCTGCCATTGCCACACCTGAAGCTGGATTTTAAAGCAGTAAAAGGAAACTTGTATTATATTTCAGCTTACCAATTCTTAGATGTGATGGCTGCATTGGTTTTCTTACTTTAGACTTTCTTTGATTTTCCCCTGATAACCCTACCAATAAGTCTATTGTTTTTCAACAGAACAAGCTCTCTTGAAAATGTTGAGACAAACCATTTACCACAGGCAGGGGTGCTTACAATGATCAGCTTTTTTTAATCATGTAAAATCTTTATCCCCCCCCCCCAAAAAAAAAATAAACAACAGTTTGCTGTAGCTGTTTGTTCAGCTTCCATTTTTTAGTGTATCTAAATCTGCTAGTTCATCTAACACTCCCCTGCCCCCTAGACTGATAATATTGCTGTTTAAAGATGCCCTTCTGCCCTTCTTTTATTTTCACCTTGTGTTCTGGCCAGTGAGTCTGTTGTTTTTCAAAAGAACAAGCTATCTTCCAGATGTAACAGTTCTCAAGGATGCAACAAAGATGTGACAGCTGCATTGGTTTTCTTTTATAGGATTTCTTTCTTTTATTTTCATCTGGCGATCCTGCAAGTAAGTCTGTTGTTTTTCAACAGAACAAGCATTTCTGAAAATGTAGCAGAGTGTTGAGACAAACCATTTACCACAGGCAGGGGTGCCTACAATGATCAGCTTATTCTATTCATTTAAAACCTTTATTTCCTCTCCCCCCCAAAACAAAGCAGTTTGCTGTAGCTGCTGGTATAACTGCAGTGTTAGCTGGAGTTTGGCTTCCATTTGTTAGTGTATTTAAATCTGCTAGCTCATCTACCACTCCCCTACCTTCAGACTGACAATACTGCTGTTCAAAGATGCCCCCTCTTTTATTTTCACCTTTTGTCCTGGCCAGTAAGTCTGTTGCTTTTCCAGATGTATCACTTCACCGAGATGAGACAAAGATGTGAATCTGCATTGGTTTTCTTTTTTATGATTTCTTTCTTTTATTTTCATCTGGCGATGCTGCAAGTAAGTCTGTTGTTTTTCAACAGAACAAGCTTTCCTGAAAATGTAGCGGAGTGCTGAGACAAACCATTTACCACAGGCAGGGGTGCCTATAATGATCAGCTTATTCTATTCATTTAAAACCTTTATTTCCTCTCCCCCCCCCAAACAAAAGCAGTTTGCTGTAGCTGCTGGTATAACTGCAGTGTTAGCTGGAGTTTGGCTTCCATTTGTTAGTGTATCTAAATCTGCTAGCTCATCTACCACTCCCCTGCCCCCAGACTGACAATACTGCTGTCCAAAGATGCCCACTCTTTTATTTATTTTTGTGAATCTGCATTGGTTTTCTTTTTTAGGCTTTCTTTCTTTTATTTTCACCTGGCCATCCTGCCAGTAAGTTTGTCGTTTTTCAACGGAGCAAACTTTCCTGAATATGTAGCAGTTAGAGTGGTAAGAAAACCATTTACCAACTGGTAGGTGTTTTTCCAGTGATCAACTTTTATTTATTCATGTAAAATCTTTATCCCAAAAGAAAAAAAAACTGTTGCTGTAACTGTTTGTGTAATTGCATTGCGAGCTGGCATTTGGCTTCAATTTGTTAGTGTATCTAAACTGCTAGTCCATCTAATGCTCATGATCCCCTATTGCCCAGGGGCCCCATGAGTTGTCAGTCTGCCCCTGCCCCTACCCCAGGCTGACAATAATGCTGTGCAAAGGTGCCCCCTGTGCTCTTTCATCCAGAGTGTAGGCACTCTAATACAGGAGGTGTGCTACTGACCAGATCACCAGGTGAAAACAGAGGGAAAACACTGAAAATGGATGCAGCTACCACTTCTAAGGATTGGTAAGATACAATAAATTACATTTTTGATTTTGGGTTTAATACCACTTTAGAGTGTAACTAAAGGCAAAACTTTTCCTGACGCCAACATGGCAGTATACATGTTCGTATGTTGCCATGGATTGGCGTCAGGAAAGGAAAATGATGGTGTTTGATACAATTTTCCATTTTTTCCCATTTTGAATAGAGTTAGGGAATGTTATAACCATTATTATTATTATTATTATTATTATTTTTGCAATTATTATTATTTTTTGCAATCTGTGTCCCATTGAGGAGATTTTCCTTCACTTTCTGTCCCATAGCCAGAACAGGAAGTGAAAGGAAATCCCCCCAAAGTGACCGAATCCCAGGATATCACCAGAAACAGTGTCTCGATTAGAAGATTTCCTCTCTATTAGTGTTCTAGTGCCAATTTGGGATTTTCTTGTACCTTTCACTTTCGATGATAACAGTAAACAGGACAAATGGAGAGGGTGAATCTCCCTAATGGTGACAGAGACAGCAATAAAAAATGACAGGTGTTCTAATCCCTCTCTACGCTTTCCAAAACTAAAACAAACAAAAAGTTTTGCCTTTAGCTATACTGGTTCTAAAGGTTCAGTTTTTCCCCTTTAAATGACAAACATGTCATACTTACCTGCTCTGTGCAATGGTTTTAGATGGAGCAGCCCTGATCCTCCTCTTCTCGGGTCCCCACCAGCAGCTTCTTTACTTCTAGTCAATTCCTTATGTACCTGTTAACCACTTGCCCTCCAGAGGATTTACCCCCCTACCTGACAAGGCCATTTTTTGTATTACAGCGCTGCGTTATTTTAACTGACAATTGCGCGGTCATGCAGCGCTGCACCCAAATTAAATGTACGTCCTTTTTTCCCATGAATTGAGCATCCTTTTGGTGGTATTTGATCGCCTGTGCATTTTTTAATTTTTTGTGCTATAAAGAAAAAAAGACCTACAATTTTGAGAAAAAAACAATATTTGTGAATTTTTGCTATTAAACATGTCCAGTAAAAAATGAAAGAAAATCAAATTTTGTCATAAATTTAGGTCAAAATGTATTCTGTGACATGTCTTTGCTAAAAAGAAATCCCGATACGTGTAAATTAATTTGTTTACATGAACGTTATAGTGTTTACAAATGGCGATATATATACTATTTTTTTTTCATTTTTACTAGTAATGGGCTGAACATATACTGTTTTTTTTTTTTTAATTTTTACTAGTAATGGTGGCGATCAGCAACTTACAGCGGGAATGCGGGACTGCGGCGGGCATTCTGACACTGGGGGGAACTAACTTGGTGTCACTGACATCCCCAATGACACCAATACAGTGATCAGTGTTAAAAAAAGCACTGACACTGTACTAATGACACTGCGCAGAACAGGGTTAACATGAGGGGCGATCAAAGGGTTAACTGTGTGCTGAGTATGTTTTACTATAGGGCTGTGTCTGTGTGCTTCACTGTAAGCACACTGCTTTGGATGGTTGTGCTGTACACAGCCATCCAAAGCAGTGTGTCCGAGCTGACAGGGAGGAAAATTGTTAGAAAACAAAACATTTCTCTTCACCATCGGAGATCTTTGGTAATCACTGGGTGCTGGCGAGTAATCACCGGCCAGGACCCAGTGATTGACAGCCGGAGCCGCACATGGCAGCATGGGTAGGACGCATGCGCATCCTATTCAGAAATGCAAAATCACATATATATACGTGATTTTGCGCACCCGTTCTGCCCTGTTGCAGTATTTCTGCTATAGGGCGGTCGGAAAGCGATTAAAGCTGGTGCCCCAGGTTTCCTGCTTCAGGGTGGCTCTTTTCTCTTGCAGAGTACTATGGAGCCACCCTTGCATGCTGGGATGATATCTGTGTCTCCCCACACTGTGTGCATCAATAGAAACATACAGCCCTACAGCCTAGGATGGTAAGACACTCCCTGCTCCTCCGTCCTCCAGCCTTCTCCAAGTTAACAGACTAACTGTTTACTCTTTCCTGTGAAGACCAGAAGCTCAGGAAAACAGCACTGAGAAAGTAGCAGCTTTAGAAGTAAACTGTAAGTGCTGGGGTAAGAATTATACCAATGCTGTTATGTACGAGTTTACTATTATGATGTACATTGCATATCTCTTCTGCAATCATCTTTTTGTCAAATGCCTTCAATTACGCTTAAAGTTAAAAAATTCTAAGGGTTGATTCACACCATGCACGGCTGCTGGTGTGCTCTGGGAGTACACAGTGCCAAAGCACTGATCCTGGTGCATCACATTGGTTTTTTTTTGTTTGTTTTTTTAGAACTTTATTGAAATGTCACATGTCATTAAAGTGGAGCTAAACCCATCAATTTGACTGTTTCCCAAAACAGTTATAAACAAGGCATGCTGTGAATGATAACTGTCACATTTGCTTATGCTTTCAACTGAACTGTCAAGCCATCAAATGTCTGGTGTCAACACTGATCACACGTGCAGCACCATGGCGAATGCAGGTCAAGCAGTTGCTTATATGGCAGCTTCCTTTACTGCAAAGGATTGGAGGGTTTAGTTCCGCTTCAAGTTCTATTCACAGAGCCATGTTGGGATACAGTACATGCAGTACTTTTTTTCAGCACACACCATCACATTGTAGTTGTATGAACTGATACAGTAGGAAACAAGGCAAATTCTCTTTGCACTGGGATTGCATTAGACAACGTTGCCCAGCACATCCCAATGCAAATGGGCCCTGGAGGGTTTAAAGTGGTTGTAAAGGGTGAAGGTTTTTTTTACCTTCGTGCATTCTATGCAAGAAGGTAGAAAAAACTTTAGCGTGCAGCTCCCCCCCCATTACTTACCTGAGCCAATCTTGATCCAGTGATATGCACGAGAGCAGTAGCTCTCCCAGGCCTCTCTTTCCTCATTGGCTGAGACACAGTAGTGGAAGTCGTTGGCTCCCACTGCTGTCAATCACAGCCAATGAGGAGGGAGTAGGGGTTGAAAACGAGCCATGCTCTGTGTGTACCATAAACAGACAGAGGCAGCTCAGGGGTAAGCACACACGAGTGCCCCCAGAGTAAGCAGCTTGTTCTGGGGGCACTCGGCAAGGCGGAGGGGCCAGAAGTGCTGGCAGGGACCCGAGAGCAGGAGGATCAGGGCTGCTCTGACTAAAAGCATTGCACAGAGCAGATAAGTTTTACATGTTTGTTATTTTAAGGAAAAAAATGAACCTTTAGAATCAGTGTAGCTGACGGTAAACATTTTTTGTTTGTTTTAGTTTTGTCATTTTTTATAGCTGTCTCTGTCCCCATTAGGGAGATTCACCCTCTCCATTTGTCCTGTTTACAATTATCTTTGAAAGTGAAAGTTACAAAAAAAATCCCAAATTTTAAGTTGGTATTAGAACACTAATAGAGGGGAAATCTTCTAATTGGAACACTGTTTCTGGTGACATCCTGGGTTTCGGTCACTTTGGAGAGACTTCCTCTCACTTCCTGTTTTGGCTATGGTGTAGGAAGTGAAGGAAAGTCTCCTCAATGAGACACAGATGACAAAAAATAAATAAAGAAATACGCGACTAGTACAGACAGATGGACAGCGCACTTCCCATTTATTCCAGAGGAATTTTAAGAAGTCAGTGGGCCTGTGCGCAAGATCATAAGTTGAGCCCCATTGCTTGATATGAAAAAAAACCAGTATGCTTAGTGCATTATAGTGAAGAGCGGGCATGGTTTTCAATGTGCCAGGGGTGTTTCTAGGATTGAAAAAAAGTAATATAGCTCACGCAGCATGCACGGTGAACAGAGGGCGTGGCTATATTGTATTACCAGTGGAGGGTCTTAAGGGGCGTAATTAAATAAAATAAGGTCAATTTGTCCACCAGTATAATCCCCCCTCAGGTCAGTCTGTCCCCCAGAATAATCCTTCCTCCCCTCCAGGTAAATCTGTCCCTTAGTATAATCCCCCCAGGTCAGTCTGCCCCCCAGTATAATCCTCCCCCCAGGTTAGTCTGTGCCCCAGTATAATCCCGTTCAGGTCAATCTGCCCCCAGTATAATCCACCCAGGCCAGACTGTCCTCAAGTACAATCCCTTCAAGTCAGATTGACCTAGGGAGACTGTGGGGTTTGTACTGGGGAACACACTGACACCCATTACAATCCTGGTAACAGCTGATTTTTTAGGTCCCGCAATAGTTGGGAAAATGTTTATCAAATCACTGTTTTCACTAAAAATACACTAAAATCATTAACACACACAACAAACTTACACTACTCCTGTTAAATTCCTGCCAAGGCCTTGTTCACTTGGGGCATACTATAGTGTACGCCCTTGTGAAGGCCATGTTTATGAGCATGGGGATGCACAGGTTTTCCATGTAAGCCCCTGCAGGCAGACCCATTCATATCAATTGGGATGCAATGGCTGCATGGACATGGCCACTGTTCCCAATCTGACATACATGAGGGTGCGGGTGCACAGCCCCAAATGCAAACAATGGGAGTTCAGGGACATGCAGCCAAACAGATGCTAAATTGAGAGTATAGGCTACGTCCATTCAGCTTCCCAATTGACATGAATGGAACACCTTGCATCCCTGTGCAAGTAAACATGGCCCCTGCATGGGGGTACGCTGTAGTATGCCCTGTGTGGACAATTCATCATTATGTATGTTTCTTTCTTTCTTTTTTTCTTTCTTTCTTATGTAATTTTTTATATTTTTTGTTACTTTTTTTTTATTTGGGCGGGGGCGGGCTTTGGTAAAACATCAGAGGTCTAAAGAGACATAAGACATAGAGCCCCCTTTCCCTTTCTCTGCAACCTCAGCTGCACTGCATATGAATGAATAGAAGTCTGTGTACAGAGACTCCTATTCATTTACAAATCAAAGCATAGTAAACTCATTTTACTATGCTTCAATAATGAATGGACACAATGGACAAGGGCAATTGGTACATCAGCTATAGCCAGCCGGAGGGGGAGGAGGGGAACGGCCAGCAGTAATGCATGAAGGGGACGCCAGGGAATCCCTGAGGAGCAGAGAAGTATGGGGGTCAGAGCAGCGGGGGTAAGGTTGAGGAATCTATTTTTCAGGTAAATCTTTAAATCAGGCCACCGAAAGTCAGCTGGAGGGAGAAGAGGAGAAGCTGCAAGGGAGCAGTGGGGGGGAATTGGCGGCTATGATTGGAATCTTGTATCATCCATTGTGCAGTATGTGACAAGGCACAGTGGACCTCCCTTCCTTCTGGGCCCGTGTGCCCCGCACAAACTTGCAAAATAGCTGATACACCAGAGAAATGGACTGGAGAATCTCTATCCTCAGTCCCTTTCTCAATCTCATAAGTGAGGCATCAGGGGTTTATTATTTCAGCAAAGTCCCCCAAAAGGACAGTTAAAAAATGTAAAAAAATAAATACAATTTTGAAAAAAATGTAAAAAAAAATTAAAATTCTAAAAAATTATTTAAAAAAATTAAGGGCTCATTCACATGTGCTTTGCTCTTTGCTTGGTCTGGTAAAAAAAGCTGAAAAAAACCAGGAAAAAAGCTTAAGGTGGTTCTACAAGGGTTCTTTTTGTACCTTGAGACATTCCATGCTAGGTAAAAAACTTGTTGCATGCACTGGACAGAGAGGGAGCAGTGGGAGCCATTGGCTTCTGCTGCTGTCAATTACATTCGGTGAGCAGGAAACAGCATCTAGGGCAGAGCAGCACTGTGTGACAGGAAGCTGCTTGCTATGACGGCACTCAGTGGGGGGGGGGGAGCCAGATGTGCGGGAGGGGTACCCAAGTAGGAGGAGGATCAGAGCTGCTCTGTGCAAAACCATTAAACACAACAAGCAAGATGTGTTTTTTTTTTTTTTTACTTTTACCTTTAGAATCACTTTAAAAATAGAAAACTATCGCAGCCACCACCAGGGGCATATTTACCACAAGGCAAACAAGGCACTTGCCTAGGGCGGCAGTTTTCATGGGGGCAATACCTCCCCCCAGAAGAAGGGATGAAAGAAGGCACCATGGGAACCAGGTGGGATTCGAGAGAGGTGGCGGGCTGCTTGATGGTGTATGCAGATCCTGACTTTTGTTCCTGGGGATGTCCAGAATTGTGAAAATTAGTGAATTGTTCTCTATCGCCGGGGTAGTGGAAGGCTCTCCCAGGTGGGGGGCAAGGGTGTTGTTGGTCAGTGTCAGCAATGTCAGGCTCTCTCCGCGGGAGGGGGAAGGGGGGTGGTTTTGGTCGGTATCCGTGGAGGCAGATGATTTTTATGTTGCGTAGGGCAGCACAAAATCTAAATACACTACTGGCCACCACATTTGTGGTTTCTTAAGCTGCAATTTAATACATTTTGTTTTGGGGTTCAATACCTCTTTAGAAGCATTCTGGTCCACTTTTGTGCATTCCTACTAAAAAAAATAAAAATAAAACCTTCAAGCAGCAGGTAAAGTGAGACCCCCTGGTAAGGGTAACAGTGGGTGTTCAGATCACAGAACTCAAGAACAGAGACCTCATGGAAAGAGTCCCTAGGTGGGCCATGAGGAAATAAGCCAAAAATATAATAAAAAAAAAGCTGTAGAAAGGAGGGGGGAGGAGTCCCATTGGACCCCAACAGAACAGGGCTTAAATGAGCACCTGGGGGGAGGGAAACCTGTCCCATACCATCTTCTAGCAAATAGGAGGCTTGGGATGGAGTGTGCAGATAGGCATGGGAATGTGCCATCCCTCCCCTGGCCTGTCTACAAATATGGTACAGAGGAATTGAAAGACCACCTGCAGCACCATTGGCTTCAATGACTGGTATGGTATCTCCAGTCTGTGGTTCAGTGCTGCTTATGACCTACACAACTGTGAATGCATTACATCTCTTTTAGTTGATAACGCTTTTGAGTGACCTTGTGCCAGATCCATGCTCTCTTTATGCTCTACATCCAATTTTTTGCTCTGGCCTGCAATTTTATCTGTGGAGCAGGGGTGAACTGACAACTCATGGGGCCCCCGGGCAATAGGGGATCATGGGGCCCCTATGTCTTTGCCCAAACTCAAAAAAGCCTATGAAAAAGGTACCAGGGGCATCTCATGGGGCCCCCTACTGACCCCGGGCCCTCGGGCAGTGCCCGAGTTTCCAAATGGTCAGTCCGCCCCTGCTGTGGCGTGTCAAATTTTTGCATTGGCACAAGGTTGGCTCTCCTCATTCCTTTCCTCTGTGGTCCACAGAGTCTCAGTCCAACTCTGTATACTACAGTAACAACCGGATAACTGGCAAGAAGATATCAATGATTGCACCACATAATGATATGATCATGATACATGTAAATATACAGGATATGGGTCACAACTGTTCATACCTCTATGGATTATATATTCATTGTATAGAATGGACACTGAAATGGTCTTAATAGATGTTTGGGAAATCTGTTTGCGAGTGAATGAGGAGCAAATCCATATTTATGACAAACCAGTTTGTAGGTTTAGATAACTAATATATATGCAGTGACATTGGGAAAAAATTTACATTAAAGCGCACAATGAATCTTGTGACAGTAATCTGTATTCTTATGATTCTCTTTCTGGGAGTAAATATGGAGACCGCTGTTTGTTTAATACTCTGGAGCAGATTTCTGGGCTCACCAGTCAATCTTCCAGGAACAGACGCTGTGCCTTCTTTCTTCTGCATTTTTAGAAAGATGTTAAAAAATACACATACTAAAATAAAGAGGTCAGACACCACTTAAATTGGCATTCAGCCGCTGCATACATTGCCACAAAAAGTGTGCTTACATATTACAGATTCGTTACTATATTTTAGGCTGTATATAGATGTTAGCAAAAGTTTTGAAGACAAAAAGATCATTGCATTATTAGCAGCAGAAACAATATATAATCAGCCTAAAAATTGCAGCACATGGAAAAAAAACTATTTTTGCAGGGGTTAGGAGTGTGTAACACAGAATGCAAGGGTCAGGAGAGGAGTAGAGAGAGTGAAAAAAATCGCCTTCCTCCCCAAGCCAAAATCTTCCCCTCAGTAAAGATCCTACCCCCCACTAGTACAAATTTCCTTGTTGACTGCAAATTGGTTCATTGGTCTTGGCATGTGGTTTTGCAATACTGTGGGATTGATTCACTAAAAGCAGATAGACTGTGCACTTTGCAAGTGCAGTTGCTCCGGAGCAATGGGGTGAAGCTTCACTTTGCAAAGAATACCCAATCACATGCAAGGAATATAAAAAAAACAGCATTTTTGCTTGCACCTGATTGGATGATGGAAGTCAGCAGAGCTTCCCCTTATTTACTAAGCTCTGGAGCAACTTCACTTGGAAAGTGTACATTCTATTTATTTTATAAAGGTACTTTTATAATGCTGTCAATTTATGCATCATTTTACATATATTGTACATTCACATCTGCCCTCAGGGAGCTTACAATCTAAGGTCCCTAACTTTCATTCATACATACACATACTAGGGCCAATTTAGACAGGAGCCAATTAACCTACCAGCATGTCTTTGGAGTGTGAGAGGAAACTGGCGTACCTGAAAGAAACCCATGCAGGCACAGGGAGAACATGCAAACTCCAAGCAGGTAGTGTCGTGGTTGGGATTTGGACAGACAACCCTAGTGCTGCCAGGTGGAAGTGCTAACCTCTGAGCCATAGGGTATTTGCCGTTAGTAAATCAACCCCATTTTGTCACTGGCTTTATTCATCAACCCCTTTACACTCTACAGTTAGACAGAGAGGCCCAGAATTATCATAATGTGGGGCCAGTCTCCACAGTATAAATGAAATGCCAGATAACTTTCCTTCTATGCACAAAGACTTACCCTCATTGGCTGTGTGAGCCAATGAAGAGAGACCCCAGTTGCACATAGCTGAATTTAGATGGGGCTCAGGTAAGTATAATGGGGGGGAGGCTTCACCCAGAAGGTTTTTTACTTTAATACCTAGAGTGCATTAACATAAAAAAACCTTGAGCCTTTAGAACCACTTTAAACTTTTCATGATATAGTCACATGAAAACAGCCACCACATTTCAGGTGCAACAAAACTCTCCTTCATCAAGGCTTATAAGTATGGAATAAAAACTGGAATGGAATCAAAGGAAATTATAACGAAATGGATCTTACATAGTTACATTGTTAGTCTGGCTGAAAGTTTAATCATAAAAGGGAAGACAAAAATGATAATCCTACACCCACAGTTGATCCAGAGGAAGGCAAAAAAACCCAGTAAAGCATGATCTAATTTGCTCCTGCTGGGGAAAAAATTCCTTTCTGATCTCCCGAGAGACAATCAGATTTTTCCTGGATCAACTTTACTTATAAATATTAATATCCAGTTATATTCTGTACATTTAAGAAACAATCCAGGCCTTTTTTAAAGGAATCCACTGAGCTGGCCGGAACCAACTCTTGAGGGAGTCTATTCCACATTTTCACAGCTCTTACTGTGAAGAAACCTTTCCGTGTTTGGAGATTAAATCTCTTCCCCTTTAGACATAAACAGTGCCCCTTTGTTCTCTTTGTTCACTATATGGACCACGAGATCTATATTTGATCTGGTGAAAAACCTTCTGGACTGGAATTATAACAATGTAATCTACTGCTGATCCATTTTGTTGAAGCTTCCTTTGAGCCCGTTCCACTCTTCTTTGTCAGCAAATTTGCATCCAACACACCTATACATGTTTAAAGGTCACGTCTGAACAGTTTTTAATCAAAATACTCTCTCTAAAGCCTAGTACACATGATCAAAAAATTGTACAAAAAATATCGCTTTTGAAGCGATCGTATGATAATTTGATTGTTAGTACACAGCTTTCATCCAAAATTATTTAAAGGGATGGACAAGCACTAAAATTTGATACCAAATTGTACGATTTTCATTTAATTGGTACAGTTTTTGTCCAAAAATATAATACGAATAAATTACATCACTTCCAAATTTTTATTCTGTCGTACAAGAATATTTGTAATTTTAGTAACCTCTTCACTTTCGATATGAGGCTAGCATGCAAAATAAAATGGATGATCCGATCATCCGATATTCTCATCATGTGTACGGGGCTTAAAGATAACTGAGCTTATCTCAGCAGCCATAAAACAGGGATAGTATCCACATTCCCTGATACACAGATGGCTAATATAGAAAGCATTCTCAAATCTGCGTATGAAATACAGTAATCATAATATAGAACAAGTAAAAATATAGAGACTTGTCCAAAAAAATATTTCCCATAACTCAAAATGAGTCCCTACTAAAATACTAAAATATGCTAGAGTTTCCCATTAAAGCGACATTAATCTGCCATAGCTACAGTTGCAAGAAAAAGTATGTGAACCCCTTGGGATTACGTGGAGTTTTGCATGAATTGGGCATAAAATGTGCTCTGAACGTCATCTAAGTCACAACAATAGAAGAACACAGTCTGCTGAACATAATACTACACAAACATTATCTGTTGCCATGGTTTAATTGCACATAACATGTAAACATTCACAGTGCAGGGAGGAAAAAGTATGTGAGGCCCTAGCTTAATTACTTCTCCCAGAGCTAATTGGAGCCAGGAGTGAGCCAACCTTGACTCCAATCAGTGTGATGATATTGGATGTGTTGCTGACAGCTGTCCTGCCCTTAAAAAACACACACCTGTTTTGGGTTTACTGGTTTCAAGAAGCACTGTCTGATGTGAACCATGCCTCACAGAAAAGAGCTCTCAGAAGACCTACGATCAAGAATTGTTGACTTGCATGAAAGGGTTACAAAAGTATCTCCAAAAGCCTTGATGTTCATGTGTCCACGGTAAGACAGACTGTCTACAAATGGAGAAAGTTTAGCACTGTTGCTACTCTCCCTAGGCGTGGTCGTCCTGTAAAATGACTGCAAGAGCACAGCGCAGAATGCTGCATGAGGTAAAGAAGAATCCCAGAGTGTCAGCTAAAGACCTACAGAAATCTCTGGCACATGCTAACATTTTTGTTGACACATCTACAATAAGGAAAACATTAAACAAGAATGGAGTACATGGGAGGACACCACGGAGGAAGCAATTGCTGTCCAAAAAGAATATTGCAGCACGTTTAAAGTTTGCAAAAGAGCACCTGGATGTTCCACAGCACTACTGGCAAAATATACTGTGGACAGATGAAACCAAGATTGAGTTGTTTGGGAAGAACACACAACACTATGTGTGGAGAAAAAAGGCACAGCACACCAACATCAAAACCTCATCCCCACTGTAAAACATGGCGGAGGGAGCATCATGGTTTGGGGCTGCTTTGCTGCCTCAGGGTCTAGACAGATTGTTGTCATTGATGGGGAAAATGAATTCCAGAGTTTATCAAGACATTTTGCAGGAAAACGTACGACCATCTGTCCGCCAACTGAAGCTCTGCAGAGGATGGGTGTTACAACAGGACAATGACCCAAAGCATACAAGTCATTCAACAAAACAATGGCTGCAACAGCACAGAATACGCCTTCTGGAGTGGCCCAGTCAGAGTCCTAACCTCAACCCGATTGAAATGCTGTGGCATGACCTTAAGAGAGCGATTCACACTAGACATCCCAAGAATATTGCTACACTGAAACAGTTTTGTGAAGAGGAGTGGTCCAAAATTACTCCAGATCGTTGTGCAGGTCTGATCTGCAACTACAGGAAACGTTTGGTTGAGGTTATTGCTGCCAAAGGAGGGTCAACCACTTATTAAGTCCAAAGGTTCACATACTTTTTCCTCCCTGCACTGTGAATGTTTACATGTTATGTGCAATTGAACCATGGCAGCATCTAATGTTTGTGTAGTATTATGTTCAGCAGACTGTGTTTTTCTATTGTTGTGACTTAGATGACGTTCAGAGCACATTTTATGCCCAATTCATGCAAAACTCCACGTAATCCCAAGGGGTTCACATACTTTTTCTTGCAACTGTAGGTGTAACTTTTGTAACATTCAGAAACCAGCTAGTCATAAACATCAGCTTGCTATCCACTCTTAGCTTTCGATGGTGGGGGGCACTTTGTAATGTTACCACAACAGAAACATAATCATTATGTGACCCTATCTATGTCTCAAAGAACTTGGAAAATAAAAGTAAAACTTATTTCTCAAGGAATCTCATTTTATATTTTTAAATATATATATATATATATAGATAGATAGATAGATATATATAAACACACACCATGTGGTCAAGAAGGTTTTTATTAGGCTCCATATCTCCAAGTTTAAGCCTACTTGAAGCCCATAGGATGCATGTCCCCATCTCTTCACTAAATCAGAAAAACACATTAGTCACAATGAACATCTTCAGTATTGATCTGCGGTGACAGAGGTGGTTTACGGTGATTATATGTAATAAAATTGTTTTACAAAGTAAATCACTCACGATGTGTACTCTTATTAACATCTGGTAAGATGCAGGCTTTTACGTGCTTGACAACAAAACAAAATAATATTCAAGTCTGCGCAATGAGAGTGAGGGGTATGTCAGCTATAATAAGATGTATTTTTTTCTTTTCTTCAGGAACTCATATAATGCAATAGCCATAGCAGCTTTGCGGATTGCACTGCATAATGAACATCAGTGGAACAGAGTAAAAATGAAATTGTATTGTAAAAATAATTATGCCTCTGAAGATGCCTCATGCCTTCATGTGAAGATGAAATAAGTAAACAGGATCCTTGAAGTGAATATATATACACGATATTGCTAACCGTATTGGGACACCTGCCTTTACACGCACATGAACTTTGATGGCATCCCAGTCTTAGTCCGTAGGGTTCAATATTGAGTTGGCCCACCCTTTGCAGCTATAACAGCTTCAACTCTTCTGGGAAGGCTGTCCACAAGGTTTAGGAGGGTGTCTATGGCAATGTTTGACCATTCTTCCAGAAGCGCATTTGTGAGGTCAGGCACTGATGTCGGAGGAGAAGGCCTAGTTCGCAGTCTCTGCTCTAATTTATCCAAAAGGTGTTCTATTGGATTGAGGTCAGGACTCTGTGCTGGCCAGTCAAGTTCCTCCACCTCAAACTCACTCATCCATGTCTTTATGGACCTTGCTTTGTGCACTGGTGCGCAGTCATGTTGGAACAGGAAGGGGCCATCCCCAAACTGTTCCTACAAAGTTGGGAGCATGAAATTGTCTGAAATGTCTTGGTATGCTGACACCTTAAGAGTTCTCTTCACTGGTACTAAGGGGCCAAACCCAACCACTGAAAAACATCCCCACACCATTATCCCCCCTCCGCCAAACTTTACACTTGGCACAATGCAGTGTGGCAAGTACCATTTTCCTGGCAACTGCCAAATGCAGACATGTCCATCGGATTGCCAGACAGAGAAGTGTGATTCGTCACTCCACAGAACACATATCCACTGTTCTAGAGTCCAATGGCAGCGTGCTTTACACCACTGCATCCGGCACTTTGCATTGCACTTGGTGATGTAAGGCTTGGATGTAGCTGCTCAGCCATGGAAACCCATTCCATGAAGCTCTCTATGCACTCATGTTGTGCTAATCATAAGGCCACATGAAGTTTGAAGGTCTTTAGCTATTGACTCTGCAGACAGTTGGTGACTTCTGTGTGCTTCAGCATGCGCTGACCCCACTCTGTCCTTTTATGTGGCCTACCACTTCATTGCTGAGTTGTTGTTGTTCCCAGTTGCTTCCACTTTGTTATAATACCACTAACAGTTGACCGTGGAATATTTAGTAGCAAGGAACTTTCATGAATGGATGCACAGTTGGCACCCTATCACATTACCACACTTGAATTCACTGAGCTCCTGAGAGCGACCCATTCTTTCATAAATGTTTGTAGAAGCAGTCTGCATGCCTAGGTGCTTGATTTTATACATCTATGGCCATGGAGGTGATTGGAACACCTGAATCCAATGATTTGGAGGGATGTCCCAATACTTTTGGCAATACAGTGTGTTTGTGTATATATATACATATATATATATATATATATATATATATATATATATATATACACTGTATATGTATTTAAAATGTATTTGATAAGTGCTATTTAGGATTGGATCAATGGTTTATTGGTACAAGTACATTTTGGCCAGGGAGGTATTAGAACTTTGATGCTGAGAAGGTAGTAGATCAAACATATAAAGCCCAATTCAATGCAGAATGGCTCAACGTGTGTCTTAGACCTTGTTTACAATAGTGGTTGGGGGACAGTTAAACTGTGTAGCTAAGCCACAGTTTTACCACCCATCAACAGCTCTCCCTTTAGCTGCTAAGGCAATGAAGGGGTGTATAAATATGACGCAAAGGCAAAAATTATCCCCACTGTCACATTCAGCAGGAAGTACCACATGACCCATTTAACTAAATTGGGCGCCCCGCACCTGCATGTAATGTATGTGGTTGTGCCACACTAGTGCAGAGTTTTAGTGGGCTAGAGCAGACACTGAGGAGATGATACAATGCCCCCTGACTGCTTGTCAAAGCACTCTGAAGAGCAATTCTTCAGAGAGCAACGTTAGTGTAAACTTTAGTGTCACCCCTGTATTTCCAGGGCAATAAATTATGGGAACAAGATTCACCACGGCAAAAAAACACCAATAAAACTACTTGCCCTCCTGAGGATTTGCCCCCTTCCTGACCAGGCCATTTTTTATGATACTGCGCTGCGTTACTTTAACTGACAATTGCGTGGTCATGCAACGCTGCACCCAAATAAAATGTATGTCCTTTTTTTCCCACAAATGGAGCTTTCTTTTGGTGGTATTTGATTGCCTGTGTGGTTTTTATTTTTTGCGCTATAAACAAAAAAGTACTGACAATTTTGAGAGAAAAAAAAACAATATTTTTGACTTTTTGCTATTAAACATGTCCAGCAAAAAAATTTAAAAAATCTAATTTTATCATACATTTAGGCCAAAATGTATTCTGCTACATGTCTTTGCTAAAAAAAATCCCAATATGTGTAAATTAATTGGTTTACGTGACAGTTATAACGTCTAAAAATGGTGGTATATTGTGGAATTGTTTTCTTTAATACTAGTAATGGCGACGATCAGCGACTTATAGTGGGAGTGCGGCGGGCATTCTGACACTGGGAGGAACTGACTTGGTGTCACTGACATCCCCAGTGACACCAATACATTGATAAGTGCTAAAAAAGCACTAGCACTGTACTAATGGCACTAGGCAAGAAGTGCTAGCACTAGCACTGTACTAATGGTACTAGGCAAGAAGGGGTTAACATCTGGGGCAATCAAAGGGTTAACTGTGTGCTGTTTTACTGTGTAAACACATTGCTTTGTATTGTTCTGCTATGTAGAGCAATACAAAGCAGCATCGACATCGGCAACTGAAGCCGCCAACGGAGGTGTCAGGAATGGACTGGCCAGCAATGGTGGGACTCACCTGCCTTTTGATCTGCAGTACCAGGGCTGGCCAGCGGGTGCTCCCAGCAATCAGAGACTCAACTTTGCAGCCAGCTAACACCTGGAACTGATTATGCTGGGGTATTTAAGGGATGGCCAGACCCGCAGACTCTGCCTTGGTGTGTGTTTGTCCTGGGCCCTGTATCTGTCTTGCATCCTGTTTCTGTTCCTTTGCTGACCCTCTGTACTACGCTGCTTGCTACCTGTTCTGATCCCTGGCTTGTGACCCTGACCATCCCTCTGCTTGACCCTCTGTACTACGCTGCTTGCTACCTGCTGAACCTGGCCTGTGACCCCGACCATTCTCCGCTTGCTCCCCCTGTACCTACCTGCCCAATTGATATTGACCCGGCCTGCCTGACGACGCTTGCTTGTATGTACTGTTATCTGTGGGTGGTTGGTTTGGTTTGTTTGCACTGTATTATGTTTAGTATTGCACTGCGTTTATGTTTGTATTGTTAGTGTTAATAAATTATATTGTTTATCCCATATCTGAAGTCTGCGTTTCCCTGCGTCAGTCACACATCTCTGGTCATACCTGGGAGCCCTGACATTACACCAAGGCCGAGTAGAGGCTTCAGGCCGAGTAGAGGCTTCAGGCTGAGTAGAGGCTTCAGGCTGAACCACGGAAGGCAGGTTTACCAGTTTGGATACGGCTCGCTCATGTTCTAGTAGATCAGGGCACAGAGTTCTCTGAGGTGCAGCCTTTGATTGAGGTTTGTGCAGAGTTGGTTTCATCTGGTTCCCCCGAATGCAGGGATGAATTTTTGCCACCATTTAGTGCAGACCAGGTAGAGTCCCTGGTGTGGTTATTAGAGGATGATGTGGGTTACTTTCTGGAGCGTTATTCCACATGTTCACCACAGACACTAAGAGTTTGTATAAACGCAGTGCAGTCATTGACCAGACAGGCTTTGTGTAAGCTCAGCTTTGTTCAACCCCTACTGCAGACATGGACAGACTTGTTGCACCCAGCCTCAGTCAGCTTACAAAAACCCAGTCCTGCTTCTAACTCTACTCCTGTATTCCCAACAGCTCCTCCAGTTACAGCCCAGTATACTTGGCTATCTACCGCATGTCAGTACCCTGTTCCCACTCGCTGCACCTATCCTGCCTTTAACCCTGTAAAAAAGCCCTCTGTAGCAACTGCTCCCTCTCCTGTTCCATCCTCCAGTTCCTCTCTGTCTCCAGCTGCTCCATTCGTTTGCAGACCTGCGTTTACTTGCAGTGCTCCAGTAGTTAAAACCAGAAAGAAGAGAAAATTCTTTCCAACCAATACCATCCTGCCAGTATCCAAACTGGTGAACCTGCCTTCCGTGGTTCAGCCTGAAGCCTCTACTCAGCCTGAAGCCTCTACTCGGCCTGAAGCCTCTACTCGGCCTTGGTGTAATGTCAGGGCTCCCAGGTATGACCAGAGATGTGTGACTGACGCAGGGAAACGCAGACTTCAGATATGGGATAAACAATATAATTTATTAACACTAACAATACAAACATAAACGCAGTGCAATACTAAACATAATACAGTGCAAACAAACCAAACCAACCACCCACAGATAACAGTACATACAAGCAAGCGTCGTCAGGCAGGCCGGGTCAATATCAATTGGGCAGGTAGGTACAGGGGGAGCAAGCGGAGAATGGTCGGGGTCACAGGCCAGGTTCAGCAGGTAGCAAGCAGCGTAGTACAGAGGGTCAAGCAGAGGGATGGTCAGGGTCACAAGCCAGGGATCAGAACAGGTAGCAAGCAGCGTAGTACAGAGGGTCAGCAAAGGAACAGAAACAGGATGCAGGACAGATACAGGGCCCAGGACAAACACACACCAAGGCAGAGTCTGTGGGTCTGGCCATCCCTTAAATACCCCAGCATAATCAGTTCCAGGTGTTAGCTGGCTGCAAAGTTGAGTCTCTGATTGCTGGGAGCACCCGCTGGCCAGCCCTGGTACTGCAGATCAAAAGGCAGGTGAGTCCCACCATTGCTGGCCAGTCCATTCCTGACAGGAGGTGTGGGTAGGGCAAACGCGTGGCACGCGCCCCCCCTACTCAGAAATGCAAAATCACACACACACATACAGTGAGGAACAGAAGTACTTGAACACCCTGCGATTTTGCAAGTTCTCCCACTTAAATATCATGCAGGGGTCTGAAATTCACATTGTAGGTGCATTCCTACCCTGAGAGACAGAATTAAAAAAAAAATTCAGGAAATCACATTGTATGATTTTTAAAGAATTTATTTGTCTTGCACTGCTGAACATAAGTATTTGAACACCTAAGAAACAGCAAGAATCCTGGCTCTCAAAGATCTGTTACTGTGCCTTTAAAAGTCCACCTCTACTCCACTCATTAATCTAACTTAGTAGCACCTGTCTGAGCTCTTTAAAGACACCTGTCCACCCCACAGTCAGTCAGACGCCAACTACTACCATGGGCAAGACCAAAGAGCTGTCAAAAGACACCAGAGACAAAATTGTGGACCTCCACAAGGCTGGAAAGGGCTACGGGGCAATTGCCAAGCAGCTTGGTGAAAATAGATCAACTGTTGGAGAAATTGTTAGAAAATGGAAGAGGCTAAAGACGACTGTCAGTCTCCCTCAGACTGGGGCTCCATGCAAGATCTCACCTCGTGGGGTATCACTGATGATAAGAAAGGTGAGGAATCAGCCCAGAACTACAAGGGAGGAGCTGGTCAATGACATGAAGAGAGCTGGGACCACAGTTTCAAAGGTCACTGTCGGTAGAACACTACGCCGTCATGGTTTCAAATCATGCATTGCACGGAAGGTTCCCCTGCTGAAGTCATCACATGTCCAGGCCCGTCTGAAGTTTGCCAGTGACCATCTGGATGATCCAGAGGAGGCATGGGAGAAAGTCATGTGGTCAGATGAGACCAAATAGAACTTTTTGGTCTAAACTTCACTTGTCGTGTTTGGAGGAAAAAGAAGGATGAGTTGCATCCCAAGAACACCATCCCTACTATGAAGCATGGGGGTGGTATGGGTGGCATGGGTGGTAACATCATGCTTTGGGGTTGCTATTCTGGACAATTGCACTGTATTAAGGAGAGGATGAATGGGGCCATTTACTGTGAGATTTTGAGCAACAACCTCCTTCCCTCAGTCAGAGCATTGAAGATGGGTCATGGCTGGGTCTTCCAACATGACAACGACCCGAAGCACACAGCCAGGATAACCAAGGAGTGGCTCCGTAAGAAGCATATCAAGGTTCTGGAGTGGCCTAGCCAGTCTCCAGACCTAAATCCAATAGAACATCTTTGGAGGGAGCTGAAACTCCGTGTTGTTCCTCGACAGCCCCGAAACCTGACAGATCTAGAGGAGATCTGTGTGGAGGAGTGGGCCAAAATCCCTGTTGCAGTGTGTGCAAACCTGGTCAAGAACTACAGGAAATATTTGACCTCTGTAATTGCAAACAAAGGCTTCTGTACCAAATATTAACACTGATTTTCTCAGGTGTTCAAATACTTATGTTTAGCAGTGCAAGACAAATAAAATCTTTAAAAATCATACAATATTATTTCCTGAATTTTTTTTTTAATTCTGTCTCTCAGAGTGGGAATGCACCTACAATGTGAATTTCAGACCCCTCCATGATTTCCAAGTGGGAGAACTTGCAAAATTGCAGGGCGTTCAAATACTTCTGTTCCTCACTGTATACAGTGAAGGAAATAATTATTTCATCCCCTGCTGATTTCGAATGTTTGCCCACTCACAAAGAAATGATCAGTCTAAAAATTGAATGGTAGGTGTATTGTAACACTGAGAGACAGAATAGCAACAAAAAATTCAAAAGAAATGTATGTCTAACACATTTTGTACTGATTTGCATGTTCATGAGGGAAATAAGTATTTAATCCCATTCACAAAACATGACTTAGTACATGGTGGCAAGTCCTTGTTGGCAATCACAGAGGTCAGATGTTTCCTGTAGTTGGCCACCAGGTTTGCACACATCTCAGGAGGGATTTTGGCCCACTCCTCTTGGCAGATCCTCTCCAAGTCATTAAGTTTTGATGGCTGACATTTGGCAAGTCAATTTCCACAGACTTGCAATCAGATTAAGGTCTGGAGACTGGCTAGGCCACTCCAGGACCTTAATTTGCTTCTTCTTGAGCCACTCCTTTGTTGCTTTGGCCATCTGTTTTAGGTCATTGTCATGCTGGAACACCCGTCCAAGACCCATTTTAAATTCCCTGCCTAAGGGAAGAAGATTCTCACCCAAGATTTGACAGTACATTGTACCATCTATCGTCCCTTTGATGTGGTGCAGCTGTCCTGTCCCCTTAGCAGAAAAACACCCCCAAAGCAGAATGTTTCCACCACCATGTTTGACAGTTGGGATGGTGTTCTTGGGGTCATAGGCAGCCTTCCTCCTCCCCCAAACACGGCGAGTTGAGTTGATGCCAAAAAGCTCGATTTTGCTCTCATTTGACCACAACACTTTCAACCAGTCCTCCTCTGCATCATTCAGATGTTCAGTGGCTAACTGCAGACGGGCCTGGACATGTGCTTTCTTGAGCAGAGGAACCTTGCGGGCACTGCAGGATTTCAATCCTTGTCGGCGTAGTGTGTTACCAATTGTTTTCTTGGTGCCTGTGGTCCCAGCTGCCTTGAGACCATTGACAAGATCCTTATATGTAGTTCTGGGATGATTCCTCACTGTTCTCATGATCATTGACACTCCACGAGGTGAGATCTTGCATGGTGCATCAGACCTAGGGAGACTGACAGTTTTGTGTTTCTTCCATTTGCGAATAATTGCAACTGTTGTCACCTTCTCACCAAGCTGCTTGGTGATAGTTTGGTAGCCCAGTCCAGCCTTATGTAGGTCTACAGTCTTGTCCCTGACATCCTTGGACAGCTCTTTGGTTCTTGCCATGGTGGAGAGTTTGGAATCTGATTGTTTGCTCCTGTGGACAGGTGTCTTTTATACAGGTAACAAAATGAGATTAGCAGCACTCCCTTTAAGAGACTGCTTCTAATCTCAGCTTGTTACCTGTATGAAAGACACCTGGTGAATGATAGGGGATTAAATACTTATTTCCCTCATGAACATGCAAATCAGTGCATCATTTGTTAGACATGCATTTCTTTTGAATTTTTTGTTGCTATTCTGTCTCTCAGTGTTACAATACACCGAACATTCAATTTTTAGATTGATCAATTCTTTGTGAGTGGGCAAACATTCAAAATCAGCAGGGGATCAAATACTTATTTCCTTCACTGTATATATATATATATATATATATATATATATACACGTGATTTTGCACAGCCCTGCCCCCCCGAAGCAGTATTTCTGCTATAGGGCTTCGAGAAATCGGTTAAACTTCTAATCTTTTCTCTTTGCACTAAAAAATGGGTTTTGTTGCTGTCTTTGTCCCCATTGAAGAGATTTACCATCACTTCCTGTCCCCCTGTCTTCCTGTCACTAGGATCTTCCCAATGAAGACACAGACAAGGAAAGGGAAAGGTATCATTTTTAAAACTTTCCCACGACCCAAAGCAAAAACAAAAGTCTAGCCTGGGGTTTATAGCATTAAGAAGTAGGTTAACAATGAAGCAATGAATGGGCTTCGGGTGAAGGGTTAGAACAGGCTTCACAAACTAATGTTTTCTGGGTCAGATGTGGCCCTTTTCCCTTTGCAACCCTTAGTTGGTTTTAGAATTTAAAGCGTATCCAAGTTCAGAATGTAAAATCATATATTCATTCCCACACTGTATTTAGATTATTTATAGCCTATTCCTATTAATCTAGATGATCTTGAAGTTTGTGAATTCCCTTTGTGAAGATCTCCACACTTTATTACCTTGAGTTCTGTGATACGTTTTCTCTATGTCCTGTGAGTAGGCACTGCTGTGTAGTAAGGAGAGAAGAAGAAGCGCCTCTAAGTGCAGCAGACCACTTTAATATATAATAAAAGTAGGAACACTCACATGGTAGTAGAGTGATAAAAGCATGTAGGGTATTGTGGTGTAGAAACACCATGTGGAACGTCTGTCATTGGTGCCTGTATCGTCCGTGTCTCAGTGGTAGGGAGCGTGGTTCAGGAGGGAGACAGATGTGGAACCGGCCTGCATGCCCGTACCCCTAAAAGATGGTGGCTGGAACGCACGCTGAACCGCAAAGAGGGCGTAGGTGTGATGTCATCAGTGACCAAGATGCAATGCGACACGTTTCGAAGCATGTGCTGGCTTGTAATGGTGGAAGCGCGCTCCTTTCTCAAGCAGGGGAATGACATGGCAGAAGGACCGTTCCTGCTGTGTCACTATACTTAACTAAACATTTAGACCCATTAATGAAGAGAGGCGTTTTGTAAGCATTTGGAGATGAGTTTAAAGAGTTTAAAGAAATACTTAAGAAAATGTATACTTTTATGTAGGAATCTCTTTGTTTTAGGCCTGCTCATGAGCCCTCGTTTTCCCCTTCAGTTCTACGGGGGATGAGTTTTGAGACTACACTGAGGGTCACAATATCTGTGATATGAATAAATGAAATTGTTCAAACTGATGGAATACATTATACCTTGATACTGTCGACAATGGTGACATCCAAATTATAATCCTAGCTAGGCTGCACAGGTATTAGGTAAATGTAGGGTTTTTTGGCTCTTCTGTAGTAATCAGAGCAGCTTTTGACTCCCCCCCCCCGGCTTCTAGAGGACTCCGGAACATAGGGGGGAGAGTCAAATAGGTAGTTTAAGTACTTTCCTACCAAGCCAATTCTGACATTTCTCTCATACGTGTACAAATTAGCATTTTTTGCTAGAATATTACTTAAAACCCCCAAACTTTATACACAGTATATACATTTTATAAATGGAGGCCCTAAAAAGTAAAATGCTGGGTGTTGCAATTTTTAATGTCACGCAATCATTGCACAGCATTTTTTCAAATGCAAATTTTTTTTTTAAATGCAGTTTAGTCACTTGCCCTCCTGAGGATTTACCCCCCTTCCTGACCAGACAATTTTTTGCATTATGGCGCGGCGTTACTTTAACTGACAATTGTGTGGTCATACAACGCTGCACCCAAATGAAATTTACAGCCTTTTTTTCCTACAAATTGAGCTTTCTTTTGATGGCATTTGATCACCTGTGCATTTTACATTTTTTGTGCTATGAAAAAAAAAGTCCGACAATTTTGAGAAAATAATATTTTTGACTTCTTGCTATTAAACATGTCCAGTAAAAAAAAATGTAAAAATCTAATTTCGTCATAAATTTAGGCCAAAATGTATTCTACTACATGTCTTTGCTGAAATAAAATCCCAATACGTGTAAATTAATCGGTTTACATGAAAGTTATAGCATTTACAGAAAAAAACAATATTTTTTACTTTTTGCTATTAAACATGTCCAGTAAAAAAATTAAAAAAATTAATTTTTTTTTTTACTAGTAATAGTGGCAATCAGTGACTTATAGTGGGACTGTGGGACTGTGGGACTGTGGGACTGCGGTGGGCATTCTGACACTGGGGGGAGCTGACCTGGTGTCACTGATATCCCCAGTGATACCAATACAGTGAACAGTGCTAATAAAAAGCACTGACACTGTACTAATGTCACTGGACAGGAAGGGGTTAACATGAGGGGCGATCAAAGGATTAACTGTTTGCTGGGAGTGTTTTACTGGTGGGCAGCGTGTTCGTGTTTCACTGTAAGCACACTGCTCTGGATGGCTGTGCTGGGCACAGCCATCCAGAGCAGTGTGCCCGAGCTGACAGGGAGGAAGACTGTTAGTAAACAAAGCAGCCCTCCTACCCATCGGAGATCCTCAGTAATCACCAGGTGCCAACAGGGACCTGGAGATTGACAGCCTCAGCCACGAATTGTGGGCCCCCTACCCAAAAATAGGAGTATATCTGTATATCTGCTATAGAGCGGTTGGGAAGAGGTTAGGTTAATGAATATATATCCAATATACAATATAATACCCAATTTATGGTAAAAATAAAAGATGATGTTACACCGAGTAAATAGATACCAAACATGTCACGCTTTAAAATTATGCACACCTGTGGAATTACGCCAAACTGCAGTACATTAAATTATCAATAGGTGACACTTTAAAAGCCTTTACCGGTTACCAGTTTAGAGTTACACTGGAGATCTGGCACTAGAATTGTTGCTCTCACTCTGACATTACGTTACATGTATGCAATTACAGTTTACTTATGAGTGCAGGACTTATGTGCGTGTTCGCATTTGTGAATGAGCACTGGATTTTTTTATTTTTTTTACACTGCATCTTTATTTTTTTTATCAACTTTATTGCTATCACAAGGGATGAACAACATGTCTTGTGATAGCATGTGCCTTGACAAGTCCTCTTTATGGAGAGATGTACACTCTATTAGATCCCAGATCTCTCCCCAGGTCTGCCCTCCAAAGCATCTGGTCAAACTGATAAATTGTGTGAACACTAGAACAGAGGGGTCTTCCTGTTGATGGAATTCCACCTGTCTGGGTGGGGGTGACTACACGCCTCCCTTGTATTATTATTTATTTATTTCAGGTACTTATATAGCGCCGTCAATTTATGCAGCGCTTTACACATATATATTGTACATTCACATCAGTCCCTAACCCTGAAGGGGTGTACAATCTAAGGTCCCTAACTTACATTCATACATACACATACTAGGACCAATTTAGACAAGATCCAATTAACCTACCAGCATGTCTTTGGAGTGTGGCAGGAAACCGGTGTACCTGGAGGAAACCCACGCAGGCACAGGGAGAACATGCAAATTCCAGGCAAGTGGTGCTGTGGCTGGGATTCAAACCAATGACCCTAGTACTGCCAGGCGGAAGTGCTAACCATTTAGCCACTGTGCTGCCCCTTGTAGAAAGTTTTGCTAAATTCAGATGCTGTTCATTGAGGTCCCAGTTGTGGAAGAGCTTGGAGCCTGCACCTACAGTTATCTTCAACACCCCGATATTTCACCTGAAGGATTCAGTCTGCAAAACCTCACTAGGAGGCATCTGGAGAAAGCTGAATGGACACAGCTGTTCCCTTGCCTCATGAGTATTGACTGTTTTGCAAGATCCTGGTGACTGTACTATTGGGATATTGGAGCTAAGTAGTTCTTATTCCATTGGGTCCCTACCTCTGGCCTTCTCTTAGTCTCTTGAGGGGAACTGTATTCTGAATTCTAGTAGAAGATTTGCCTCTAAGCAGTCTTGACTCTAAGTAACTTTTTATTTTACTGGTTGTGTGTGTTTTGTATATTTTATTTTTATCCAGGGATTTTGTATGGGGGTTCAAAGCTGCAACATGGCTGGACCCTGCATTTTAAAGTGGAATTACCTAACAGTTGGAAAACTGTAAGCAGGCAGCTCTTTATTGCAGAAGAGACAAGTTATGTCTCTACTGCAGTGCCTGTTTGCACTCCTTTATTGAATGTGCACTGAGCTGTGCATGCACAGCTCAGCATGCATTCCCAGCTCACTCTGGCTATGCTGGAATGACTGCCTCCCGTGCTCATGTGCAGGATGACATCATTCCCCACCGGCCAGTCAAGAGACCAAAAACCCAGGACCTGGAAGTAGCCAGGGGAGAAGATAACAGCGGCCAGTAAAACATGTAACAGCTGCACTGTTGGAAGGTGGAGGTAAGTATTTTCAGGAGTTTAGTTCCATTTTAATGCAAGGTCCTATTTAACACGGCAATGACAAAATCAGCTAAATATTTCATTAAATGAACTTCTGTACGTTCAATTGCTCTTTTTCTTGTTGACAAACTCCCTATACAAATAAAACAATCTAAAAAAGTTACATTAATAAATTAATACTTTGAAGTAATTCCACGCATTGCAAAATTTAACTTAACAATGCATTTTCCTGAACATAATGTAACTCTTACTTTCATTAATTTTGATAAATCTTCCGCCAAAAAAAGTAGCTGTGTTCGTTTACAATAAAAACGTGTTTTTACAGCTCACTTAAGCAAGCATCTGTTATCATTTAAGAGTTTGCCAACCCCAGAGTCAGGTGTGAGAAGAGAATTGTTACTTAGCTGGAAACTTCATTTTAAGTTAATGGCATGATGTCTTTATCTGCAGTTAACAAAATTTTCTGCTAATGAACATGTACACTTGTACTTTGGCACTTCCAATTTAGATATGCTGCTTGGTTTTCTTTCTACTAAGAATTTCCATTGCGAGACCCCACACTAGTACTAAGGGTGGTCATACATATCTTAGTTCAAATGGAAGAGAAAGGATGAGCATTTATTACTGTACAGAGATTTCCCAACATTTTAGCACCTTTCCTATGAAAAAAAGGAGTGGGATTTGAACCCACAGCCTCTGTTTGTTCTGGCAATATGCCTCCTTGCTGAACCACATCCTGTCTGAACTCATAGATAATATTGCCTTGTACCTTGTTTCTGGTGAACTTGAATTCTATGTTCCTCCCATGAATTCCTATTTAATCCATGCCTTTGCACTTCCTCTTTGCCAGATTATTGTGTTCTCTCCAGCCAATATATTGTTCCATTGTGTTCCTGCAGTTGTCATTATTTCCACTACCAGTTGTTACTGACATTTAGCTTGTTGCTAGACTACACTTCCGATGGATCCCTACATTATATATTTGCTTTCTGACTTCATGGTGGGGTAATCCTGAGGACCACGACTTGGTACTAACATGCAACAAAACCACTACATCTCCACTATAAGGAGCTCTGGTGAATGGCCATTAGTGCTTAGACCCCGCACCTTGGGTGAGCCCATGTCATCCGCTAGGGTGACCTGCTTATGTACTTATCAGGGGCGGACTGACAACTCATGGGGCCCACGGACAATAAGGAATCATGGGGCTCAAAAAACTCAAAAAAGCCTATGCAAAAGGTACCAGGGGCATCTCATGGGGCCCCCTACTGACTCCAGGCCCTCGGGCAGTGCCCGAGTTTCCAAATGGTCAGTCCGCCCCTGGTACTTATCCATCTAGTCTGTGGGAGCCTTTCTACTGTTATAGCTACTGGTCTCTGAGCCTGACCCCTGACCATAACAGTGGCGAAGTTGTGAACCCCAGCAAAAGTAGTATTGTGATGGGCTCAGGTAGGTTAAAAAAATAATCCAATGTATAAGACCCATTTCACACTGGTGTGCTTTTGCTGTGCTAAAACGCACTTTTCCAGCATGACATAAGCACATGAAAACTGTTCACACCACTGCACTGCAGGTGTGTTGCATGTTGAATCTTTTGGTACAGTTTTTCAAAAGCTTACCAAAAACACAACTTCCATTGTAGGTCAATGGGAATGCATCAAAAGTACATTAAAAATGTTTTTGGGATGATTTTTGAGTCACACATTCATGTTTTACAGGTGCATACTTTGAGTCAGGGAACCAGAAAACACAGGAAATTCACATTAAAACATGTTAAAAGCATGTTAAACAATGCATACCATGTTTTTAATCGCACCAGTGTGAAAGGGCCCTAACTGAAATTGTTTCTTATATATAAAACACATGTTATGAACTTATGACAATGTTGTAATGTGGTTTGTAACAAGAAAAGAGGTAGGAAGGTGATGAGTCCACAGAGCTGCTCCATAGGATGACAAAACCTGATTGATTTTTTGCCAAGATATTGCGTTGCTGGAAACCAGTGTGAATAGTGCAGCTGCCAAACACTTTATTCTCTGTACTAAAGAACCCTTCAAATATTTACTCTCTCCTTACAGAATGCTTGACTATCCCCTAAAACAGCCTGCAACACTGAACCCCTTCCCTAGCATTTAACCCCTAACATTAGTCCTATGCTTTTAAACCTTCTTAATCCAAACACTTAAACCAGGGGTATTGAATTAATATTCAAGGAGGTCGGGTCATTAAAATTTTTTTCTGGCCGAGGTCTGAATAGAGTGTGCCTATCAATGTGCCCCCTTACATTAGGTGTTGCCATTAGATTGCAACATTACATCATGTACTGCCAACACATAAGGTGTGCCCATCAGAGTGCTCCTTTACATCAGTTCTCTCCATCAGAGTGCCCCTTTACATCAGGTATCCCCATCACGGTGCCACCTTACATCAGGCAGTCCCATCAGAGTGCCCCCTTACACTCAAAGTACCCCTTTCAATCATATTTCCCGATAAGAGTGCCCCTTTACATCATATTCCCCATCAGAGTGGCCTTTCCATCAAATGTGCCAGACTGCCCCTTTCCATCATTTGTGCCCATCAGAGTGCCCCTTTCCACAGTATGTGCCCATTTGTGCCCCCCTTAACATAACATGTGCCCATTTGTGCCCCCTTAATATAACATGTGCCCATCAGAGTGCCCCCTGAACAAAATATGGGCTCATCAGAGTGCACCTTAACATAAAAAAGGGGCATGCTGATGGCACATTTTATGTTAAGGGGTACTCTGATTGGGTACATTTTATGTTAAGGGGCACTCTGATGGGCACATTCTATGTTAAGGGGCACTCTGATGGGCACATTCTATGTTAAGGGGCACTCTGATGGGCACATTCTATGTTAAGGGGCACTCTGATGGTCACATTCTATGTTGTGCCCATCAGAGTACACCTTAACATTAAATGTGCCCATCAGAGTACCTCTGTAAGACTACACCCTACCTTGAGGGCAGACAGGAGCTGCACCGGGATCCTTGTGTACAGGCAGAGCATGGGAGCTGGAGAGACAGTGAGCTGCAAGGGGCAGTGATGTCATGTGATGTCATGTTGCCATGATGACCACCCTGCTCAGTGGCAGATCTGTCATTGCAGGCTGGCGGTCCAGAAGGGAGCACTGCTGGGGCTGTTGTCAGACCGCGATCTGCCATTTAGGAACTGCTGACCTAAACTAACCACTATAATTACAAAATGAATGTATATCAAAACGTTTTTTTTTTCAGAGTGGGAAATAGGGAAGGGCTAGAACTGTTGGGTTTACTTCTATACGGGGCTCCTGCAGAGAGTTTTTCCTTTCATTTAGTGTCACAGTGGTTAGTGGTTAATGATTAATACTCTGAATGGTCTAGGGTCATCAGTGGTGTACCCCAAGGTTCAGTGTTGGGACCCTTACTTTTTAATACATTTATAAACAATATAGCATCTGGGATTAAAAATCCAATTTCAGGCTTTACAGATGACACCAAGCTGTGCAGTGGAATAACGTCCTTACAGGATGTCTCCAATTTAGAAGCTGACCTCAATGCACTGTGTAATTGGGCAACTATGTGGCAAATGAGGTTTAATGTTGATAAATGTAAGGTTCTGCACTTGGGGGTTAAGAATATGCATGCATCATACATACTGGGGGGTACAACTAGGGGAATCAATGGTGGAGAAGGATCTGGGAGTTCTGGTAGATCACAAGCTTAATAATGGCATGCAATGCCAAGCTGTGGTTTCTAAAGTGAGCAAAATCCTCTCTTGTATTAAAAGAGGTATAGACTCCAGAGAGATATATCATTTTACCCCTGTACAAATCATTAGTAAGACCTCATCTGGAATATGCAGTTCAGTTTTGGGCACCAATACACAAAAAGAACATTGGGGAACTGGAGAAAGTACAGAGAAGGGCAACCAAACTGATACGAGGCATGGAGGAGCTCAGCTATGAGGAAAGATTAGAGGAACTGAATTTATTCTCTCTTGAGAAGAGGAGATTAAGGGGGATATGATCAACATGTATAAATGCATCAGTGGTTCATATAGTGAACTCAGTGTAGAGCTATTCACCCTGAGGTCATCACAGAGGACAAGGGGGCACTGTTTACATCTGGAGAAAAAGAAATTTAATCTCCAAACATGAAAAGGGTTCTTCATAGTGAGAGCTATGAAAATGTGGAATAGACTCCCTCAAGAGTTGGTTCTGGCCAGCTCAGTGGATTGCTTTATAAAAGGCCTGGAGGGGCGTGGCTTGGCAAATGGAGGGATAGGCAGCAACCCAGCACAGCTTCCAGCCAGGACTTCCACTGCAGACTCCCTCTCTCCCTCATGGGCTCTCCTTTACTATCCCCATGGGGAAAAATCAACACCGCACCCCTTTATGTGAAATGTATTGAAAACATACAAACAAGAAATTTCTGATCTTAAACAAGACATTTGTGTGCATATGGAAGAGATTGAAAATACCACTGACGGTCTGTGTACCACTTTACAAACCCACAAAGAGACCCTTAACTCCCATATGGTTTTAATACAACAGCTCATGTGCCAACAAGATGACATTGAGAACAGGAACCACCGTAACAATATCCGGATCAGGGGCATACCAGAATCCATTGAATCTAAAGATTTAGCCGCAGTGGTTACTGCCATATTCAATCAATTACTACAGCAACCTAAAGACACCTATATTGAGTTGGACCACGTACATCGTATGATGGGCCCCAGGAATCCTGATCCATCTTTTGTCTGTGATACCCTGTGCAGGGTCTACTATTTTAAGGTCAAGGACGCCATTATTACACCATTCTATTCAACAAAGTGCCGGTGATGCTCCTCCCTGACCTTTCCCGCCAGACTCTGGCTATGCGCAGGGCTCTGCGCCCTCTCACCCAGATGTTGCAGGAGAGGCATATCCGCTACCAGTGGCGGTTCCCGTTTCAACTTCACACCTCACAGAACGGTAAATCTGCTCAATTCCACACCCTTGGGGCCTACATTTCTCGGTGTGTTCGAGCTACCTCAGGTGTCCCTCTCTGACTGGCCCTTCCAACTCCCAACCCTGGCCTTCCATTTCCCTCTTCCTGGCAGTGGTCTGATCAAAAGAAGAAGAAACATTCCAGACCCTCCTCTCAAAAGATCCCAGAGGGATGATCCCCTATCTGCGAGAATTGGGAGGTTTCTCCCTTTCTCTCTCTTCCTACAGTTTTTACACATTCTGTTGGTTACTCCTGTTGGATTTGTGCCTTATATTTGTGCCTGTTGTTTTTTGGGTTCTGGGACTGTGGCTTGAGACTAATCCCTGTGTTCTACCACCGCCGTTTGCTGTGGCAGGCCGGGACGCCTTTGGCCCTAGTCTCAGGGGCTTTAGGCCCTTCCATTATTTGTTTCATCCACACCCTGTCATTGCCAGGTTATGTTTATTGCTTATTTTCTCATGCCTGTTTGAGGGTTTATTGAATACGTTTTTTAGGGGGGGGGGTCGTCCTCATCTGAGGGTGACCTTCCTTAAGTTATCATTTGCCTGCGGGAGGCCTGGGTCGGGATCGGATACATGCTCCTCTGACATTCCCCACCTAGGCCTTTGGTGTATTGCGTAGTATCACACTGTATGTTATTTTGACAGTTTGTCTGTCTATTAGTTTCTCCTTCTCACTTCTCTCTTTTTTCTGCTCTTCCCTTCTTGGCTTTTTATCCTTTTCTCACTAGTTCTTTATTTAATCCCCTTCTTTTCTTCCCTCTTATTGGGTTTTTTTTTTTCCCTCGGGGGGTTGGGGGCGGCTTGGCGGAGCACTATTGGTAACACACTTTTTTCCTATTTGCTCTCCCACAGACAAATATGACTCCAATTAAATCTTCCTCTATTAATTGTAGGGGCTTTAACACTCCAGAGAAGCGGAGCCAGATACTCTACCATTCCCATACACATGGATCGCAGATCTTTCTCCTCCAGGAGACTCATTTTCGCTCTGATGGTATCCCAGTCCTCCACAATCGTCACTATAATCAGTGGTATCATAGTACTAATCCGCAGGCTAGGTCTACGGGGGTGTCGGTGGCCTTTAATCATACCCACGGCCCGGAGGTCTTGGACTCCCTAGTTGACCCAACTGGTCACTACCTCTTCCTTAAATTGAAATACCAAGATTTTGTTTTTACAGTGGCGAAAGGTTACGCTCCCAACCAAGATCAGGCTCCATTTCTCCTCTCTAGGCTGTCCGCTTTTGGGGGTCCCTGTTTCATTGTCAGAGGGGACTTCAACGTAGCTCTCTCTCCAGACCTAGACACTTCCGCGGGTAAATCTTCTCTCTCCTTATCGGTCTTATCTCAGATTAAGTCGCGTTTGCATGACTTACATATAGTTGACGTTTGGCGCATCCAATATCCTTCGGACCGAGACTATAATTATTATTCTGCAGCTCATGCGTCATACAGTTTCATAGACTATTTCTTTGTTTCACATTCTTTTCTAGATTGTCCAACTTCATCCACTCTCCATCATTTCTTATGGTCAGACCACGCCCTAATCCATCTTCTGATTCAGGACCGACCATCGTCTTTGCGTCGCTTTTCGTGGTGCTTGAACGATACCCTACTCAAAAATTCTCTATGTATCGCGGAAGTCACGAAGACTATCCAGGACTTTATTCTGGACCATGCATTGGACACTACCAGCCCTCTCACTCAATGGGAGACCCTCAAATGTGTTCTCAGAGGGGTTCTTATTAAAAATAGCTCGTACGATAGAGATGCGTCGATTATTTTCAGTCATTGCACGCCTAGAATCAACCCACAAACATACGTTGGACCTGGTGCTCGCAGTGCACCTATCTAACGCTCATAGAGACTTACTCCAACTTTTAGATTCTTCCTCCCTTGTTGCACGAGACAAAGCACGCAACACTCATTACTCCCAAGCTAACAAATGTGGCCAACACCTGGTGCGTGTACTCCACCCTCGTCCGTCCTGTCGTCCAATCCAGCACATCAAGGCTCCTGACAATACTAAACTCTACCACAATAAGGGAATCTGTTCTGTATTTGAGCATTATTATTCTCAACTTTATAATCTATCCTTTTCGACTCCTGATGCTCTTCCCATTTCCTCCATGCCGGCTATGTCCCAAAATATTGCGGAGAAGGCGTTACCTGTTCTAGATGCCCAAGATGCATTGAATCTAGAAGATCCCTTCTCGATTATAGAAGTTCTTTGAGCAATTCAGGACCTGAAAACTGGTAAATGCCCGGGTCCTGACAGATTTACCCCGTGATTTTACAAAACATTCGCCGCCCAATTGGCCCCGCTTCTAGCCCAAGCTTTTAATGTTATCGATGATCTGAATGTACCTTCATCAGCTTTTTTGTCCGCCACTATTTTGGTTATCCCTAAGCTAGGTAAAGACCCTTCTCTTTGTGGTAGTTATCGCCCAATTTCTCTACCTAATCTGGACGTTAAGCTTTTTGCTAAACTTCTAGCAAACCTCCTTTCCCCTTTTCTACCAACCTTGATCCACCACGATCAGGTCGGCTTTGTTCCATGTCGCAAAGCTAGGGATAATACTTCTAAAATGATCCATCTTATCTCTTATATCAAGCAACATGGCTTAAAGGCTTGCCTACTCTCATTTGACGCAGAGAAGGCGTTTGATTGCATTGACTAGCGTTTTCTCCATCTCACCTTGGAACAGATTGGTTTGGGTTCGCGGTTTCTCGCTCAGATTATGTGCCTCTACTCTCATCTTTCGGCGTCTGTCCTGGTCAATGGTACAGTTCCTTCACCCTTCCCCATATCGAATGGGACCAGACAAGGATATCCCTTCTCGCCTCTTCTCTTTATTTTAGTAATGGAACATCTTGCAAGAGCCATGCGAGCAAATGACTCAATCTTGGGCATCCACACTCCCTCTGCACACCACAAATTATCCTTATACGCCGACGACCTTCTAGTTTATGTTCAACAGCCACTTATTTCCCTCCCCAGTCTTTTCCATGAATTTCATAGATTTGGTTCCTTCAGTAACTTTAAACTTAATATCTCTAAAACGGAGGCCCTAAATATTTCTTTACCTGCCCATGTGCTGGCGAATCTACACTCTAATTTTTCTTTTCAATGGCGACCAAAGGCTATCACGTACCTGGGTGTCATGATTTTGGCTGATCTTAATACTCTATATTCCCTTAATTATTTACTCTTACTTTCATGTATCCGAAAAGATCTGGCTTCATGGGGCGCTTCAGCCCTGCCCTGGTTTGGACGCATCAACACCCTCAAGATGGATACCTTACCTAAGTTACTATACGTTTTTCAGACTGTACCTATCACTGTCCTTAGGAGTTTTTTCCTCTCTCTATGCTCCCTTTCGATTCAATTTAGTTGGCAACGTGGGTTTTCAAGGTTAAAACACAGGTTACTTACTTACCCAAAACTTGGTGGCGAAGTGGGTTTACCGGAGCTTTATTACAGAGCCACGTTACTAGCTCGGATGCTTGATTGGTTTCCCAGACCTTCCGTAAAGCCTCTTGTATGATTGAACAAGATCTTTCTCAGGTTGATCTTCGGGCATTACCATAGGGGTATGACTGGGACTATCAGTGTTTTTCTAGCATGTCCCCTTTGACTTTAGTTGCGGTTGCTCGAGACTTTATCTGCCCCCAATCTGGTTTTCCGCTACTTCAAGGTGGGCCTAAGGATTGGTTGACCACTTTGCACCTATCCTCATTTTGCAAGCACTTACACTCTTCCTCCAACACTCATCGTCCACTCTCTGAGATTGAACGGCTGTGCTCCCTCTCTGAACCACCGAGATACATCCTACCTTCCCTTTATAAAGTGCTCCACAATGCTCTTCATTCTGAACTCCCTCCCTACAATAAGGCGTGGACTCGAGACCTAGGTAAAGACATATCGGCTGAGGATTTGTCCACGTTGTTCCACTTCACTCATAAATCGTCTGTTTCTTGCTATTCACAAGAAAAGAACTTTAAGCTTCTTTCTTGATGGTACAGGGACCCCCTCTCCCTACACAAAAATTTTCCTTCTACACCTGATCTTTGTTGGTGCTGTAATAGAGCTGTTGGTACACAGCTCCACATTTGGTGGGATTGTGATCAAATAAAACCATTCTGGCGACAAGTCTTTGCTGTATATAACAGGATCTTTGGTGAGTCTATATTACCGGACTCACTGGCAGAGCAGAAGAAAAGCCTGTTGCGTTTCTTTCTGTCTGCGAATCGCCAATTGATACCCCTTTTTTGGAAAACGGCCACTCCCCCACTCTTCCCGATGTGGGTTTCTGTGCTTAATGATACCATGTGTATGGAGGAAATGCTGGCACATGCCAATGATACCTATGAAAAACATAAGTTGCTGTGGTCGGTCTGGCTCCATTTCTCTTCCTCTTTGACTCTCCAAGATATGTGTTCTTCTGTTGCGCCCTAGTGGAATTGAGCCTTCCTCCCACGACTCATTTTCATATTGGCTTGTCTGCCAGTTGGGCCCTGTGCTCCATGCCAGGATGCGGGAGGCAGGGTCGCTCCAGTGGGATACAAGGGCGGAGCCACCTTGATTTTTCTGTCTGCTGCTTCCGTCTCCCAATCCCCTCTCTTCTCCTCCTTCGCTATCCTTACCACTGTGATCCCTCCTCTTTCTCAGTTTGGGTTTACACTCTTGGTTGTACGGAGTTCTCTCATCTTGTTACATACATCTCGCCCGGGGATACCCCCCCTGAAACTATGTCTTGTTATATCTCTGTAATATGGGTTATTGTTCCTTCCCTCTTGCTGTTGTATTGCATCATTTTCTTCCATCCACATGGATCATAGCCACACCTGTGATGTGATGTTTTTCTGTTTACTTACTTGTACATGTTCTTTTTACTTCTCGTGCTTTGCCTGTTAAATTTGTGCAAAAATAATAAAGACAAATTTGTCTTTAAAAAAGGCCTGGATTCTTTCCTAGATACACACAATATAACTGGATACTAGCATTTATAGGTAAAGTTGAGCCAGGTAATATCCGATTGCCTATTGGGGCATCAGGAAGGAATTTTTTTCCCTGCAGGAGAAAATTGGATCACGCTTTGCTGGGCTTTTTTTGCCTTCCTCTGGATCAACTGTGGGAATAGGATTATAACTTTTTTTTTTAACCTCCCTGGCGGTATTACCGAGTGTAGCTCGGGGTTAACTTTCAGTACCAAAAGTGGTAACCCCGAGCTATACTCGGGATTACCCTGCAGCATTGCTCAGGGATTCCCTCTTGCACTTACCTTGTCCTTCGCTCCCACGATGTCCCTCCTGTAGCGTCCCCGGCCATGTCCTTCGGCCGATGCCGGCATCTGTCTTCCGGGTTGTATTCCCTGCGAGCATCGGGACGTATGGGGACAGAACTGGTGGAAAAATTCTAAAATTTTAAAAGTGACATTCACTAAATACACTAAAATCACATAGTATAACATTACTGTATCAAACCATTTCACATACATTTTGTCCCGAGTGCTTTGTCCTGTGCTCTACCTACATTTTTACTGTTCTTTCTGCCTGGAAACTGAGAAAAGTCCATGGCGTCCAAAAAGCTTCCCTTTAGGTCAAAAGCAATTTTAGACCAGCTAGAGAACAGTGATAGTAAATTAGAACCACTTTCAGAATTGAGCGATAGTGATTTGTGGGGAAATTCATCATCAGACACTGAAAACGATTTTGCGACTGAGCTCAGTGATGTACGAACTTGGCGCTCTATTTCAAATTTCAGTGTTTTTGGTTTGATTACATTATTGAATTACATTTATTATTATTATTATATTATTATTTTTTATGATTATTTATTATATTATAATTTATGATTTTGTGTTTCAAATTTTATCCTACCCCGGATGTTTACTAGACTCTTGTTCGGACAGATTTCAGTGAGTTATTCCTAAAAATTACAGGCCTACAATAAAAAAAACAACATATTTCCCTGCAAAAAATGTATTGCTTTGAGCACAGAAAAACTGACATAATGAGACCGCTAGGAAGGTTAATGGTTGAACTGGATGGATTTTGTCTTTTTTCAGCCAGACTAACTATGTAACTATGTAACAGTGACAACAGTTATACCAAACACGAAGTGAGAGAAAAGAGATGGGTGCTCCATCCTGCCTCCTCCACCCATGCATTTCTCTAGTTTATGTAAGCTTTTAAATACTAGTGAAGAGCAATTACTCATATTAATAAGAATAAACTTGGAATTTCAGGGAATTAGATTCTGCAGCAAAATAAGTAATTGGATCCTGCAATTTTCACAAACATTGCCAGGTTGGATCCTAACTTTTCCCTGACATCCCCAGCAAGAAAGCTTTGTGCATTGGATAAAGCTTTCTTAAGTTTTCTTGCTCCTTGATGTGCCAGCTTTCTTACAATGAATGGATGTTTATTTTGTAAACATAGCCATGTTGTAGTGAGTCAGAAATGTCCTCAGTTAACTTATTCAGTTAGAATTTGTTAAATGGGGTTTTTTTTGCAATGAAATGGTATTTGTCAGATTTTTACAAATTTAATGAGTGCCACTTCTTTATAAATGAATTCAAAGCCCATTTAATAGATAATGAATGAGAATATAAAGGAAGGCATTGATGACTTACCAATGTATTATGGTAGGCCAAAGAGATCAAAGAAATCTTTAGTGTAATCAGAGGAGAAGTAACGGTATTTAAACACAGTGTTTTTTTTTCTTTATTACATACAGTATATACAGACATTGTTTATATAGTTACATACATAGTCCAGCCGAAAAAAGACAAAAATCCATCCAGTTCAACCAAAAAAAGTTATAATGCTACACCCACAGTTGATCCAAAGGAAGGCAAAAAAAACAACAAAGCATGATCCAATTTGTTCCTGCAGGGGAAAAATTCCTTCCTGATCCCCCCAGAGGCAATTGAATATTCCCTGGCTCAACTTTACCTATAAATGATAGTATCCAGTTATATTGTGTGCATCTAGGAAAGAATCCAGGCCTTTTTTAAAGCAATCCACTGAGCTGGCCAGAACCGACTCTTGAGGGAGTCTATTCCACATTTTCACAGCTCTCACTGTGAAGAAACCTTTCTGGAGATTACATCTCTTTTCTTCCAGATGTAAAGAGTGCCCCTTTGTCCTCTGTGATGACCTCAGGGTGAATAGCTGTACACCGAGTCACTATATGAACCACTGATGTATTTATACATGTTGATCATATCCCCCCTTAATCTCCTCTTCTCAAGAGAGAATAAATTCAGTTCCTCTAATCTTTCCTCATAGCTGAGCTCCTCCATGCCTCTTATCAGTTTGGTTGCCCTTCTCTGTACTTTCTTCAGTTCCCCAATATTCTTTTTGTGAATTGGTGCCCAAAACTGAACTGCATATTCCAGATGAGGTCTTACTAATGATTTGTATAGGAATAATATGATATCTCTCTCTCTGGAGTCTATACCTCTTTTAATACAGTAGAGGATTTTGCTCACTTTAGAAACCGCAGCTTGGCATTGCATGCCATTATTAAGCTTGTGATCTACCAGAACCCCCAGATCCTTCTCCACCATTGATTCCCCCAGTTGTACCCCCCCTAGTATGTATGCGGCATGCATATTCTTAGCCCCCAAGTGCAGAACCTTACATTTATCAACATTAAACCTCATTTACCACATAGTTGCCCAATTACACAGTGCATTGAGGTCGGCTTGTAAGTTGAAGACATCCTGTAAGGACGTTATTCCACTGCACAGCTTGGTGTCATCTTTATGTGTTACTGCTTTGCAATACAAAAAATAAAAATTGCACAAATATCAATGTTCTTTTAATTTAATGTTTTAAAGTTTTTTTAATATTAATTTTAGGTGATAATTACAAATATCTTCACAGTTTTACAAAACATGTGTTACCATTTACATAAATTTTGTTACAAAATCACCCTGGAAGAAAACACAAATACCAGTTACATTTTGATTGCCTATTATCATCCACTAGACAAATAAACAGATTCATTTTAACTTCGCCTTCCCCAGCAGCACATAGTTGCCTTCCTTTCATTCCTCTTTAGCCACCAGGAAAAAAGGAATGTCCTGTGGAAGGTACAAGTTGCTGGAGTCATAGCCTACACAGGGCTATGGATTCCCTGGGTGACATAGCCGATGGGCCCAGTAACATGGACTAAGTCACATGCTCCTTCATACTTGGAAGTACTTGGTATTTTCCTGGTTCTGAATGGAGTGGCAAAAGAGAGGAGTAAAAGTAAGTAAATGCTGGAGATGGGTGAAGGTGTAAAGCCAACCTGTTGATTTGTACTGAATGGGAAAAGCATAGCCTTGCTTTAAGGTTGACATCCTAATAAAAATGGAATTTTCATATTGAGCATTCGGGGCTATATAAACTGTATATAAACACAAAAGTATTATTACAATGTTTACATGTTATTCATGAATACGTAATAAAAACAGGTAAAGTAATTATCCATCATCATGTAATATATGTACACAAACTCTCCTTGTAGGTGTTCCAAATAGGAAGCTCACAAAGCAGATATCTAGTTATTTAGTTATATTGATCTTTCTGAAACCAATGTATACCTGGTGTGCTTTGAAAATGTTGCATTCTGCCAAAATGCTATCTGAGACATGTCTTTGCTAAAAAAACACCCAATATGTGTAAATTAATTGGTTTACGTGAAAGTTATAGCGTTTACAAATGGCGGGAAAGATACTGGGATTTTTAGGTTTTTTTTATACTAATGATGGCGGCGATCAGCGACTTATGGCGGTTATCAGTGACTTATGGTGGCAATCAGCGACTTATGGTGGGACTGCGGGACTGCGGGACTGCGGCGGACATTCTGACATTGGGGGGTACTGACTTGGGGTCACTGACATCCCCAGTGACACCAATACAGTGATCACTGCAAAAAAAAAAACACTGACACTGTACTAATGGCACTGGGGAGGAAGGGGTTAAGTTTATTATTCAGGGAAAGGGTTAACTGTGTGAGGGGAGTGTTTTACTAGGGAGCGGAGGTGTGTACTGCAGGGAACACCGCTGATCGGGAGAGAGAAACTCAGCGTGTCCTGGAGCTGTCAGGGAACTGACAGAAAGCACAGCTACTGCAGCTGTGCTCTCTGTCATCGATTGCCGCCGATCGCCGGGACATAGCCGGTAACGACCGGCTGTGACCCGGCGACTGATATCCGCGGCTGTGATCGGTGGGACAGGTAGGGCGGCGGCGCGCCTCACACGCGCCCCTACCTGTTTTCAAAACACACATTTTAAATTGTGCTTTTGCCCAGCCGTGCCGCCCTGCCGCCGTATTTCTACAGTAGCTGGGCGGCATGTGGTTAGCTGAACAAGCTGAATTTAGAAGCTGATTGGCTACCATGCACAGCTGCACCAGATTCTGAGTTACATATTTACATAGTTTGTCTGGCTGAAACAAGACGAAAGTGCATCCAGTTCAACCATTAAAAAAAAAATTACAATCCTATGAAAAAAAAAAGAAAAAAAAAATATAATTCTAGAATGAACCAGCTTTAGTAAATAAACCCCCAGGTGTCATGAGTGCATCACAGAAAGTCAATTAAACAGTGGGAAAATCAGTTAAAATTATACTATATCATAAATACAGGTTGAACTGCAATGTATTTTTTTTACAGTACATGGTTCTAAAAAGTTGTCCTATATGCATGTAATGCTGTTGCACCATGACATTAACATGCAGTTGGCTATTCCAAACCCTTGATAAATCTTTGATGTATGCTGATTTTTTTTCCCCATTAAAAAATCACTGTATTTTAAACGCTTCCTCACCGTCCTATAGCAGATATACTGCTACAGGGCGGCACAGGTGCGCAAAATCACACATATATAGGTGGTCTTGCATTTCCGGGTACCCACGCCGCCATTCATGGCCGCGGATGTCAATCACTGGGTCCTGGCCGGTGATTACTCGCCAGCACCCGGTGATTGCCGAGCATCTCTAACGGGGAAGAGAACTGTTTGTAAACAATGCAGTTCTCATCCCTGTCAGCTCGTGCACACTGCTTTGGATGGCTGTGCACAGCACAGACATCCAAAGCAGTGTGATTACAGTGAAGCACACACACAGAGCTTACTGTGAAACAGCACACAGTTAACACTTTGATCGTCCCTCATGTTAACCCCTTTCTGCCCAGTGCCATTAGTACAGTATCAGTGCTTTTTTCTAGCACTGATCACTGTATTGGTGTCAATGGAGATGTCAGTGACACCAAGTCATTTCCCCCCAGTGTCAGAATTCCTGACGCAGTCCCACAGTCCTGCTATAAGTAGCTGATCTCCACCATTACTAGTAAAAATAAAATAAAAAAGCCCAGTATCTATACTGCTATTTGTAAACGCTATAACTTTCATGTAAACCAATGAATTTACACGTATTGGGATTTTTTCTCAGCAAAGACATGTAGCAGAATACATTTTGGCCTAAATTTATGACAAAAGTTGATTTTTTAAATTTTTTTACTTGACATGTTTAATAGCAATAGTTTTTTTTTCTCAAAATGTTCGTTCTTTTTTATTTATAGCGCAAAAAATAACAAACACACAGGCAATCAAATACCACCAAAAGAAAGCTCAATTAGTGAGAAAAAAGGCTGTAAATTTCATTTGGGTGCAGCGTTACATGACCGCGCAATTGTCAGTTAAAAGTAATGCAGTGCCATAACACAAAAAATGACCTGGTCAGGAAGGGGGGGGGGGGTAAATCCTCAGGAGGGTAAGTGGTTAAAGAGTATGCAAAAGCAAACAATGAATTTCTCATCTTTTGTCACTTTTTTGTCTTTTAAATATAACACTGAAAGCGTCGTCTTATGTCTGTTCCATAAATGCAGAAATCTAGTGAGCTGATAACATCTTGTACATTCTGCTTCTGCTGTCATCAGTTAGTTGTGATATCAAGGTTACTAGGTGGACTACAGAACGAGGAGATGAAGGGGTCCTGCGCGGGTCTGAAACGTTGCATTTTTTTGCTACGATGTGATCTTTCTTAAATAAAAATTGTTTGAACGTTATCTGAAGATCTGTGGTGTGCTGGTACATACATACACATTTTTGTAGTCCTGACACACTTCCATCTTAGGCTGATAACACTGATCCTCCATAGATACATCACAGTAGGTGGATGAGCGTTTTTACCCCAGGACAGGAAGTATACTGGCTGGATCCCCAGGTAAAAACCAAGAAGGAAAAAAGACATAAAAAGAAAAAAAATGCAGCTACCACATCTAAAGACTGGTAAGCTACAATATATAAACATTTTTCCTTTAGAGATACTTTAAAAAAGAACTCTGGGCATAAGTATTTTATACTTAGTTACATTAGTCCATAGGTACTCAACCTGTGGCCCACCGGTTGTTGTGGAAGTACAAGTCCCATGGGGCATTGCAAAGCTGACAGTTACACTCATGACTCCCAAAGGCAAAGGCATGATGGGACTTGTAGTTCCGCACCAGCTGAAGGACCACAGGTTAAGCACCCATGCATTAGCCCAACTTGAAGCGATGCAACTGTATATGCCATACCTGGCTGATGCCCAAAAAGAAACCACTACGCCAGTGATCTCCACTTGCTTCTGGGTCTCGCTCCGAGTGGCTACTCTGCTGCATTCTGAACACAGGAGGTTGGTCACTCAGCACAGATGCCATTCAGAAAATTCTTTGCATTGTCTGAGTGAACTGAAAGTGTTCTCTGATTGAACGAGGTGGTAACGTATGGTGGAGTGGTCATGTCACAATCTCCACCTCATCCAATCAGAGAACGCTTTTCATTCATTCAGGTTATGGTTTTCTGTTTTCAGTTCCTCCCCTGTCCTTCTTACAGAATAGGAAAATGCTTTATTGTTTTTAGAAAATGACGTGACTTTTTTATGCTGCAGTGCAGAAGATCCATGCAGAACATCCATATTTCACATTCTGTCAATCTCTGAAAGGTCCCAGATGCCAGGAACCAGTGGTATTTGTATGCATGCATGAGAATATTCTCCCACATGCGCAGAAGTACATGCATGCAAAGCAAATCTAAAAATGTTGGTGCAAAAAAGGGGTTACTGGAGTCAAATATTCTAGGGGTTAAGTTCCTCTTTAAGGTTGTGCCAGCACACCAAATTTCACCAGCAGGATGTATTGCAGATGAAACAGTAACTTCCATCTTAAGAAGCCCACGATTTGCAGGGGAGTCAGAAAAAGCCCCAATTGAAATGAAGGCTTCAAGACATCTCAGCATACAATATTATAAATTCAAAGCAATTGGTAGACTGACTGCTCTGAAGTTTAAAGATGAATTATTGCCTACACGACTCCAAAAACAGGGCTTGCTCATCTAAAAGCCAAAAGAGGGTGGATAGCAGAGGAAGCTAATGTCAGGCAAGTAAAGGTCTCTAGGTGGTTAACTGATGGTTTATTGATTAGCAATCAACAAATGTTCTGCAAGGAGCTGACAATCTATAGATTTATTGAACATACACAGCGAGGATGAAGTTCAGCTCTACTCAGCTCAATAAAAGTGGAACCTCCATAGTGTATTGGGGAATTGATGCATGAGTTCCTGATTTCAAAGGCATATAGTATAGTTACACAGCCACATATGTGTTACCAGATGTACATAAATCTCTCAACAATGAGGAAACCGTTACAATTGTTTCCAATTCTCACTCCTTGATCTGTAATTAGTGAATTGGAGGGGATACGGGATAAATCTAGTCTCATGCAGTTAAGACTGTTTTCTGGCTAAAGATAAGCAAATATCTAAATAGTTTGTTCTGTCCTTATGTGAGAGGTCAGGGAAGATTTAAAACTGGTATGAATCGGTTCACATATTTTGGTTATTATTCAGCAAATAAAAAAAGCTAGCCTAGAAATTTACCAAGCTCATTCTGACAAAGAGTTTGTAAAAGTTTAAATAAAGTGTTACTAAACCCTGGACCCTGCATTCACTATATCTGGTCTCCCACACTACACAGAACATGGAAAGGCAATTATTTTAGTAAAATACCTTTTCTCATCAGTAGTTAGAGCAGTCTTGTGACATCTATCAGTGTTCAGCAGAGCACTGGCTAAAGCTTGTAGGAGGAGTTTTCTTTCTGCTCTAGAAGGATACAGAACCCCTGACTCTCTGTCTGGACAGTGTTTATTGGCCCTGTGCTGATCACATACACTCTCCCAAGAAAAAAGAAACTCTCTAGCAATACACACTAAATTGAGCATGTGCAGAGTGTCTCCACATGATGTTTTATCAGGAGATAAGAAAGGGACACTGGAAGAAGGGGAGGATCAGAGAAGTAAATCAATCAATCAATTTTTTTTACACAATGCAGAGGATTAATCTCTTAGGTTGCACAGTGAGTATAACAAGCATATACTGCATATACAGACTGATTTTACTGGTGTGGGTGTAGTAACACTTGAAGGGTAACTATGAGCAAAAAAACAAACATGCTGTATATGATTCAGTTTTCCAGTAGCATTAACATAGCACATTTTCTCTACTTAGTGTTAGTTTAAAAAAGGAGAAAAATAATATAAATGTTATTCTATAATTGTCCCTTTCAAAATGACACTAAAATTATTGTTCTGGGACAAAGCATTACAAAGTTATTGCAAAAAAACAAGAAAAAAACAAAAAGTAAAAATTTTATTGGTAATAAAAAAAAAGAAATAATAAAAACCAGCAGGAGAATAAATACTAGGAGAAAGGGAAAAGGAACTGAGTAGGGTAAACTATGGGTTAAATGGGTTAAAAGGGTTAAATAAGAACATATTTATTTAAAAAAATGTTTTAATTTTTTTTTACTTTATCAGGTTGTTATAACTGACATCATGTGCAGCTAGAGGATCATCCCTTCAATATGCAGCTGAATAATGCTATTTTGTATCTCTATTTGTTGCAATGGCAAGCACTGGAGTTTATTTACTAAAACTGGAGAGTGCAAAATCTGGTGCAGCTGTGTATGGTAGCCAATCGGCTTCCAACTTCAGCTTGTTCAATTAAGATTTGACAAAAAAACTGGAAGCTGATTGGTTCCTATGCAGATTTGCAGCAGATTTAGCACCCTCCAGTTTTACTAAATTAACCCCACTGTGTCAGAAGGTCCTTTTTTGACTGTAGCTATTGCTATAGCTTCTGCCTTTCTACTGCATCTACAGGCTATTATTTTGACTGCCACGAATTGCAGCCAAATGCAGGGAGGGGAACTGTGGCGGTGGAGAAGTACAGGACTAGCTACATATACCCTGTTTACTTTAACCGCTTTTGCACTGCCCTATAGTAAAAATACTGTTACAGGGCGGCACAGGTGCTCAAAATTACATATACTATATATACATGATTCATGCTCCCGTGGTTCCTCCCAGATAGCGTCAGATTGCCCGTTAGCACACCAGTAATCACATTTAACCCCTTGATTGCCAGGAACACACTCATACACAATAAACCTCCATTGCTAGTATAGTGTCTGAACGAATCAATATCTTTGATCAGATCAGCACTATACCAGCATTCACATTAATATAGTGTCCCCAAAAACACAGCCTTAGCGGGATCAACCCTGGCACCTGTCAGCAACCGCTTTTGCACTGCCCTATAGTAGAAATACTGTTACAGGGCGGCACAGGTGCTCAAAATTAGATATATATATATACATGATTCACGCTCCCGCAGTTCCTCCCAGATAGCGTCAGATTGCCTGTTAGCACACCAGTAATTACATTTAACCCCTTGATTGCCAGGAACACACTCATACACAGTAAACCTCCATTGCTAGTATAGTGTGTGAACGGATCAATATCTTTGATCAGATCAGCACTATACCAGCATTCACATTAGTATAGCGTCCCCAAAAACACAGCGTTAGCAGGATCAACCCTGCCACCTGTCAGCACCTGCGTTTAGCCCCTACGCTTACCCCCTCCCTTCTCCCCCAGCAAGTCAGTAGATCACTGTCACTTGATACATCGTACACAAAATCGCAGTGTTTGCAGAATCAGGCCTGATCTCTGTCAGCACTTACCGGTAATTTTTTTTGCAGCGGTTCAAGCAGTCCTTGACAGCCAGGTGCTCTTTTTCCCATAAATCGCACTAGATACCTAAAAATTTAGTAGGGCAAAATGTCAAACAAAAGGTACTCTACAGTAGTGAAGAGGCCTACAGGATTCTGAGCATGTCAGATGACAGCGAAGGGGAAGACTCACTGACACAATCAGCCTCAGAATACGAACCTGTAGACAGCAGCGACACCCTGACAGATAGCTCAGACGATGGAGAAGAGGTCCCTGCTAAGGTCAAGCGTACCTGAGCCCATTCCCATTTTGCTGAGATGGTACAATTGCATGATGACTCTCATATGCAGCAGAGTGCCAGTACTAGTGCCGCTCTACCTTTTGGTGAACTGGCGAGCACCAGTGGCCTAGTACATCCTGGTCTTTCACATACCAGCACTGCAGTATCACTTGGTGACGTGGTGAGTCCCATAAGTGCAGTACAAGCTGGTGCAGTGGCAAGCACAAATAGTGTCCCGCAGCCACCAAGAATTCGCACACAGGCCTGTAGAGCCTCTAGTATCCTTTTGGATGTGCTTGCAAATCCCGATTGGCAGCCCACAAATTCTGCAGCACCTGTACTTCCCCTATTCACTGCCCAACCCGGAATTCAGGTGGAAGCAGCAAATTTAAATACTCCCCTTGGTTTTATGGAGCTGTTTTTTCACAGAAGATCAGTATGCATTGCTTGTGGATCAAAGAAATTTATATGCACAACAGTTTATCGCACAGGCTGCTTAAAAAAAAAGAACAAAGCATACTGTATACACCCAACAAGGACCAGCGACGTACTGGTACATCACTGAACTTTGAGTGGTTATACCAGGATGATGCCTACAGCTGCAGGCATCATCCTGGTATCATTGTTTTCAGCAGGAGATTGGCTTTCATGTACAAGCAATCCTAGTGGCTAAATAGCTGCAGGATTGCTTTTACAAGCAGTGAGAGAAGATGTCCCCCCTTCCCCGCTGCCTTCCATGGCCTTCTCAGGCATTCCTGTGCCATCGGGGAACTTGATAATGCAGCTGGTGTTTCTGCCAGCTGACCACAGAGCTTATTTGAGACCAGAGCGGTGCCAATCATCTCTATAGTCTGAGAATTCGGAAGCTACGAGCCTTTCATCACTTCAGTTTCACAGGATATAAACAGCGCCATTTGTAAATTGGGAAAGCATCTGATCACACCGATTTTGGTGAGATTAGATAATGTAAGGGCAGAGGAGATATCTAGAGTTGAATAGACCCCAGATTTCTCAAAAAAGAATATATGACAATGCCAATTGAATTTATAGCATTAAAAGTGATAAAAAAGAAAAGCACTGTGTATAATCATTTACAAAATCAAAATAACTTTAAAAAAAAGCACCCTCGCCCCCCTGTATGCACACCTGCTTATGCAAGCGTTGATCCAGTGCCAGTATGTAAACAGCGGTTGCACGATGCATGTGAGGTATCGCCGTGAACTTCAGATCAAGGGCAGTAATTCTAGTACTAGACCTCCTCTGTAAATCTAAAATGGTAGCTTGTAAAGGGTTTTAAAGTGTTGCCTATGGATATTAAAAATGTATGCAGTTTGTCATCATTGCACGGGGCATGTGCAGTTTTAACTTCTTGCCGACCGCGCATAGCCGAATGACGGCTTCACCGCGGCCGGCCAGTTCTGAGTGGACGTCATATGACGTCCTCCCAGAACGCGCTCTCCTGCGCGCCCCAGGGGGCGCGCACCCGGCGATCTCCGTGATCGCTGTGTCCTACGGACACAGCTGATCACGTGATGTGGTGAAAGGCCGATCCCACCGGCCTTTTACCACGTGATCAGCGGTGTCCAATGACACGCTGATCACAGGGAAATGCAAGTGCCGGTTCTCGGCTGCACTTTCCTCACGCTGTCAGATCGTGAGGAAAGTACTGCCGAGAACCGGCAGTTGTCAGAGCGGGGATCGGCACCGATCATCAGGGCACTGATGATCAGTGCCCTGATGATCGGTGCCCAGCAGTGACACCCGCATGTTCCGCCCAGCAGTGCGCCCTCTAGCCCCGCCCACCCGTTCCCAGCAGTGCCCCCACCTGTGCCCAGCAGTGCCCCCACCTGTGCCACTCTGCAGTGCCACCTACCTGTGCCCAGAAGTGCCACCTACATGTGCCCAGCAGTGCCACCCACCTGTGCCCACCCACCAGTGCCACCCACCTGTGCCCACCAGTGCCACCCACCTGTGCCCACCCACCAGTGCTGCCCACCAGTGCCACCCACCAGTGCAGCCCAGCAGTGCTGCCAGTCAGTGCCACCAGTCAGTGCCCAGGGGTTGTGCCAGTCAGTGCCGCCAGTCAGTGCCCAAAAGTGATGCCAGTCAGTGCCGTCTATCAGTACCCATCATCAGTGTCACCTATCAGTGCCGCCTATCAGTGCTGCATATCAGTGCCACCTATCCGTGACCCCTAATTAGTGCTGTCTATCAGTGCTGCCTATCCGTGCCACCTCATTAGTACTGCCTATCAGTGCCCTTTAGTGCTGCCTATCAGTGCCCATCAGTGCCGCCTATCAGTGCCCATCAGTGCCGCCTCATCAACGCAAATCAGTGAAGGAGAAAAAATACCTGTTTGAAAAATTTTATAAAAGAAACAAATAAACTTTTTTTTTTTTTCAAATTTTTTGCACATTTTTAATTTATAGCGCAAAAAGTAAAGCGCCCAGTGGCGATTAAATACCACCAAAAGAAAGCTCTATTTGTGAGAAAAAAATGATCAAAATTTCATATGGGTACAATGTTGCATGACCGCGCAATTGTCAATCAAAGTGCGGCAGCGCTGAAAGCTGAAAATTGGCCTGGTAAGGAAGGGGGTATAAGTGCCTGGTAGGCAAGTGGTTAAAGCATGTCATGTTTGGTATCTATTTACTCGACATACCATCATCTTTTATATTTTACCAAATAATTGGCCAATATATTTTTGTGCATTAAAAGTAAAAATATTCATTTTTTTTGCGTGAGTACTATGTGATATAAAAAATTGCAGCATCCACCATTTTATTCACTAGGATATCTGCTTTAAAAAAAATATAATGTTTGGGGGTTCAAAGCAATTTCCTAGCAAAAAACACAAAGTGTCAGAAAAGGCTTTGTTTTCAGGTGGTTAGAAGAGTGAGTGATGCGTGGCATAAATGTCTTATGCTAGGAATAAAATGCCCCCACACCCCAAAATCACACCTTTTTGGAAAGTAGGCACCCCAAACTATTTGCTGAGAGGCATGTCGAGTCAATAGAAGAATTTATTTTTTTACAAGTTTTTGGAAAATGACAAGAAAAGCAACTTTTTTTTACACAAAATTGTCACTTAAATGATTTTTTGCTCACACATGCCATGGTTATATGTGGAATTACTCCTCAAAATACATTCTGCTACTTCTCCCAAGTATGGGGATACCACATGTGAGAGACTTTTTGGCTGTCTAGCCAAGTACAGGACCCCAAAATCCAATAAGCACCTTCAGGCTTTAAAATGGCTTTCCTCATTTCCACATTACACTTCCTGACTACCTATCACAGTTTTGGAGGCCCTGAAATGCCAGGATAGCACCAAACCCCCCCAAATGACCCCTTTTTGGAATGTAGACACCCCAAGAAATTTAAAAAGAGGCATAGTGAGTATTTTGCATATCTCATTTTTCTCACAAGGTTTTGAAATACAAAAGAAAAAATATGTTTTTGTTTTCTTTCTTCATTTTCCAAAAACTTGTGGCAACAAATGAGATCTGAAGAATACTCACCATGCTTCTTGTAAAATTCCTTGGGGTGTCTACATTCCAAAAAGTGGTCATTTGGGGGGGTTTGGTGCTATCCTGGCATTTCAGGGCCTCCAAAACTGTGATAGGTAGTGAGGAAGTGAAATGAGGAAGTTACGCACCTTCAGGCTTTCAAAGTGGTCATTGGATTTCAGGCTCCTGTATGGGGCTAGGCTCCCAAAAAGTCTCACATATGTGGTATCCCCATACTTGGTAGAATTAGCAAAATGTACTTTGGGGTGTAATTCCACATATACCCATGGCTTGTGTGAGCAATATATCATTTAAGTGTCAACTTTGTGTAAAAAAAAAATGTTTTTGTCATTTCCAAAAACTTGTGAAAAAAATAAATCTTCCATGGACTCAATATGCCTCTTAGCAGATAGCTTAGGGTGTCTACTTTATGAAAAGGGGTCACTTGGGGGTGTTTGTGCTGTTCTGGTATTTTAGCACCTCAAGAAATGTGATAGGCAGTCAGAAAGTAAAAGCTGTGTAAATTCCATTATCTATACTATAGTTTGCAGATGCTATAACTTTCACACAAAGCAATCAATATACACTTTTTGGATTTTTTTTTACCAAAAACATGTAGCAGAATACTTTTTGGCCTGAATTTATGATGAAATTTGAGTTTTTTTGGATATTTTTCATGACAGAAATGGGAAAATAAATGTATGACTAACTTTGGGTTTACTATATATTCTTTTATAGCCAAAAGTAAAAACATCTTTTTTTTTTTTACATTTTCAGCCTTTTTTTGTTTATAGCGCAAAAAATAACAAACACACAGGTGATCAAATACCACCAAAAGAAAGCTCTATTTGTGTGAAAAAAATGGACATAAATTTTGTTTGGGTACAGCATTGCATGACTACACAATTACCAGTTGAAATAGTGCAGCACTGTATAGCAAAAAAAGACCTGTCAGGAAGGGGGATAAATCCTCAGGAGAGCAAGTGGTTAATTATGTTTTTCTGAGTATGTTTAGAACACTCAGTGTCCACAACTCATCAAAGTGAAGCCCCAACCTTAGCTTCAGTCTTGCAAAATTGTGCAGGTCATTCTCCTGTACCGTAATTGCTTATTCTTATTTCACTGAACACGGAGCCTTTCACAGTGTGAATTAGGAGCTGCAGCAGGTTAGATAGAGCTCACCTCATTTCCTGGCTGAACGACGTCCAGCATCAACTAGCTCCTTTTTCCCCAACCTGACTGTCCCTGATGCACCCCTTTCATTCACTGGATTTAAGGTTTTTTTCAATAATGGAAAGAACTTTCACACAAAGCAATCAATATACACTTATTGGGATTTTTTTTTACCAAAAACATGTAGAAGAATACATGTTGGCCTAAATTTATGACTAACTTTGCGTTTACTATATATTTTTTATAGCCAAAAGTAAAAAATATCTTTTTTTTTTCAAAATGTTCGGTGGGTGGTCTCAAGCAAATGCAGTCTGCTTCAGGGTTGAGGGCTCTTGAAAGGTATAATGGGACGGGGGGCTGTGATGTTTTCCAGAAGCCAAGTACAGCACCCTGCACCTCCCACCAGCCATGATTTTCCTGTATTGCTTAGAGACAAACGAAACGCGTTGATCCACATAATCTATGCATGTTCTATCATACACTTTGGTGCTGTAATTATAACTGATGACAAACACTTTTTATATTGATTTTTTAATATGGAAATAATAAAAAGACATGTTTTTATTGACATTTTTGTGTTGTATGATATTGTGGCATATAAAACTCCCCACACTTCCGTTGCCCCTATTGGGACAACATGGTAACTTTGTATCCTTTCATTAGTTAACATTGGGGATACTGCCATTTGTTTGGATAACAAAGGATCCCCTTACATCATACAGACCCAATGATGACATCAAAAAGTCTAAAATGAGATATGTAAGGAAAATTTAAAAGTTTTATTAAAAAATATAGAATGTTGAGGGTCGGAGGAGGGGGGGACCACAGAAGAGAAAATATATGCAGATTTGACTTAAGTTACAGCAATGGTTATTTTATTTTTTTAGAAAAGGGTTTAAAGTGTAAATATGGCCCAAATTAAAAATTGCATACTGTATATTATACAGTCTATCATTAACATTACCACAGCAACAAGTATGTTGGTTTTTTTAACCTTCTTTAACAGACCACGCTGTCCAGCAAGGGTGAAAGTTAGAGGGATGAGACAAACCATTTAAAGTGTAACTAAAGTTGAAAAATAATAAAAATGATTAAAAAATTAACTAATTAAATAAATAAAAAATTGCAGATAGGCAGGCTCTTTATAATAGAGGTGTAGAGAGAGAATAGAAGGGATCCAAAGACAGAGCTTTGGGGGACCCCTACGGAAGGAGAAAGTGGAGAGGAGGAGGTAGATTTGTAGGTGACACGAAAGGGTAGGGGGAGAACCAGAAAGGAGAAGAGTCTTGGATGCCAAGGGGATGGAGTTTTTGAGAAGTGGATGGTCATATATATCAGAGGCAGCAGAATGACCCAACAGTACAAGTATGGAGTAATGGCCATTGGATTCAGCATTTAGTAAGTTGTTAGTGAGTTTTAGTAGGGCATTTTCTGTGGAATGTTGTGAGCGAACGCTGTGAGACAACAGGTTCCAAAAGACAGGTAGTTAGGTGGGTGTCTGAAAAGAGGTGACCTTCTCTGTAGTGACAGGGTCAAAAGAGAAAAGTATTGATTGTAACGGTAGACAGGGTATATTAGGTGGGGAAGCTATTCCTACAGTGAAGAAGTATCTAAAAATGACTATTGAAGTTACGCAAAGGTGTTAAAAATTCGATGAGATTTTAGTGATTTTTATTACGTATACTTTATTGTCTAATCAGATATGAATAAAATTATGGTCACACCCATTTGATGTCTCTCGCTCATATGGCGCTGTTAGGGACAGGCAGGCAAAAAGTAAGCAGTCCAGTATGCTCTGTAAATAAGGGATTAATAAAATACCCCATATTAGATTTTTTTTTTTTTTAAATCTTATGAAAAAAATGATAAAACAACATAAAAGATAAGTTTGTATAAGCGCAAACATTAAAAAGCATTTAAAGTGTAACTTCACTCTTTTTGAAAAATAACAAAACAATCCAGCTGGGTAATCTATATAGTACTTTGAAAAGATTTTAACAAATCATGTTGCAGATTCCTACCCTTTTTTCTGTTCTTAAAAATAAAGCTGTTTTACCAGGCCTTTTCCAGGCTGATTCTGAATGAGAGGATCTGGTTCATTATAACCGCATGGTAAAATTTCCATTCTCTGATGAGGAAATCTTCAGTGTCTCCATATTAGATTTTTTTTTTTTTGCAAAGATTTTATGAAAACAATTATAAAACTATATAAACAATCAGCTTGTACAAGTGCAAACAAAAAAGCATTTAAAGTGTAACTCCACTTTTTTTTTTAAACCAAAAAACAATCCCACTGGGTAATCTATATACACTGAAATGATTTTAACAAATCATGCTGCAGATTCTTTTTTTCTGTTCTGAAAAAACAAGCTGTTTGTTCCACCATGTCCTTTCCAAACGTCTGAATGGGGAGATGTGCTTCATTATAACCACCTGGTGAAATCTCAATGTTTTGATTGAGTATAACAGCAGTGTCTGCATCCCCTTAGAAGGAGTATCTCATAAAAAAATGACATTTCTATTGTAGGGGTGCAGAGGCAGGAATAACATTTTTAGCAGGTTTCTGTACAAGAATGGTGAACCAAACACCTCCAGATTGCCCAATTCATGTTTGACAGATTGAGAATATTACATCAATTGCAAATTGGAATTAAAAAGTTAATTTTACAGAAAACTAACCAAAACCAAAATATTTTCCCTTAAAATGGAAGCCAGATCATATACACCAGACAAGTTTTTCTTTTTATACAAATTTAGTATTGCGTACAAAATAAAGTTTCAACAAATGTCTGACTTGCAGGTTTTCTGCATTTAAAAAAAGTAAAAAAGCATAATTTTGGCATTTTTATCAAAACTACACCTTGACTGCAATAATAATGTTGTGCCCACATTTTAAACGTCCAGACAATCCAATTTGCTAAATAGCATATATATAACCGATGCCACGATAGCACCGAAATTATTTATAGCAGACCACAGCCAATCTTCTCAGTGAACATTCAAAATTTCTCGCCCTCAGAAGCCAAAAAATTACAGAAAACATTTATGTTTATCTTGCCATCTGTCAGTGAAACCTCATTTGCATTTGGACTGTAACCAACTTTTAAAACCAGATTTTTCTTGTCTGCTTTCGATCTATACTTTACACACCAAAGAGAACCTAATGCTCCCATGCTTCACTTTATGTTCTTTCCAGGTTTAGGAAAATAACAGAATTTTTTTCTCATATTTTGACATTGAAGAAAGTCAAGATGTGCTGGATAATTCTGAGAAATCATGCTGTTTCCTAAAATATAAACAAATGCAAACAGCCCATCAATATAAAGATGGGTAATAGAAATGGACAGCATGCAACAGGCTGAAAGCTTTATTCCTCCTATTCTTATTAAGTACTGTCCTTGTAAACAGCGTACCATATTTAGAACATTAGTTGCTGCATAAAAAGAATGACAGCAATCATTCAGTTGTATTATAAAATAATTGCCCTAAATTTTAAGACTCTTATTGACGTTTTGGTATTTTGTTAGTAAAATGTATGACATTTAAAGCAGAATGCTCAAAGACAGCTACATTAATTTAAAGGGTGACCAAAAGCAACTAATTGTGAAACTTCTGATTATTTGTAATCTACAGTTGTGTCCAAAATTATTCAACCCCCACTGAAATTGAGTGTTTTGGCCAGTTTGACATTGCTTTTGATCATTCAGTCATCTTGCTTACATTTACATTAAAGAGGCACTTGTAGGTCAGACAAATATAACATAACAGTTATAATGAAATAACCACAAATGTCTTTTCTGTGCTCACAGCATTATCAGTTTTATTCAACCCCCAAGTGACATTCAATCTTAGTACTTAGTACAGCATCCTTTTACAGTTATAACAGCTTTTAAACGTGAAGCATAGCTTGACACAAGTGTCTTGCAGCGATCTACGGGTATCTTCGCCCATTCTTCATGGGCAAAGGCCTCCAGTTCAGTCACATTCTTAGGCTTGCGCACTGCAACTGCTTTCTTTAAGTCCCACCAGAGGTTCTCAATCGGATTTAAGTCTGGTGACTGCGATGGCCACTCCAAAATGTTCCAGCCTTTCCTCTGCAACCATGCTCTAGTGGACTTGGAGGTATGCTTGGGATCATTGTCCTGTTGAAAGGTCCAACGTCTCCCAAGCCTCAGGTGTGTGACGGACTGCATCACGTTTCCATCCAATATCTCCTGGTACTGAAGAGAATTCATGGTACCTTGCACACGCTGAAGCTTCCCTGTACCTGCAGAAGCAAAACAGCCCCAAAGCATGATTGACCCTCCACCATGCTTCACAGTAGGCAAGGTGTTCTTTTCATCATAGGCCTTGTTCTTCCTCCTCCAAACATAGCGTTGATCCATGGGCCCAAACAGTTCTAATTTTGTTTCATCAGTCCACAGAACACTATCCCACAACTTTTGTGGTTTGTCCACATGGCTTTTGGCATACTGCAGTCGACTCTTCTTATTCTTTGGAGACAGCAAGGGGGTACGCCTGGGAGTTCTGGCACGGAGGCCTTCATTACGCAGTGTGCGTCTTATTGTCTGGGCTGAAACTTCTGTACCCACATCTGACAAATCTTTTCTCAGTTCCTCAGCAGTCACACGGGGACTTCTCTCCACTCTACGCTTCAGGTAGCGCACAGCAGTCGAAGTCAGCATCTTCTTTCTGCCACGACCAGGTAGCGTTTCAACAGTGCCCTTTGCCTTGAATTTGCGAATGATGCTTCCTAAGGTGTCTCTTGGTATGTTTAACATCTTTGCAATCTTCTTATAGCCATTGCCCTTCCTGTGAAGAGAAATCACCTCTTCTCTTGTCTTCCTGGACCATTCTCTTGCCTTCACCATGTTTGTAACCACACCAGTAAATGTCTAGAAGGAGCTGAGTATCACAGTCATTTTAAAGCTGCCTAATTGGTGCTTATTATGCTTGATTGCTGCTCGGTGACATCCACAGGTGTTTTCAATACCTGATGGAAAGCACCTGTATGAACCTCTGTTCTTCAGAGTGGTAGTCTTTAAGGGGTTGAATAATTGTGGCAATGAAGAAACCACATAAGAACCATTTACTACTGTATTACATAAACAATTGATGTCATTTTAGTTGCATTTGGGTAGTTACAACGTCCTTGTAGGATTTGATTCTGAATACAATTCCAAATGTACACTATAGTCCCTAAACCCCTTTACAGCATTGGGGGTTGAATAATTTTGGACACAACTGTACTTTAAAGTTTATTTAACTACTTCAAGTCCGGACACTTTCACCCCCTTTCTTTCCAGGCCAATTTACATCTTTCAGCGCTATCACACTTTGAATAATTGTGCGGTCATGCAACACTGTAGACATATGACTTTTTTGACATTTGTTTGAGACAGATAAAACTTTATTTTGGTGGCATTTATTCACCATTGGGATTTTTATTTTTTTGCTATATAAATGAAAAAGTCCAAACATTTTGAAAAAAAGTGTTATTCTTATAAAATTTTGCAAATAAATGATCTTTCTTGGCCAAATCTTGGCCAAAATGTATTCAGCTATCTTTTTAGTAAAAAATAAATATCCCAAATTAGTTTATAACCAAAAATGATAATTTTTCAAAATTTTGTTGTTTTTTTTTTAACATACTGTCACCCTAGCAGTACAGTGTCACCATAGTGACACTGTACTACTTGTGGGGTGTGATAAAGATTTTTATTTTTTTTTACACTGATTGCTTTACACCCACAAAGACTGTAAAAGCAATCATTTATCATTCTCTCTGACTGCATTCTTGTAGCCATTGAGAAATACTGTGAGAGCTGTGATTGGTCATAGCTTGTCACATGGTACAAGGCTGTTGTGCATAGCCTTGTACCATGTGACCTCTGTGATTATTCACAGATTTCAGAAGTAGTAAGCAATAATGTCAGGAAGTGACATCTTGCTTACTACTATTCATGTGATCACTGATTGGCCAATCAGTGATCACATCATCGGGACCTCACACAGAGGTCCTGTACAGCGATCGGTGTTCTGCTCTGTCCGGAGGACACAGTGGGCACCTGTTTTGTACCTGATGGGAGACTGAAATGACGAGGTCGGCCTCACTTGTGTCACTAGCCCTGACCCCACTGGGGTTGGAACAGAGGGATTCTAGGACCAGGGGGACAAGAGCGCCAGTAGTTGTTGTTTGCAGCTCCTGCAGATGATGACCTTGGAAGACTGATGATCTTCTGATTCAGGCACAGTAGTAACAAGCAGAGCAGGTCTTGTAGATTGCCAGGCGTGCACCAGAGCAAGGCAGGTAGTGAGGACAAGAGACAGGAGCAATGTCATAGGAATAGCCAGGGTCATCAACAGTCAGGCAGCACGGTACAGAATCAGAAGGAAAGCCAAAGTCAGGAGCAGAGCCGAAGTCAGGAACCAGTATCAATCAGGAGCGCAATCAGAGTCAGGTGAGGGACAAGCCGGGTTAGCAACAAAGGAATCACACAGGAACAAGCAGGACACGGGGGAGCTGAAGACCAGTCAGCATCTAACATGGGCAGAGGCACTCTTAAAATAGCCCGTCTGGCGCCAATCTTTGCCGTGCGTGTGCACGTGCGCATGTGTGTGCGCGATCACGCATTTCCACGTGCATGCGCACAGCTGACCACTCTTCTACGGACGTTCCTATGCGCATGCGCACTTGTATTCGCAATTCATCTTACCAGAAATCCCTTACAGCACCGGATTGCGGTGCCGCGTGCTCCCAGGGAGCGCACACAGGCAGGGAAGCGGGAGGACATTTATAAACAGCCACCCACTCTTGCACTGCTCCCGTCCAGCCATTTATATACATGGGACGGATGGGAAGTGGTTAAACATGAACACTTAAGCCAAACATGTTTTTGCACACATTCCTGTAATGCTAAAAACTATTGAAAGTGTTTGTTCATATATCTGCTTACAGTTAAATTAGTTATACTTGGTAAGCAAACCAGCAAAGTTGGCCTAAAAGCAGTAAATTTAACGTTCAACGGCTGGCAGATTGTGTACATGTCCATTGAAAGCTTGGATGAACTACATTTTCTTTTACTAGTGAATCCCAAGCTCTTATATGTTTTTTTTACCTGTTTTGTCATTTTATCCAACCTGCTTTTCGGTACTTTTCGGTGAGTACTACCATCTATTAGGGAAGAGATTAGATTAAATACTTCTGTTTTGGGTTGGTGGGGAAAGGTAACAGTAGACAGTAGAGAGTACCATGGGAGCAACAATGATGAACCCGAAAAAATATATCTATTATACAGAAATTTCAAGTCCTTAGCTACTAGCCAGGCCTTAAGAGTTACTCACCACCAGTTGCCCCACCCAACCCTGCCTGCTCCTAATTCCGCCGCTAAACACAGTTTCGTAAATTACCTCACTGATAATGTTACAGGGCACAGAGTAGGGTGCAGCGCACAGCAGGGTACACAGCAGGATACAGGGCACATAGCAGGGCACACAGCAGGGTACACAGCAGGATACAGGGCACATAGCAGGGCACACAGCAGGGTACACAGCAGGATACAGGGCACATAGCAGGGCACACAGCAGGGTACATGGCACATAGCAGGGCACACAGCAGGGTACATGGCACATAGCAGGGTACAGGGCACACAGCAGGGTACAGGGCACACAGAACACACAGCTGGGTACATGGCACACAGGACACACAGCAGGGTACAGGGCACACAGCAGGGTACAGGGCACACAGAACACACAGCAGGGTACAGGGCACACAGGACATACAGCAGGACACAAGGCACACAGCAGGGTACAGGGCACACAGGACACACAGCAGGGTACAAGGCACACTGAACACACAGCAAGGTACAGGGCACACAGGACACACAGCAGGGTACAGGGCACGCAGCAGGGTACAGGGCACACAGGACACACAGCAGGGTACAGGGGACACAGGACACACGGCAGGGTACAGGGCACACAGGACACATAGCAGGGTACAGGGGACACAGGACACACAGCAGGGTACAGGGCACACAGGACACACAGCAGGGTAAAGGGCACACAGCAGGGTACAGGGCACACAGGACACACAGCAGGGTACAGGGCACACAGCAGGGTACAGGGCACACAGGACACACAGCAGGGTACAGGGTACACAGCAGGGTACAGGGCACACAGGACACACAGCAGGGTACAGGGGACACAGGACACACGGCAGGGTACAGGGCACACAGGACACATAGCAGGGTACAGGGGACACAGGACACACAGCAGGGTACAGGGCACACAGGACACACAGCAGGGTACAGGGCACACAGCAGGGTACAGGGCACACAGGACACACAGCAGGGTACAGGGCACACAGCAGGGTACAGGGCACACAGGACACACAGCAGAGTACAGGGTACACAGCAGGGTACAGGGCACACAGAACACACAGCAGGGTACAGGGCACACAGAACACACAGCAGGGTACAGGGCACACAGGACACACAGCAGGGTACAGGGCACACAGCAGGGTACAGGGCACACAGGACACACAGCAGGGTACAGGGCACACAGCAGGGTACAGGGCACACAGGACACACAGCAGGGTACAAGGCACACTGAACACACAGCAAGGTACAGGGCACACAGGACACACAGCAGGGGACAGGACACACAACAGGGTACAGGGCACACAGGACACACAGCAGGGTACAGGGCACACAGGACACACAGCAGGGTACAGGGGGGACAGGACACACAACAGGGTACAGGGCACACAGGACACACAGCAGGGTACAGGGCACACAGCAGGGTACAGGACACACAGCAGGGTACAGGACACACAGCAGGGTACAGGGCACACAGGGCGCACAGCAGGGTACAGGGAAGACAGAACACACAGCAGGGTACAGGGCACACAGGACACACAGCAGGGTACAGGGCACACAGCAAGGTACAGGGCACACTGAACACAGAGCAGGGTACAGGGCACACAGGACACACAGCAAGGTACAGAGCACACAGGACACACAGCAGGGTACAGGGGACGCAGGACACACAGCAGGGTACAGGGCACACAGGACACACAGCAGGGTACAGGGCACACAGCAGGGTACAGGGCACACAGGACACACATCAGGGTATAAGGCACACTGAACACACAGCAAGGTACAGAGCACACAGGGCACACAGCAGGGTACAGGGCACACAGGACACACAGCAGGGTACAGGGGACACAGGACACACAGCAGGGTACAGGGGACACAGGGCACACAGCAGAGTACAGGGCACACAGGACACACAGCAGGGTACAGGGGACACAGGAAACACAGCAGGGTACAGGGGACACAGGAAACACAGCAGGGTGCAGAGGAAACACAGCAGGGTACAGGGCACACAGCAAGGTACAGGGCACACAGTAGGGTACAGAGCACACAGCAAGGTACAGGACACAGCAGGGCACAAAGCATGGTACATGGCACACAGCAGAGTACAGGGCACACAGCAAGGTACAGAGCACACAGCAGGGTACAGCGCACAAAGTATGGTACAGGGCACACAGCAGGGTACAGGGCACACAGCAGGGTACACGGCACACAGTAGGGTACAGGGCACACAGCAGGGTACACGGCACACAGTAGGGTACAGGGCACACAGCAGAGTACAGCACACACAGCAGGATACAGGGCACATAGCAGGGTATACAGCAGGGCACGGGACACAGAGCAGGGTACAGGGTGCACAGCAGGGTATGTGGCACCCTCCAGAGGAGGAGTGACCTCCAGCACTCCTAATACAGAGGGGGTGAGCTGTCCCAGTACTGGCATTAATCAGGTTGCCACATGACCTGTGTTGTGCTTTATGTACAGTGCTGCTATGGACAATATACAGGTCTCTGAGGCTTTGGAGAGCACTGGGGCTTTATTGGAAAAGGTTGTGAAAACCAGTACTGCCATACCTCAGACCCCGCTTCATATCTGACATTTATATCCTGTTATACCGGGAGAAATAAATATTCAGGGTGGGGGTGGGGTTTGGAAGCCCCCTATTTATTTTAGAATTATGTACTATCGGTCCCTAGAATTAGTATATCTAAGCTCTGACAATATTGGCCTTCTTAATGGCATCTTCACAATACGGTCTGCTACGAGCAAGTGTGTTCACTCACTCATCATTCATCAGCACATGCTCAGAACCATAAATTAACCAGCTTTTAGATACTAAACCTTGAGGAGGGCCTTGCCCAACCATATTATTAACCTTATAAATGTATGTTGAACTATATTAGCACACAAATCAACCCATTATCATAATATATACATGTATATGTTGACCCTATCATCATGATATGTTCCTATCAGTACATGACCCACCAAACTGAGCATCCCACGCCTAACCTCCTATAGCCCTGCACTGTATACACGGCTCAGGATTAGACAGGTCTGCTCCGTATGGCCTTCTCTATTGCAATTTCTGCATGCATCTGATAGTTCAGAGCTCCTAATCGGCAGCAAAGTTTCTACTTTGTACGAAGATACTTTACTGTCAATTTTTACCTCAACTCGCATAGACAGATGCGACACTTTCATATATAAATGTTGGGCCAAACAACACATGTAAACCTGAACCAATGACCAGACCACAGCAAAAATAAGCAATACCACAACGGGATGCATAAAACTATAGTAGCATTAGCTCTCTAACGCTTCAGTCTCCTCATAAGGTTTTCCTCCCTATCCCAATCTGTCAACCATTTCCGTATCTTCCTACCCATACCAAGATTCTGGGCTCCCAGATTAACAGGGTGGTTATAGTTCATATTTGCACACAGATTGGCAATATAGGGCTCCACATAATTCCATCCCTTTACCTGGACTTCAGAGACACTGCCCAGGGGACACCATGCACCTCTAGCTATTGTTAGGTTCAAGGAACACCCTAATTCCATGACTAACGTTAAGTTGGTATCCTTTAGGACAAAGAAGCAAACTCTTCTATATCCTAAATAATACACAGGTGCTTCCTTCCTGCCAATGACCTCCCCATCCAGCACATAGAGTGAAGCATTTTCCCAAACTTTCAAACTGTAATCCCTTGCTGAAAAACCCATAGTTCACATTCCTTGTTTTGAAGAATTGGATAGGTTATGTTGCTCTTCTAACCAACAACCCACTTCATTTGTATACATTATACAGTTGAGTACAAAACTGTCTAGAGAGACTCCGACGTGATGTTTTAGAAGTCCTGTTGATGGGCAGTCTTTCTGATGTTGAATTAGAATGAAATTATCCAAAAGGAAAAGAAACCTTTTATTGCCCATTATAATTTTAACTTTCCCTTTTATCCCTCTTTCCCTGAATGTTCATCAGAATAAATTTGTGATGTGGCAGGGCACAGACACACTGCCAACAAGATGACCATCTTTCATCCATGTTCCAGAGGCCTCGCCAATCTCTCGCTCCACTAGGACACCAGGCAGTAAGAATCCATAAATGCCTGATATAAAAACATGTTGCCTTCCAACACCAGGTGACATCCCTCTACTACGAAAGCCCTTGGAAAATTTAGGGTAAATCATCCCCGGCAGGCGTGAGTCTCTGCCCATTTCCTGATTCACAGCCAATAGGCATTGCATTAGGAACAAACCAACATTCTCAGTGCATCAGCTGGTCTGGCTGTTTGAGCCACTGCTGGCTAAGCGGACTGGTGTGATTGATTGTTGTGTAAGGGCCAGGCTGTGATTGGTTGTTCTGTACTGACTGCTGCACCCTCTGAAAGAAGCAGCCAGCCATTTCTGAAGTCAAGGCAAATGACTTGCCCCCTCGTTATGTCCACTCACAAAATGTGAGTGGAAATTTTGAGGCCTGAGGAGCAGTGAGCACAGAGCCCACTAGAGGACGTCGGTCTCTCAGGCCACCCTCATGAAGCCTGTTTCTGATTGTTTGTTCAGAGACATTCACACCAGTGGCCTGCTGGAGGCCATCTTGTAGGGCTCTAGCAGTGCTCATCCTGTTCCTCCTTGCACAAAGGAGCAGATACCGGTCCTGCTGATGGGTTATGGCCCTGTCCAGCTCTTCTATAGTAACTGCCTGTCTCCTGGAATCTTCTCCATGCTCTTGAGACTGTGCTGGGAGACACAGCAAACCTTCTGGTAATGGCAAATATTGATGTGCCATCCTGGAGGAGTTGGACTACCTGTGCAACCTCTGTAGGGTCCAGGTATCGCCTCATGCTACCAGTAGTGACACTGACCCTAGCCAAATGCAAAACTGGTGAAAAACAGAAAAGATGAGTAGGGAAAAAAAATGTCAGTGGCCTCCACCATTACAACCATTCCTGTTGTAGGGGTTGTCTCATTGTTGCCCATATAGTGCACCTGTTGTTAATTTCATTACCACCAAAGCAGCTGAAACTGATTAACAACCCCCCCGCTACTTAACTGATCAGATCAATATCCCAAGAGTTTAATTGACTATGCTCTGATTAAAAAGTGTTCTTTTCATTTTTTTGAGCAGTATATATATATATATATATATATATATATATATATATATATATATATATACGAGCCTTGTAAAAGTAATCATACCCCCTGAAATTTTCCCCTTTTTTGTCGCGTTGCAACCAAAAACGTAAATGTTTTTTATTGCCATTTTATGTGATAGACCAACACAAAGTGGCACATAATTGTGAAATGTACGTAAAATGATAAATGGATATCACCCTGAACTGTGAAACATAGTGGTGGCATCATCATGTTGTGGGAAAGCGTTTCTTCAGCAGGGAGAGGGGAAGCTGGTCAGAGTTTATGGGAAGATGGATGGAGCCAAAAGGGACAAGGGTTCGAATACCAAGAGTTGCCATTTAGTCTCTGGGGAGTCTTCCACCAAACTCAGCTTGGGGAACTACATAACTCCATAATGCAAAAGGTTCTGCTGAAACTTGTGGTCCGCCCTGAGAGACACTGACTAGTGGGACACCATCATCATGGACTCCTGCTATTCTGGACTTATGGACTCTACCTATACAGGTATGATGGGGCAGCCACAGTTAAGGTTAGCTAGGGAAAAGATTATTTGCCTGTTAAACTGTTATGCTGAGTTTTATCAGTAAAGCCTTTGAACCATTGTCATGCCTGGTCTGAAGTTATTCAAAAAGAGTGTATGTAAGTAACCATCACTCTACACATATTTTCCACTGCACATTGGTTGAAAAAGACTGATCAAGACAAACAGCATCATGAAGATGAAGGAGTTATCAGAAGGAAGTCTAGAAGAAAGTTCTTTAGATGCACCATTTGGGGTTGTATTATAAAAAATATAAATGTAAATTAAGTAAACAAACAAAACATTTTGAAGTGTATTTTGATTTTTGGAGTACCTGTGATAGTCCCTGTTTTCTTCTTTTGCTTTTTCTATCTCAGTCTAATCAGCTGGAATTGCTTTTCAGTAGCTCAGTTCTCTCCTACCAACTTTCCTTAAATACATATTTTCTCTGGGGCAATGAGTTATGTTCTCTGCTTGGAGACTAGCCTCAAATTAGTATTGCATACAGAGAACCCCTTTTGGGAAAGTACCAACAAAGTAGAAAGGCCCATCTGAAATCTGCACAGACCATTGACAGGAGATAACACCAGCTTGTTGCACTTTGTATAATTGTGCAGGTTCCTGACACTTTGCCTTTAAGAATCAAATGAAGAATATGTGCAGAGTAGCTAATCATTGCAAAAGAGTGGCAAACTAAACTGACTATAAACAAATAATGGGAAGAAGCATCAAGAAATGTAATAAATGCTGCATTAAACCCTTTGAGGACGAAGGGACGTATTTGTCCCATGTTTTTAATTGCGTGTATCATCTGATTAAGAACTTAAAACTCTTTTTTTTTTTTGGTTTGAGTCAAAATTTTAGTTCTTATCAACAAACAACAAATGGATCTAGCTTTTTGCCAATTATTTCATGAAATGGCTTAGTTACAGCAACTGAAGTGTACGAACGTTAAAAACAAAAAAATTGATTCTTTTGGCGTTCCAAAATCTTACGGTCCTCAAAGGGTTAAGGTGAGACCTCTGACCAGCATGGTTCTCAGCATTCAGGTTAGCACCAGACTTAAAGTGAATGTAATCCCACACCTTTTAAAACAACCCAGTTAGCTTAAAATAGAAAAGAAAGGCAAAACATTTGCAAATAGATATTTAAAAAAAACATTATAAATACCCTTTTCCACTTTTTATATACATGATCACATACCAATGTTGCCAACCAACCAGATTGAAATTTACTGACACAACACCCAAAATTTAATGGTACAGCCAAGGTTTTATTGCCATTTCCAAAAGTAAGATAATTACAGTTGTAAGTACAATAAGCAATTAGGAATGTGATTTAATGTAGATATTAGGGAAAAAAACATTTATTTTATTTTCAATAGAGCAAGTAAGTAGCTCAGGGGTAGGACTCAGGAGGGCAAGATATTAGAATGGGCAGGCACACACATGAAATTGACTCCCACAGTGTGCACCAGCACAGATGATGATGACAGCTCACTGACATGACGTGTCCCCTCCTGAGTCACAGTGGCAGTCTCTCTCCACACCAGGTGGTCCCTTTAGTCCACTCCAGTCCAAACAGCACTGACAGTACTGCTCCCGGCTTGCCTTGCTCCCATTCCGCAGACCCGCACATAAGGCTTTCACCGCTTGGCTCAGCTCCATGACATTACAGGACACACTCAGGCACTGCCTTTGCCAGGCCTGGCCCTCCTGCCAGCACCCCCTGAACGCACTGTAACAGGCACTCCATGACATCACACGACACGCTCAGACACCACTGCCAGGCCTGCTACCCGTTGGCACCCCCACCCCACCGCAAAACACTGTAGCAGGCACTCGGATGGTGGCTCCAGACCAGAACTGTGCATACTCAGTTCTGAGCCAAGCCATACTTTTACCTGGCAACCTCATGTCACTGGCATTTACTTGCAGGAGATAAGTGCCTGTTTTTTACTGGCTGCCAGTAAAAATACTGACAATTGGCAACACTGCTCTGTCCTCAGCTGCACTGAGAGGGGGGGGGAGGAAAACCAGCAGTACACTGATCTTCCCAGTGAAAGGCTGTGCAGGGAGTGGGAGTGTCACGACAAATATGATCATTGGAGGAGAGCAGGCTGCAAGAAAACTGAACATGCTGTGTTCTGCTTAGTGTGGTCAGTTCTTAATAGGAAATCAGAGTGACTGGTAGGAACACCAGGGAGTTCACACACAGGAAGCAATACAAAGAGAACAGGCTTCTTTTTCATACAAGTACTTGCTACAGAAGGCACATATCAGGAATATGAAATGTTGAGTTTACATATTGTTTAACTTTGAAGCCAAACATACTTACATAGGGGGGGATTTACTAAAACCAGTGCACTCAGAAACTGTTGCAGCAGTATATGGTAGCAAATCAGCCTTTAACTTTAGCTAGTTCAATTAAGCTTTGACAATAAAACCTGGAAGCTGATTGGTTTCTATGTGGAGCCCCATCAGGTTTTCACTCTCCAGTTTTAGTAAATAACCCCCATAGTGTCTTAGTTAATAAGGTTGAAAAATGACACAGATCCATCCAACTCAACCTATGTGTGTGTGATTTGTATTCTCTAACAAATCCCATAGCCTTGTTCTGCTTTCCGAAAATCTAAATGTTTTATCGGAGAAGAATGATAATGAAAGCTGCAGAGTTAAAACTATTGAAAATTACCTTTGAAATTACATTAATATTATGTTACAAATAATGACACTAATATTACAGATAAATGAGATTTAGCGATTGGGTTTGCGCTGACTTTAAATACCCGTATGGAAGAAAAATATATTTGAATTACTACAATTTTATATTATATTTCAAAATATATTCCTATATATATATATATATATATATATACTCACCGGCCACTTTCTAAGGTACACCTGTTCAATTGCTTGTAAACTAAACAAAAAAAAAAAATATATATATATATATATATATATATATATATATATACTGCATGTTGAAATGCATTTTTATTACAAAATTTATGAAAAATATTTTTAAAAATACATTTCAAATATACTGTATGTCTTTAAAAATACAAATCTCCATTTTTGTAATGCGTTTACAAATATATGTAAAAATATATGTTAAAAGTACTTTTTTATATGTTCAAAAAATCTGAAGAATATATTTAAACAAAATATTTATTTCATGTAATGTATTTTTTTAATTTTTTTTTCATATATTTTGTAATAAAAATGCATTTCAACATGCAGTATAAATATATATATATATATATTTTTTTTAGTTTACAAGCAATTGAACAGGTGTACCTTATAAAGTGGCCGGTGAATATATATATATATATATTGGAATATATTTTGAAATATAATATAAAGTTGTAGTATTTCAAATATATTTTTCTTCCATAGGGGTATTTAAAGTCAGTGCAAACCCAATCACTAAATCTCATTTATCTGTAATATTAGTGTCATTATTTGTATATGGCCAAAATAGTAGTATTTCAAATATATGGCAATATATTTGGGAAAAATATTTTTAAAATATATTTCAAATATATATTTTCTTCCATGTGGGTATGCACAATAAGAAGATTTTTTTTCTATATGGAAGTTGTTGTGAATGGGTAGGTTGTCCTATTTCAGCTTGCTAGTTTCCTGTGTTACCTGACTGCTTACTTGGCAACGAATCAGAATCATCATGCAGCTGACCTATTTTTCAGTGAGCACACAGGTGACAAAGGATGCTGTAAAGCCCAAAACTAAATATTGCTGTCACCTACCTGTCCATGCTGTACGTAGACGTTTATGAAAAGAATACAAATGCAGTTAATAAACCGCTCCTGTGTGTATTTCCACTGTTTATTTAGCTGTTTGCCTAAAGTTCTGCATTAAGTGGACCTCTGAAGTTGAACTTCACAAAACAGTAAAGAAAAGCAGCAGTTTCCATAGCTGTTTAAACTTTGTTGAACACATAGTGAAATGACTTAGTTATCGCTTGAATATAACAAAAACATTTCAGGTTAAATAAATTTCATACCGCTTAGCATAGGAAACTTACAAATCATGTTATGGGCTAAGCAACAGGATGGAAATCTGTGCCGAAATTGGATCACTTTGAAAGCATCGCAACACCGGAAAAAAACTTAAGGAGTGCTGTTTCCGAATCCGCCACATTTCATTTCTGCACTTTGAAGAATAATATAATTTACTGAACCAATTTATTCTTTCATAAAACGTTACTGATTATTGAAGAATGATGGCTTGCCAAGGCAGACTAGAGTTTAAAAACATAAAAAGAAAATTCCTATTATTTTAAGATCCATCAACCCAGCCAGATGAGCTTCCATGCCTGCAAAAATAAGTGACATTTTACAAGACAAGAAGATGCCTCCCTTATCTATTGCTTTATCTACATATGCTGCCCAGAGGCAGCAGTTATGCCGGTACACACCAATGAACAGTATTACACCTAAAGCACTGCTTGCTAAATCTATGACTTCTGCAAGTTAAACATAAATTATGGCATAGACAGAGATTGTACGGTTCTGTATACATCCCTGGAGAGGGAGGCAATATTTAGGATGTGGAAGCATATGCCTGTTAAAATATCAGTTTTAACATAGTATAACCTGCATACAAAAGTGGATATTACACAGCAAATGTTTAGTGATTTGAGTACATTGTTGTAAAGGTATTTTAGATTAAAGTATTATTAAACGCAAAACGTTTTTTAAATTTTGGCTAGAGTGGCTATGGATTAGAACACCTGCTAGGTTGTTATTGCTGTCTGTACCCTCGTTAGGAAGATTCACCCTCTCTATTTGTTCTGTTTACCTTTATAAGTAAAAGTAAAGAAAACCCCAAATTTTGGGATGTCCCCAGAAAAGTAACAGAGGGGAAATTTTCCAAAGGGGACCATATAGTAATTGTGGTGACCTAGGAGTCCCCAAAGAATTCCATTAATTTGCAGAGATTTCCTCTCACTTCCTGATTGGCTATGGGTCAGGAATTGAAAGTAAATCTCCTCAATAGGACACAGATGGCAAAAAATAAACTGACAGGGGTTATACCCCTCCCTTACTCTATCCAAAATGAGAAAAAAAGTTTTGCTTATAATGCTACTTTAAATCAAAAATCTTATTGTAAGGGTTGGTTGACTTTTACTAAAAAAACGAATTTGTTGGTACACTTCCACAAAAAAAAAAAAAGATCCCACAATTTTCACTGCTGTAATTTGAAACTGACCAAAGTCATTGGCATCCATCATTGTTTATTAAATATGTAAAAAAAAATCAGACAATGCCTATAAGTCAAAAGAGTATTTTAAATAATAAATCAAATTAATATGGCATAGACAAAAAACAAAACTACTGCAAACAAATGATTTCTGTAGCTCTCAATAAGACTTTGCACTTGCCAACAGGTAGGTTTGTTAGGAGATGGTGGGTTGCCTCGCGCATGGCCATAGCAAGCAGCCGGTTCACCCCTAACATAGCTTAATCTCTCGGGCATTTTCCTTATGACTCTCCCTGATGTGTGAGTGGCGGTCAGAGACTGGACCCTTGTCCACCCTCCTGATTGTGTGGCTCTCTACAGGATACAGGACCCCAACTCAGTTGGGGTCAGTATCCAGAGAGGTAGTTAATCTAAGCCCTGTGGGAAGCTGCTCACTCATACATTCAGCAGTGAGCTCACCATTCACTCTGTACAGCTTCCCTGCTCCACACCTTACATCCTGTTATGAGAGGAGGGAATCAAGAGGCACACCAACTTCCAAGACCTTACCTCAGGTCTGCAATACATAGCTTGACTCCCTCTCTCTTCAAGGGTTCTATAAAGGGGCTCCCAAGGCAGGGGTGCCAGCAGCACAGCAGCTTGCTCTTACTCCTTCTTTTTGCTCTCACCTAGATTACTCCTCTTTTCCCCCCTAGTCCTTACAAGAGCTTCCAACCTTCACCCAGGGATAGGAGGCACATTAAAAGGGACGTGCTCTGCCTAACTTGCCTAAATTTTGGCCCACTCATTTAGAGCACTCTGCTTGAGCTGCCGCAGGATGAAGAGTGCCTTCTCCAGACTGCATGTGTCAGCTCTTCATAGATGTTTGATAGGATTCAAATCAGAGCTCACAGAAGGCATCTTTACAATAGTCCAAGGTTTTGTTCTGATCCATTCTTGTAGTTATATGTTTTTGGTCATTATCCTGTTGGAAGACCCATGACCTGAGACAGGGCTCTCTGACACTGGGCAGTTGGTGTTGCTCCAGAATTCCTTGATAGTCGTTAGATTTCATCGTGTCCTGCACAAATTCAGTGTTTTCTGTGCTAGATCCAGCAAGGCAGGTCCAGAACATATCAGCCTCCTCTATGTTTCACAGTAGGTATGGTGTTCTTTTCTTTGAAAGCTTCATTTTTGTCTGTGAACATAGAGCTGATGTGACTTGCCAAAAAACTTGTTTTGTCTCCTCTGTTCAAAGGACATTCTACCAGAGGTGACAAGACAATATATGAATGTACTGTGTGCACAATTATGCTAAAAAATAAATACACAAAATGATAATCAGATCCACTAGCACTAAAATGTGATTTACTAAAACTGGTGCACTCAGAATCTGGTGCAGCTGTGCATGGTAGCCAATCAGATTTAACTTCAGCTTGTTCAATTAAGCTTTGGCAATAAAACCCGGAAGCTGATTGGTTTCTATGCAGAGTTAGCACTCTCCAGTTTTAGTAAATAACCCCCCCCCCCGAATGTCCATGTAATCATAAAGTGTCCATAATGCTTCACAAAACTAAACGACACAAAGGTGATATAATCCATGAAAAAAAGTGCAAAAGCCAACTAGATATTGTACTCCTCAACACTGATATTACGCATGTCCTCTGACTTGATCCTTACAGTGCTAATGCAGAAAATTGTTGCATCCGTTCCACCCAGTACTCCAATCCTGCTCATCTTTGGAAAGGACCTTTTAAACTATAGGAGGTTAAAAAATGCTTGATAGATACCACAAGGTTTGAAATCTCCAGCTCTTCCCCATATGTAACATAGCTCAGAAGAAAGAAGGAATACCATAGTGCTCACTGTATTATAAACATATAACCATATCCACTTTCTGCCCAGTGCTCAAAACTGCTCTCCTTTTTATATAAACCTCTTTGATTATAAGTGTCAATAGATGCTTGCTTAATACAGCAGGGTTAAAACTTCAGCTCCTCCACATACACAGCACAGCTCAAAGAGACAAAAATGCCATAGTGCTCACTGTAATATTTATTCAGCCTCCACACTGATAGAAAGATACTAAAGTTTTAAAGTTTTTCCCTTTGACATGCTGGTCTATCATTTTCTTTCTGATTTCCTTAGACAACACTTTCCTTTGCTTTCTCTCATCTATGTACAGTCGGCCGACTGATCACAAGATTGAAGATACGTGTCATACTAATTACAGAAAGTTGGAAATATCACTATGATCCAACTATTTATGTTCTTTTGTAGGCGGTACCAAAAATCTGTATAGGTAATTTTAGAATATTTTGTGTAGAATAAGAAATAATGTATCTATTTATCTTTTTTTACACTTTCTTTGCCTTATGACATACCACTGACATTTCCTCCCTTTGGGGAGCATAAAGCATTGCTTCAGTGAGCTGTAGGTCTCCTTCCTACCCTATGACTGGACAGTGACAGGAGACACGACAGACTGATAAACTCATCTCTCCTACTCTGCTCTCTCCTCCGATCAACATGCTTCTTGAACTAAAACACATCTAAATGGCTCTTTGTGCTGCACCCCCCCCCCCAATCTGAGCTATGCTGTACAGGGACTGTAAGAGGTCAATTCCAAGTTCAATTACTGTATAACACTGCTTGCATTTAAAAAAAAATACAATAAATGCATTGTGCTCTGGTTTGAGAATGACATAGCAGAGTGAGGGGGAAAGGAAAGTCACAACACCTGAACTAGTGTTGTCTATAGACACCATCCTGATGCGGCAGGGAACAAAAAAGCAGTTCACCACTGTACATATCAGAATCCCTCAGCAATGCACCTAACATAGAAAAAATTTGTGTCAATGCGACCACTAAACAGCAGTGCTGGGAGCTGAGCTTTAATAAATACAGAGCTACATTAGTTTGCGTTTTTGATGCAAACCTGGAGTTCAGAATTCTCTGAAACTCTCACAAATGTAGTATTTGATATATCGGTAGTTTTAGTGGATCTTTAGGTTCAATAGTCAATATGTGAAATGCTTAAAGGTCATAACGCAGGTAGTAAACTAAAACATACTGTACCACCATAGGTATTGGTGCTGTTATGACATCTTCTATTCCTCCTATCAGTTCATACCCCACAGTTATTACCTTTTGCACCACCAGCCCCTCCCTCTTAGATTGTAAGCTCCAAGGAGCAGGGCCCTCCTTTCCCTCTTGTATTAAACTGTATCGTTGCTGTATTGTCTCCCGTTATATTGTAAATCGCTGAGTAAACTGTTGGCGCTACATAAATGCTGTATAATAATAATAATAATAATCACACCAGCCACCATATTGTCAGTAGGATCCAGGCAGATGGAGAAAGTTTCTGGTGACCACATTCATAGCAAGTGTACTGGTCTTGTAACCATAATGTCAGTAGGATCCAGGCAGATGGAGAAAGTTTCTGGTGACCACATTCATAGCAGGTGTCACTGGTTTTGCAACCATATTGTCAGTAGGATCCAGGCAGATGGACAAAGTTTCTGGTGACCACATTCATAGCAGGTGTCACTGGTTTTGCAACCATAATGTCAGTAGGATCCAGGCAGATAGACAAAGTTTCTGGTGACCACATTCATAGCAGGTGTCACTGGTTTTGCAACCATAATGTCAGTAGGATCCAGGCAGATGGAGAAAGTTTCTGGTGACCACAATTATAACAGGTGTCACTGGTTTTGCAACCATAATGTCAGTAGGATCCAGGCAGATGGAGAAAGTTTCTGGTGACCACAATTATAACAGGTGTCACTGGTTTTGCAACCATAATGTCAGTAGGATCCAGGCAGATGGAGAAAGTTTCTGGTGACCACATTCATAGCAGGTGTCACTGGTTTTGCAACCATAATGTCAGTAGGATCCAGGCAGATGGAGAATGTTTCTGGTGACCACAATTATAGCAGGTGTCACTGGTTTTGCAACCATAATGTCAGTAGGATCCAGGTAGATGGAGAAAGTTTCTGGTGACCACATTCATAGCAAGTGTCACTGGTTTTGCAACCAAACTGTCAAGATAGGACTTTTGCATAGCCTAGGGAAGCAGGGTTGTCAAAGGTAGCAAATAGCCACACATAGAGAGTTATTTACTAAAACTGCATGGTGCAAAATCTGGTGCAGCTCTGCACAGAAACCAATCAGCTTCCAGATTTTATTGTCAAAGCCTATTTGAACATGCTGAAGTTAGAAGCTGATTGGCTACCATGCACAACTCCACCAGATTCTGAGTGCTCCAGCTTTAGTAAGTCTCCCTAATGTTGCTGTCAGTAACACATTCCTATGTTTAATAACCAGGTTTTATACTGCTGCTCTGCCTGTCAGTGTGATTTGGTGGGTTTCTCAGTATTAATGCCCCTCACAGTTTGTGTGTTGGTGGAAAAGTGTACGACATACCTACAGTTTACTCCCAGTTTGCCTTCCAAATAACTCAGAGTAGGCAAAGTGTTTCCTAAGCCTCTCTGTCCCCAGCCATGGGGGGGCATTGCCTGAGGTGACAGATTTTGCTACCAGCATTACACAATCCTGCCTGGTCTTCAAGGCAAATTAGAGGTCACCAGCTATGACCCTCTTAGCCACTGTTCAGAATTCAGTCATTTCCCTTTACTCCCAAAGTTGCTCCATTGATAAAATAGATCAACTGCAAATAATTTTGTAAGTATTTTATTTGTTTAGTATGTTTCTTTAAAATTGTTTATACGCTATGAAGGGTCTTACACACCAATATGCATGTAATTTCTCATTCTGTGGCAGTTACTGACAACCTTGCAATAGATAAATTCTGGTGTACTGTACAGTGTTCCCTCGCCACTTCGCGCTTCATGTTTTGCGGCTTCAGTACTTCGCGGGTCAGCAGCCACATTGTGGAAAGGAGCGTTGTTTCATGTTGATGCGCGAGAGAGAAGGATCCCTGCATGTCAACCAAAGAGATGAGTTGACTCAGAGTACTGTACATACCACGGGCTTTCATAAAGGCGCGTGATTGGTTTCCAGTGTGACATCGACCAATAAGAGTACGAGTGGATTTATCCCTGTGAGTTGATTGTCTGTGCATCATTGCAGCCTCACTTAGCATCTTCCCTTGTTGTATCTTGAGTCTCCGAGTCAAGTGAGAGCCTCTCCTCCGCCACCAACACAAGACTCTTCGCCTCTCTCAGAAAGCAATGTTGATTAATGTTTATTACTGTATAAGGTTTTGTAATTAACCCTATTGTAATTAGCACTGACGCGTTTAAGTAAATACGTATACTGTACAGTACTGTTGTAATTTTTGTCTTAAATGAGTAAAGTATGAATACTGTTTACATATTCAAAACATTCTTGTACAGTACCCGCATACACAAAAATTCCTAGGGGCAAATACTACTTCGCGGTTTTTCAGCTTTCGCGGAAGGTTCTGGTCCCCATTAACAGCGAAAAACGAGGGATCACTGTATATGCAAGTCTCTACTGAGTTTGCAAAAGTCACAGAGACCTGCCCCTGGAGCTGCCACTAAAAAAATACAATGTTACAAAGTGATCAAGGAGGAGAGTGGGTGGGAGAATACTTCCTCCAGCCTAATGTTACAGGCAGTGATATCTAAAGCAGGGAAGACTGAGGAGATGCTTCTTATAGCAACAGGATCATGACATCATTCTTTCAGATTTCCCTTTTCAGTATAGGCAGAGTCACTTTACTGGAGCTCATTGACTGCTTTGTAATGGTAAAATGAACATTAAAAAAAACATATATAGTTGCTTTATATCAGGGGTGTTCGACCCGTGACCATTCACATGTGGCCCTCAAGAGGCTTCTAAAGTGGACCTCGACCTCAAACTGAATGCAGAAGTTTAGGTGCGCTTTCAGAAAGTGCACTACACCTGCAAGATATAATAGAAGTCTTTGGCAAAGCGCAGCTAACCGGCAGGAAAGTCACAGAAGCACTGCGCTGCACCCACGGTTCGGGTAAACTGGAGTGCACCAGTATGAAAACAGCCTTTTATTGGGCTCAGGACAGTAAGGGCTCAATTACATTTGCAGTTTGGGGATGGTGCAGGGGCAGACTGACAACTCATGGGGCCCCCGGGCAATAGGGGATCATGGGGCCCCTGTGTCCTCACCCACACTCAAACCACACCCAAAAAAGCCTATAAAAGGTACCAAGGACATTTCATGGGGCCCCATACTGACCCCAGGCCCTCGGGCAGTGCCCGAGTACCCGAATGGTCATTCCACCCCTGGGATGGCGGTAAAACCCATAGTTGAAACGTATTTTTCCACACCCCCCAACCACTGGTGTAGTGTCAAGGCTTGCAACGGCGACCTGCCTCATGCTCCAGGGGGTCCATGCGGCCGCCCTATCACATTTTGTTCTAAACTTGGAAATGAGAGTCGGCAGGGGTGGCATATATAGGAACCGACCCTCTCCATTTTCCACCTACAACTGTTGAAAGCTGGCTTCTCCTCCTCTCCCTCCTGTCAGCATTTAGAGGAAATTGTTCATTATGCTATTCAAAGTAAAAAATCCCAAATTCTGAACATTTAATTTGATTGTGGCCTGTGACTGGTTACCAAATCACTTAAGTAGCAGTCACTCTTCAAAAGCTTGCGCACCCGTTTTATCTTGTGACATGGAGATACTTTATTTAGACTTACAAGTTTCTCCAAAACTTTCAAATTTGCTGCTGGGAGGGATGCCAGGAAAGGCAATGTAACATGAAAGCTGCTAATTAACTACAGTATTGCTTTCTCACTCTGCTCCCTCCATTTGCTTTTTACATTTCAGTGAAAGATGAATTCTCCATCTAAGAAAGACAATGTTGGAGACTCTCGTCTGTGTTCAAATTTCCAGATTCTCCTGAACTTAGCAGCAAGCACTTATTGATCACTCCAGCAGATGTCCCATTTATAAAATTTCTCAAAGTATATTTCTAAACATGTTCTTAAAAGGTAAAATACACTATATATTACAGAACAAATATGCTATCTGCCCAATACCAGAGCACCTTAAGCATCTCAATATGTGCAGAGTCTGTGAATTTGCCACATACTGTGTACTTAAAACTATGTTGGTCTAAATGCTTTCATGTCAGGTTTATCTGCAGCATCACTTGCTGATGAAAGCCCTGATTGCAGATGCATATAGAATATTATATATTCATATTATGTAACATGAGGTTGGACCTTAGTTAACTGAGTCAATGTAAGCAGTGGGACTAAAGCTGGCCATGCATGGATCATAATTTGGCCGGTTCAGCAGGAACCGGCCAAATTGTGATCCATCTGTGACCACTGTAGTTGAACAGAGGTCAATGTACCGATTGACTTCTGTTCAATCACCCTATCAGTATATTCTCACTCAGTTGGCACCACAAGCCATAGACTGCAGTGCTGATCTGTGTATTCTGATGGTAGATGAGTCTCCCCGCTGTCAGAATACAATGACACAGTGGGGAAGATTCCTCCATCCACACTGAATGTGACCTATGTATGGCCAGCTTTATATCTCAGGCAGTAAGTTTTTCCTGAGTGGTCCTGCAACAGAGCGGCGTTTCAGAAAAGCTAAAGATCCTCTAACACTTTAAAGTAAACAAAAAGTAGCTCTATGTCTTATACAGGAAGAAAAACAGGATTTTTGACTTACCATAAAATCTATTTCTTGGAGTGTATTAATGGACACATGGTCAGAAGAAGTTCTGAGATGTATGGGCTATACTGTCACCTACAAGGATATTGAACACTCACAACAAAAAACCTGTTAGCAAGTATAGCCCCTGCCACTCCCATCATGCTTCAGTTTTGTACAAAAGCAAAAGCAGGAGTCATTAAAAAAAGAGGGTGGGAACTGTGTGCCTTAATGAACTCCAAAAAAAGGGTTTTATGGTAAGTTAAAAATCCTGTTTTCATAATATTTCATTAAGGAACATGGGATCAGAAATAGTTCTAAAATGTATGGGGTATGCAAAATCAATCCAAGCAAGGGACTAACATGCCCATGAGCAACAAGGTAAAAACTGGGGCTGCTTGCAGCTCAAAGACCTGCCTGAAAAATCTTATGGCTGGAGTTTGCATCAGCAGATGCCTGAACATCCATCCAGAAAAACTTAGAGAATGTGTGTGCAGCACTACCTCTGAGGAGCCACTTGAGTATTTGGGTCCCTTGTTGCTTTTCCTCAACTCCAAGAACAACCTCTACCCCTCTGGCACACCAGATTAACCACTTGCCCTCCAGAGGATTTACCCCCCTTCCTGACCAGGCCATTTTTTGCATTTTGGTGCTGCGTTACTTTAACTGACAATTGCGAAGTCATGCAACACTCAAAGGGTTAACTGTGTGCTGTGTTCTCTTTTACTGTGGGCTGTATGTGTGCTTTCAACTGTAAGCACACTGCTTTGCATACCTCTGCTATGCAGAGCCATGCAAAGCAGTGTGCAGGAGCTGACAGGGGAGAGAACTGTATTGTCGGTAATGCTCTTCTATCACCAAGTTCTGGCGAGTAATCACCAGCCAGAACCTGGTGATTGACAGCCAAGGCCGTGAATAGCGTGGGTAGGGCGTGTGCAGCTAATGCATGCCCCCTACCCGGAGATGCAAATCACATATATATATATACGTGATTTTGTGCACCCCTGCCACCCTGTAGCAGTATATCTGCTATAGGGTGGCGGGAAAGCGGTTAAATAAGTCACTGCAGACACCAACACAGATACTAGAATTTTAGGAAATACTTTACTGGAAATATTAAGTCAATAAGGAAACAGGCCCTGAATCAACAAATATACTCTCGTGCTACAGAGATCAGTCTCAGATTTATAACAATACGTACTGATGAAGGAGAAGTCATTGCAAGCTTATATAACGATCATACTTAAAGAAGAGAAGGATAGCTCACAGTGTGCCAGTTATAGGCCCATATCCTTAATAAACATTGATACAAAACTGTACGCTAAGGTACTGGCAACTAGATGGAAGGAGCTGATGCCGGAGAGGACACACCTGGATCAGGTAGGATTCATTTCTTGAAAAGAAGGAAGGGACAGTGGCTTGAAATCATTGCTCCTTTTACAAAGAGTAAAAAGAGAGAAATTGCCGATAATATTCCTGTCGATTGACGCCGAAAAGGATTTCAACAGGGTCAACTAGGGATTTATGTTGGACACACTAGAGGCTTTAGGATTAGGACATAAAATGTTATAATGGATAAAAGGGCTTTATAATAGTCCGTCAGCAGCAGTTAAGATCAACGGATCCCTCTCTCAGTTCTTTAAAATGTACAGTATAATGGTACTAGACAAGGTTGTCCACTTTCTCCTTTGTTGTTTGTATTATCCCTGGAACCTGTCCTGGCGAGGGTAAGAAAGTGTGTAGATATAGCAGGAATAAAGATAGGGGAAGTAGAGCATAAGGAGGCAGCATACGCAGATGATATGTTATTCTCTATTAAAACAGTATGGCGAACTATCAAATCTGAAAATAAATCCTGCAAAGTTAAACATTAATATCCCAAAGCAAGAGAAACTGAGTTTACAAAAAGATTTTTCATTTGCTTGGAGGGAAAAAGAAATAGGCTACCTGGGAATAAAAAAAACTCCTTCTATAAAAGGCAAATTATATTCCATTAATAAATGAAGTGAAGGATGAGTTGGGGAGACTTTCTAAGGGAGGAGCCTCCTGGCTAAGTTGTATAAACCTGGTAAAGATGGTGATAGTACCAAAAATTCTTTATAAGTTTCACATGCTCCCAGTACACCTACCAGGGTCTTTCTTTGGGATATTAAAGAAAATTATACTTAGGTTTATATGGGCAAATACGAAACCGAGAATTAGGCATGACGTTTTGTGTAGGGCAAAAGGGAATGGGGGACTGGGTTTGCCTAATGTTAGGAATTGTTATTTATCAGTGATTCTATCACGAGTAGTAGATTGGACATTTAATTCACGAGGGAAAGGCTGGGTAAATATGGAAGGGATTTTAAGTAAGGCACAGTTATGGGAAATTGTTTGGATACCACATACATTTTGCACATTGGATGTGAATACCACTCCATTGACAAAGTTTTAAGTATTTGGGATAGAATGTATAAGCAAAAAGGATGGAAATATAATTCAGTATTGACTCCCTTGGTGGGAACAAAGTAATTCCCCCCAGGGAAGAATAATATCTCTGGGAAATGGATTAAAGATAAAAATGCACATTTGAAGGATATATTGAAAAAAGGGAAATTGCACGTTTCAAGATTTAAAGTAGAAAAAAAGATTTATTTTCACATTAGATGAGTGGCGGTATTGTCAATTAGGTCATTTTGTGTCAATGCTCCCACAACCACTGAGGACATCGGAAGATATGTATCCATTTGAAAATCTGTTGTACATAGTTACGGTTCCAAAACAAGTTACCTGCGGGATTTATAAGATCCTTATAGATATGGAACGAGCTGATACTTCCCAGTTCTGGGAAAAAGAAAAACTAACACATGAGGTATTGAATATGACCACAGTTGAAATGAACTATAAATGTTTGGCAAGATGGTATATTACACCGAGTGTGGCACATAAACAAGTAGATGTTTCACCTCTATGTTGGAGAGGTTGTGGGGAAAAGGGAACAATGGCACATATATGGTGGGATTGCCCGAAAATACAGGATTACTGGAAGGGAATAACCCAATATATTCAGGAAATATGTGGGAACACAGTACAGAAAGACTCAAGGACGTGTTTAATTTATAGCTTTGAGTGTTTAGTGAAACTACATAAAAATAGGGTTCTATATCATTTAACCACTTCCTGTCCGGACACTTTTACCCCTTCCTGTCCAGGGCAATTTTTAGCTTTCAGCGCTATCACACTTTGAATGACAATTGCGCGGTCATGCAATACTGTACCCATATGAATTTTTTACCATTTTTTTGAGACAGATAAAGCTTTATTTTGGTGGTATTTATTCACCGCTGGGATTTTTATTTTTTTTACTATGTAAATGAAAAAGTTCAAAAATTTTGAAAAAAAGTGTTTTTTTAAATAAAATTTTGCAAATAAATATTTCATCATAAATCTTAGCCAAAATTTATTCCGTTATTTTTTTAGTAAAAAAAAAAAAATCCAAATTAGTAATAACCAAAAATTATAATTTTTAAACATTTTTTTTTTACATTTTATTTTTTTATATTATTATTTTTTATTTTTACATACTGTCACCCTAGCAGTACACTGTCACCATGGTGACACTGTACTACTTGTGGAGGGTGATGAAGATTTTTTTTTTTTTTTTTACACTGATTGCTTTTACACCCATATAGGATGTAAAAGCAATCATTTCTCTTTCTCTCTGTCTGCATTCCTGCAGTCATTGAGAATTACTGAGTGAGCTGTGAGTGGTCACAGCTTGTCACATGGTACAAGGCTGTTGTGAATAGCCTTGTACCATGTGACCTCTGTGATCATTCACAGATTTCACACATAGTAAGCAATGATGTCACAAGTGACATCTTGCTTACTACTTTGCATGTGATCACTGATTCGCCAATCAGTGATCACATGATCGGGACCTCGTACAGAGGTCCCGTCCGACGATCGGTGTTTCACTGTGTCCGGAGGACACAGCGGGCACCGGATCGCGGTGGTGCGCGCTCCCAGGGAGCGCGCACAGCTAGAAAAGGCGGGTGCCGTTTATGGACGGCAACCCGACCCTGGACTGCCACCGCCCTGCCGTTTATAAACAGCAGGCGGACGGCAAGAGGTTAACCAGTGCGGCTTGATTCCCAAGCTCTGGCAAGTTCCGGAGCCACCAAGAATAAATGATTGGATAAACAGAGTGGAAAATATTTATAGGATGGAGAAGTTATATCACTTAGAGGATAAAATAGAAAAATTACGGAAAACGTGGAGTAGTTGGTTAAATTTTAAAACATCTAAAAGATATACGTAACTAGTGAGATCTAGGGGGAAAAGTCTAGAAAGAGCTTAACGGAGTACCTGAAAGAGAGAGTAGAGAGTGAGGGAAGGGATACAGATACAGATAGATAACCATGAGAGAGCATAGAGACTAGGCAATAGGATGTGGATAGGGGGTAATTGGATGGGGGGTGTGGGAGGGAGGAGGGGGTAGGGGATAAGGTGATGCAAAATTGAATTATGTACAATATCTCACAGAAGTGAGTACACCCCTCACATTTTTGTAAATATTTTATTATATCTTTTCATGTGACAACGCTGAAGAAATTACACTTTGCTACAATGTAAAGTAGTGTGTACAGCATGTATAACAGTGCAAATTTGCTGTCCCCTCAAAATAACTCAACACACAGATAAATAAATGTCTAAACCGCTGGCAACAAAAGTGAGTACACTCCTAAGTGAAAATGCCCAAAATGGGCCCAAAGTGTCAATATTTTGTGTGGCCACAGTTATTTTCCAGCACTGCCTTAACCCTCTTAAGCATGGAATTCACCAGAGCTTCACAAGTTGCCATTGGAGTACTCTTCCACTCCTCCTTGATGACATCACAGAGCTGGTGGATGTTAGAGACCTTGCGCTCCTCCACCTTCCATTTGAGGATGCCCTACAGATGCTTAATAGGGTTTAGGTATGTAGACATGCTTTGCCAGTCCATCACCTTTACTATCAGCTTTTTTAGCAAGGCAGTGTTCGTCTTGGAGGTGTGTATGGGGTCGTTATGTTGGAATACTGCCCTGCGGCCCAGTCTCCGAAATGAGGGGATCATGCTCTGCTTCAGTATGTCACATTACATGTTGGCATTCATGTTTGCCTCACCTGGTTGCCGCCACACACGCCTGACACCATCTGAACCAAATAAGTTTATCTTGGTCTCATCAGACCACAGGACATGGTTCCAGCAATCCATGTCCTTAGTCTGCTTGTCTTCAGCAAACTGTTTGCGGGCTTTCTTGTGCAACATCGTTAGAAGAGGCTTCCTTCTGGGACGACAGCCATGCAGACCAATTTGATGCAGTGTGCGGCGTATGGTCTGAACGCTGACAGGCTGACCCCGCACCCCTTCAACCTCTGCAGTAATGCTGGCAGCACTCATACGTCTATTTCCCAAAGACAACCTCTGAGCATATGCACTCAACATCTTTGGTGGACCATGGCGAGGCCTGTTCGTGGTGGAACCTGTCCTGTTAAACCGCTGTATAGTCTTGGCCACCGTGCTGCAGCTCAGTTTCAGAGTCTTGGCACTCTTCTTATAGCCTAGGACATCTTTATGTAAAGCAACAATTCTCTTTTTCAGATCCTCAGAGTTCTTTGCCATGAGGTGGCATGTTGAACTTTCAGTGACCAGTATGAGAGAGTGAGAGCGATAACACCAAATTTAACACACCTGCTCCCCATTCACACCTGAGACCTTGCATCACTAATGAGTCACATGACACCGGGGAGGGAAAATGGCTAATTGGGCCCAATTTGGACATTTTCACTTAGGGGTGTACTCACTTTTGTTGCCAACGGTTTAGACAGTAATGGCTGTGTGTTGAGTTATTTTTAGGGGACAGCAAATTTACACTGTTATACAAGCTGTACACTCACTACTTTACATTGTAGCAAAGTGTAATTTCTTCAGTGTTGTCACATGAAAAGATATAATAAAATATTTACAAAAATGTGAGGGGTGTACTCACTTCTGTGAAGTGTTTGTGTATTAGGTTTTCTTTTTGTAATGGAAAATTCAATAAAAGATATAATTAAAAAAATAAATAATACGTACGGAAATAGTAGCACCATTAAACCTTATTTTATAACAATATATATATTTAGACACCATCACATCTTCAGTAGATCTATGATCCCAGGGATAAGAGGGGGAAGAAGAGACCCTTGGTCTGTCAGCTCCCTCTAGATTCTGACTTCACAGGCAATAAACAACACAATATATTAACTGAGTAGGAGTTTCTCCTTTAAATGACTGAGCAGTATTTCAGAAATATTGATATACAGTCAGCAGCCTCCCCACAGATGGAGTCTCTAATTCCAGCCTGCTTGGGATGGAACACAGATTTATCACCGGGCAACAACAACCAGCCGTAGAAAGGGACTTTCTGACAGACAGCATTTCTCCACAGCAGATCCCAATTTGATGCAGGACAGGTTAACGGTGTCTTCATGCAATGTCTATACAAGTAGGATTGTTGGGCATATTCCCGCTCACCAAACTTCTAGAGAGTGGCACAAATGAAATCCACTGCGTGATGTCTTGCGCTTGGCAGTACAGGTTGCTGCTTGATGGCCTCCGGGCAACTGGTAAACCCACTGGTGAAGAGGCCTGCGTAATGTCCAATCTTCAGATAATGCCACGGTCCTTGCTTCTGAATGAAGCAAGGCTACAATGGGAGTGAAAATTTGAGGTGCAGGGGATAAACCAAAGAGAAGGGCATTGAACTGGAAGTGCTGCATGCTCACAGCAAATCACAAGTAGCACTGAAGTGTAAGAAAGATGGGGACATGCAGGCAGCCATCCTTTATGTCCACAGAAACAAGAGAATCTCCCTGGAGGAGGGAAGCAATGGCTGACTGGGTAAATTGCATACATGATGAATATCCCCTTTTGCTTTGGAAACAGTTTTGAGTAGAACCCTTTATAGCAGTACAGGATTCCTTCGGAGAGGAACTGTGCCAGGGCAGCATGGAGGTCTGCCAATTGTTGTGGGGGCATTGGTAAATGAGACAGCATAACATGGGGGAGGCAAAGTTCAAAATTCCAGCTTGTAGCCCCTGGACACTACATCCCTCACCCATGCATCTGATATGCTTTCGGAACAGGTACTTGCAAAAGCTAACCACTGTCCCTTCATTCAAAGGAGAATTTGTTCATAGGTTTGGAAGGGTTGTGGGAGTCACGGTGTTAGACTTAGAGGCCTGGGAGAAACGAAAGGAACTCTTTCTGGTGCCAGAAGTGGAACGTTTGCCAGTTGCCTTAGCTGTTGTTTTTTTTTTCTGGGTTAAGAGGGTACCAGAAAGTGTTTTTACACTGCTGTCCAGCAGCATAACATTTTAGCCGGAGTCCTACTACTTCTAAGTTAAGAGAGGAGACTCATTCTAGGGACTGGTTGCTGTCATGACAGTTCAATCACAGTGTTGGGAATACACAGTGAGTGCACTCTCAGCACAGACACTTACCATGGACGCCTATGTGCAGCATGTGAGTGTTAACTACTTCAAGACCAGACTGTTTCACCCCCTTCCTGCTTAGGCCATTTTTTCAGTTTTCAAAGCGGTCACATTTTGAATGATAATTGCGCGGTCATGCAATACTGTACCCATATGAATTTTTTACCATTTTTTTGAGACAGATAAAGCTTTATTTTGGTGGTATTTATTCACCGCTGGGATTTTTATTTTTTTTACTATGTAAATGAAAAAGTTCAAAAATTTTGAAAAAAAGTGTTTTTTTAAATAAAATTTTGCAAATAAATATTTCATCATAAATCTTAGCCAAAATTTATTCCGTTATTTTTTTAGTAAAAAAAAAAAAATCCAAATTAGTTTATAACCAAAAATTATAATTTTTAAACATTTTTTTTTTACATTTTATTTTTTTATATTATTATTTTTTATTTTTACATACTGTCACCCTAGCAGTACACTGTCACCATGGTGACACTGTACTACTTGTGGAGGGTGATGAAGATTTTTTTTTTTTTTTTTTACACTGATTGCTTTTACACCCATATAGGATGTAAAAGCAATCATTTCTCTTTCTCTCTGTCTGCATTCCTGCAGTCATTGAGAATTACTGAGTGAGCTGTGAGTGGTCACAGCTTGTCACATGGTACAAGGCTGTTGTGAATAGCCTTGTACCATGTGACCTCTGTGATCATTCACAGATTTCACACATAGTAAGCAATGATGTCACAAGTGACATCTTGCTTACTACTTTGCATGTGATCACTGATTCGCCAATCAGTGATCACATGATCGGGACCTCGTACAGAGGTCCCGTCCGACGATCGGTGTTTCACTGTGTCCGGAGGACACAGCGGGCACCGGATCGCGGTGGTGCGCGCTCCCAGGGAGCGCGCACAGCTAGAAAAGGCGGGTGCCGTTTATGGACGGCAACCCGACCCTGGACTGCCACCGCCCTGCCGTTTATAAACAGCAGGCGGACGGCAAGAGGTTAACCAGTGCGGCTTGATTCCCAAGCTCTGGCAAGTTCCGGAGCCACCAAGAATAAATGATTGGATAAACAGAGTGGAAAATATTTATAGGATGGAGAAGTTATATCACTTAGAGGATAAAATAGAAAAATTACGGAAAACGTGGAGTAGTTGGTTAAATTTTAAAACATCTAAAAGATATACGTAACTAGTGAGATCTAGGGGGAAAAGTCTAGAAAGAGCTTAACGGAGTACCTGAAAGAGAGAGTAGAGAGTGAGGGAAGGGATACAGATACAGATAGATAACCATGAGAGAGCATAGAGACTAGGCAATAGGATGTGGATAGGGGGTAATTGGATGGGGGGTGTGGGAGGGAGGAGGGGGTAGGGGATAAGGTGATGCAAAATTGAATTATGTACAATATCTCACAGAAGTGAGTACACCCCTCACATTTTTGTAAATATTTTATTATATCTTTTCATGTGACAACGCTGAAGAAATTACACTTTGCTACAATGTAAAGTAGTGAGTGTACAGCATGTATAACAGTGCAAATTTGCTGTCCCCTCAAAATAACTCAACACACAGATAAATAAATGTCTAAACCGCTGGCAACAAAAGTGAGTACACTCCTAAGTGAAAATGCCCAAAATGGGCACCAAACTTCTAGAGAGTGGCACAAATGAAATCCACTGCGTGATGTCTTGCGCTTGGCAGTACAGGTTGCTGCTTGATGGCCTCCGGGCAACTGGTAAACCCACTGGTGAAGAGGCCTGCGTAATGTCCAATCTTCAGATAATGCCACGGTCCTTGCTTCTGAATGAAGCAAGGCTACAATGGGAGTGAAAATTTGAGGTGCAGGGGATAAACCAAAGAGAAGGGCATTGAACTGGAAGTGCTGCATGCTCACAGCAAATCACAAGTAGCACTGAAGTGTAAGAAAGATGGGGACATGCAGGCAGCCATCCTTTATGTCCACAGAAACAAGAGAATCTCCCTGGAGGAGGGAAGCAATGGCTGACTGGGTAAATTGCATACATGATGAATATCCCCTTTTGCTTTGGAAACAGTTTTGAGTAGAACCCTTTATAGCAGTACAGGATTCCTTCGGAGAGGAACTGTGCCAGGGCAGCATGGAGGTCTGCCAATTGTTGTGGGGGCATTGGTAAATGAGACAGCATAACATGGGGGAGGCAAAGTTCAAAATTCCAGCTTGTAGCCCCTGGACACTACATCCCTCACCCATGCATCTGATATGCTTTCGGAACAGGTACTTGCAAAAGCTAACCACTGTCCCTTCATTCAAAGGAGAATTTGTTCATAGGTTTGGAAGGGTTGTGGGAGTCACGGTGTTAGACTTAGAGGCCTGGGAGAAACGAAAGGAACTCTTTCTGGTGCCAGAAGTGGAACGTTTGCCAGTTGCCTTAGCTGTTGTTTTTTTTTTCTGGGTTAAGAGGGTACCAGAAAGTGTTTTTACACTGCTGTCCAGCAGCATAACATTTTAGCCGGAGTCCTACTACTTCTAAGTTAAGAGAGGAGACTCATTCTAGGGACTGGTTGCTGTCATGACAGTTCAATCACAGTGTTGGGAATACACAGTGAGTGCACTCTCAGCACAGACACTTACCATGGACGCCTATGTGCAGCATGTGAGTGTTAACTACTTCAAGACCAGACTGTTTCACCCCCTTCCTGCTTAGGCCATTTTTTCAGTTTTCAAAGCGGTCACATTTTGAATGATAATTGCTCAGTCATAAAAAACTGTACACAAATGAGTTAATTTTTTTTTTTTTTTTAGACAGAGCTTTCTTTTGGTAGTGTTTATTTACCACTGGGTTTTTCTTTTTATATATATATATATATATATATATATATATATATATATATATATATATATATATATATATATAAGAATGACAAATGTTTGAAAATAAAAATGTTTTTCTTAGTTTTTGTTGTAAAATTTTGGAATAATCTTTCTTCAAAAATTTAGGTCAAATTTATTCTTGTTACATTTCTTTTGTAAAAACAACACAAATCAGTGTATATTATATAGTCTGTTTGAAAGTTATACAAACTATGGTATATTTATATATGAAAAATATATCTTTGAAAATTGATCAGTCCTGATGTCTTGACTGACTATTTCATTTCTTGAGGCCCTAAACTGCCAGGACAATACAAATACCCCCAAATGACCCGTTAGACAGTCCAAGGTATTTATAATGGTGAGGTTTTTTTAGTTATAATTTTTTGCAAAAGAAAAAAAAAAGTTTTTTTCACAAAGTTGTAATTTTAACAAGTTGTTTCTCACAAAGAACATAGGCATACTTACAATTATACTCCAAAACACATTCTGCTACTCCTCCCAAGTATGGGGATACCACATACTGTATGTGGGACTTTTTCACAGCCTAGATGCACAGAGAGGCCCAATATCTAAGGAGCATCTTTGGACTGTCAAGGAGCATAAATTACACGTCTAATTTCCTATCAATTTTCGTAAGTCCCTAAAGTGCCAGGACACGAGAAATACCCACAAAATGACCACATTTTTGAAAGCAAACACCCTAAGGTATTTTCTGAAAGGCATAGTGAGTCTTTTAAAAATGGCATTTAGGGACAGTGTGACTGATGTGGTGGTTATCATGGACACTGTCAGCACTGGTCTGGTGTGCAGGTCATCAGAAACAATGGCTGGGACACTGACATGCAGTGTTATAAGAGCAGTCAGCCATGGTCTCTGATCACTGCCACAGCAGTACTATACCACTAAAATGACACCGCACTTGCTCTGGTGAAAAAATGTGAAAAGAAAAAAAAAATTATTTTTTTTTACATACTGTCACCTGAGCAGTGTAGTGTCACAATAGTGACACTGTATTGCTTTGGGTGGGGTGATCAGGTTTTTTTTTTTACCCCGTGATTGTTTACAGTCATGATCACTGTATAAGCAATCACTTCTAAAACCATTCGGCTGCATTCATGCACTGTAGCATGCATTGGCCATGTACCATGTGATCGCTGTGACCAATACAGTGAACACAGTAGTGAACAACAGCTGCATTTCATCCTTCATTTACAGCTACCTTTTGTGATCTTTGTGATTGGTCAATTAAATTGGCCTTGTACCCTGATCTGTGATCTGCTGTATTCGAGAGACACAGCAATCACCGATCACACCACTGTGCACCCCAAAGGGCGAGTGCGAGGATGTATAGATACTCCCAGAATGGATCTTGTCATGGTAGGAACGTGGTTAAACCTAGGAGTTGTGTCAGCAGAAGTCTCCTCAGGCACCAGATCACCCAAAAGTGATAGTTGCATATGTAGAAGCAGCTGCAGAGATATCAGACACATTCTGGAGAAGACGTGGAAATAGGCTTGCAGCCCCTTCATTTTGAGTCAGCAATCATCAAAATGTTTTACATAAAATCTGATGTGCTTAGAGGGTGTAAGGGAAGACCCAGAGGAATGCTTAGACTTGAGCAGGGCAGAATGATCCAGGTTGTTGGTGTCAGGTCCAAAGGGGGGAACGCAGCCCTAAAGCTGCTCTTGGAACATGAACTGGAAAGGCCCAGATGATCAGCACACTTGTGCTTATGATCTACCACTGTTGTATGGAAAAGTGAGATATTCCCAAAGGGAACTCACAGAAACTGAGATTTCGGTGATCAGTAACTGTTGGTAGCAGCGAAGAGGACTGATCGTTGGAACCTCGGAGGGAGCTGGTGATGCTTCTACTCAGAAAAAATCTTAATGCATGCAGCTAACTCCCACAGGCAAGTAATTCTCAATACAATACTAGGGTATAAAATAAAATAGGTTTTCTTCATATATATTCAAGGGCACCAGGACGTCATGTGATTTATTTTTGATGATCTTATATGTACAGTATGTACTAACAAAAGGATGTATTAAATTTATTAATGTAGTTGTAATGATGTACCTAAAAAGTCCCACATTTTTTCTGCATATCATGAAAATTCCAAATGGGATATTGGCACATTTGATCTGAATTAAATAGTACTACAATTTTATGTAACATAGATCACCAAGTGCCTTGAAAGAGCCTTTAGCAGAGCCTAGTGCCACAACTTAGACCAACCCTGCATCTGGGAAGGGCCACCAAGGCAGTGCTGAGGATAACCTGGTTCGAAAAACTGCAAAGGACAATCTCTTGGCTCTACAATGAATGAAGAGGCTTGACTGAAGAAAGAGGTTGATAAAAGAGGAAAATATGTTTTTTGCTTTTCTCACAGAGGATGTCCCTTCTCTTGGGACACTAGCAAGAAATTAAAGCATGATGGGAGGTGAGTTTATGCTGGCTAAGTTTTTTTCCAGTATCCATTTCTACTGTAGAATTAACTATTTTTGGCACTAATGCGCAAAAGTACCTGTGCACGCATGTGCTTTGCAAAGTGGTCACAGTGGGGATGGCAGCCACTTCAAGCTCAGTGCAGCCACCCTGCCCCACCCCAACTTTTACCTAACTTTACAGTGTACATGTAAGATCTGCTGTTTTGTCCAGGGCAGTACAAAGCAACGCACAATATATGTCTTGTTTAGATGCTTTGAAAAACAGACAAGTACTTGACCAATGTGGATCTGCCACTCAGATTTAAATTAACCCTATAAGCAGTTGGCGGAGGTCTGTTCCAGCTATACTCGGCACAGCCGGACTCAGATGTGATTCAGATGGCCTCTAAAATGGCTGTATACACAAACCCCAATTACCACCTGATAACTGTCACAAAATCAAATGTCCCTTGTCCATGAAGAGAGTAAAAGGAGAAGTTGACTTTTTGAACGTTATGCGTTACACCTGTATTAAGGGTGTAACATGTTCAGCACCTCCCTTTCAGCCCCATGACATCAGGCAGGGGATTCTTCTCTCCTGCTGTCACATTTGAAATCGACGTGGCTGTGCAGGGCTCTGCCCACACAGCTGCTTCATTCATTCACTGTGATCTGTGAATGAAGAACATGTCCTATCTGTCACCAAGACATAGTCTTGCAGTTTCAAAGGACTGCAAGCGTACTGATCAGTTGTAGTCCATTCACACTCCCTCTCGCATTCCAACCTAAAACCTGTACAGAAATCTGGAGAAGTGTACAAGAGCCTGACATTGCATCCACAATCTTTTTTTTTTTATTAAAAGGTGAATTTAGCCTTTGACCTCTTCCATCCTCTGGAACTCCCTACCCCAGTATGTCCGGTCAGCCCCCACCTTGTCCGCTTTTAGCCTACTTCCCACCCTTACATTTAAGTACACATAGTTTTCTATGTTCAGTCACCTGACCAGCAGGTTCCTTTTTTCACAGAACTGTGCAGCAGTACTGTGAGCCCAGGTATGAGGATTCACCCCAGTGAGTAGTTCCATGTTGCCTTGGAATCATAGGAAGTGGCATTAATTATGCGGCCATCATTTAACCAGGAAGGGGACCAATGCTGGATTGAATATTTCAACAAAAGCTGTACCAACAGGCAGAAAGATTAACTACTTTGTCACTGTAGTTGGGTTTTCTGAAGTGGGAGGAAGAACATGAAGCAAAGTAACAATAGCATCAGGAAGGCAAAGATTTTATTTCCTAATCACGTCAAAGGCTGACTGTTTATTCAGTCAGGTTGTGTAGATTTTTACATAAACATACGCTGTAGCCCCATAACAAGGATTGAACATTGTTGAGAAGAAGCAAGTGCAAGACACTGTGAGAGTATCACAAACTTAATCATTTATATGAACTAAGTCCTTAAATAAAGATCTAGACTTCCAACACATATTAAAGGTTTAGGAGGACCCCTGATTCAAAGAGTGAGATGCAGCAATGCTGAGCCTGAGGCCTGACCATAGTGCAGACACATGATTACAGTAGATTACAGGCAGCACAGGAGGTATTTGCATCAGGGATGACAGTGGGACTTGGCTGACACGCTATACTGCTATAGGGAGAAGACCAAGGAAAATGTCCACAGCTAAAAGTGAAAAATGCCTAAACATAGCTCTAATTTTATTGCGATACATTTTTAAAAAAACATTTAAATATTAAAGCATTAATTCAGACCAGACTAGTAACTGGATTTGAGGAAGGAGAATTTATGATATCTTGCTTACTAACTTCTGAAAATGCTAGTTGTTTGACTGTCAAGCTGGTCTATTGGCTACAGTCATCCTTAAGACACAGAGCTGGACAAAACTTTGTAGCTTAGTTGTTGTGCCTTCCTTTTCTGCCAACTTGTTCCAGGTCTGAAACACTAAGGGGGTTATTTACGGAGACTGCACAATCTGGTGCAACTCCGCTTGGAAGCCAATCAGCTTCCAGGTGTTATTGCCCAAGATTAACTGAACAAGCTGAAGTTAGAAGCTGATTGGCTACGATGCACAGATGCACCAGATTCTGAGTGCTCCAGTTTTAGTAACTCTTCCCTTAAGTATTAATGATATAAAAGACAGTAATTTTTTTTAAATAATTGGAAGACTTTGTGTTTCTTTCAGCATGGGCTTCCTTAAACTCTTTTTCCCCATTCCAGTGATCCATTTATCTAACAAATTAGGCACAGAGTGCCCTGTGTCCTTTAGCTGCTTCTTGCTTGTTCCATATACAACAATGTTTAAAGAAAACACTGAAAGACCTGAAGGAGGAAATACTTGGGACAAACTATAAATGATAAATCATTCATTGGAGCGTGGAGATAAATTTGTACTTTTCAGCCCCTTTCACACTCTTCCTAAAAACCCTACTTCTGAATGTTTCATGTTTTCCAAATACAAGGCTATATGAAAAGGTGCATGTCCATTACAACAGCTGTGATGGAATACACAGTAAAATATCTATTAACAACCTCATGCAGTGTTTACCAGAGATTGAGAGGACTGGCATAATAAAGGTGGTTATGTGCTCAAAGGACTTGAGTAGAAAGCCACAGAAAAAGCCTAAGCACTGGCACTAATGGCTTAATTCCTACTGTTTAACTCTCACAAACCAATGTCCCCTCCTTTTGTGTAATAAGATGTTAGAAACCTTTTTTTTAATCTCAAACTAATATCACTGCAGGTAATACGATACATTTGTCCCCTCACTACACCAGTTAGTACACTGCTACATCTTTATAATATAAAGCAATTTATTCTCAACACCCTGAAGCTACAGAACTGGAATCTTAACATGTCCTTGTACTTTTGTGTAAGTTTATGGAATTGCATTCAGTTTCCCAATTGTCAGATAGGACAGTGGAATGGTATCAAGGCATAAAAATGGGGATCTGGAGGGTATTCATGCTTCTAACTTCACAGAGTCCAGCATGGCACGGGCATCTTTGTATTCTTCTGTCTCTTCCAATTCTTTTTCATTGTCCTAAAAACAAAAACAGCAGTACACTAGATCAGATAAAAGGTAATATTAGTACGGAACAGGCAGCACATCTTTTACTGCAAATATAGTTTTATAAACATTTGAGCAAATATTGTGCAACATAAATGAGTGTACCTTTTTATCCCATAGGTCCTCTGAAGTATAGATTTTTGGGGGTTCGTTACTAAAGTCCATAATTTACATTTTAGTACATATGTGGAAAATGAATCCAGCAGTGAAAGAGTCAATCAATCTGCAACACAAGCCCTTTTGATGGCCTTAAGAATAAGAAAAGACAGCAATGACTGTGCCTGTACTGCCAATAGCAATTACATTGCTTCCTTTTATTTTTCTCTTTCACTACAAAAATTACAGTATCCTAACAAAAAGCACAGAGGGGAGTTGAGAGGTGATATAGGACAATGTTCCCATTTAGCTACAGATTCGTGCAAGTTCTCTTTGAAACTTTAACCACTTGCCTACTGCCCCCCTCCTCTCCTGCCCAGGCCAATTTTCAGCTTTCAACGCTGTCACACTTTGAATGCCAATTGCGCGGTCATGCAACACTGTACCCATATGAAATTTTTATAATGTTTTTCACACAAATGAAGCTTTCTTCTAGTGGTATTTAATCATCGCTGGGTGCTTTATTTTTTGCACTGTGAACAAAAAAATAGCAAAAAAATTGGAACAAAAAACGTTTTTCTTTGTTTCTATTATAAAATTTTGCAAACAGGTCATTTTTCTCCTTCACTGATGTGCGTTGATGAGGCTGCACTGATGGGCACTTTTAGGCGCCACTGATGAGGTGGCAAACATAGGCAGCCCTGATGAACACTGATGAGGTGGCACGGATAGGCAGCACTGATGGGCACTGATGAGGTGGCACGGATAGGCAGCACTGATAGGAGGCACTATTAGGCGGCATTGATGAGCTGGCACTGATGATGTTGCACTGATAGGCGGCACTGATAAGCAGCACTGATGGGTGGCACTGACCGCACTGCTGGGCACTGACTGGCAGCAATGATGGGCAGCATGCATTGCTGGGCACAAGTGGGTGGCTCAGGTGGGTGGCACTGCTGGGCACTGATCATTAGTGCCTTGATGATCAGTGCTGATCCCTTTGCTGACAACTGCTGGTTCACAGCAGTGCAGTCGATAACCGGCAACTGTATTTACGTGATTCACGTGATTCGGTAAAAGGCCAATCACAGCAGCCTTTTACCACTTGATCAGCTGTGTCCGTAGCGATAACTGGTGGTGCCGGGTGCGTGAAGCTGGGGGTGTGTTCTGGGAGGATGTCCATGGACGTCCTCCCTGAACTAGACCTGTGCTGTAGCTGTCCTTTGGCTATAGCACGGTTAGGAAGTGGTTAAGAGATACAATCTAAAACAGTGATTCAGGTTTGAATTGTCACCCTAAAAAAGCCACTCCTAAGATCAACACGTTAAGGTAATGCCTGATACATGCTATGAGTTCAGGAGGAGCTTGCTGTACTAACTGCAATGTTAGCACAGCGATCTCCCTGCTGAGCTATTGTGTTCTAATAGGGGGGGACTGCTGATAGGCAGATGTTTTTCCAGCATGCCCATTTTACAGAAGCCAGATGTTCGGCTAGCTTCCGTGGGACAGGCTGCTGTACACATGGGCCAAATGTCATCCCATTTCTGTTGAACTGACCCATACTAGGCCCGAGCTTACCAGGCTTAGATTTTGAACATATGCAAATATGGAATATCATACTGATTGTTCATAGACCCATTTCCTTTTTCTCTGAGAACATAAACAGCTAAAAACTGGCCAAAACATATACTGTGTAAAATTGTAGTTTGCTGTGGCCTCTTACCAATTGTCAGGAGGGACTTTTACTACTTCAGAATATCTTATGCAGCAGGATTTAGGAAGTGACAGGTTCTTATAAATTAATTCAGCCAAAAATTACAAACTACTGTGTAAAATATGGCCCTTATGTACTCTCCAAAAAAACCAGAGGTTATAAGTTACCATTCCCCTAAAGTCACAATTCATGATGAACTTGTTGCCACCAATTAGGGCTCATGCACACTGGTTCCAGCTACATTACATAGGTAAGTAGCTCTAACAGTGTGTGACCCAATTAAAGAAGAAGGTAGGTTGTCGTGCATGGGCTGGAACTTTGTTTCAGGAGACACATTATTGCAGCAGCATTTGTTTATTAGATAATGAAAATCTGTGGACAGCAGCATACATACGCTGACCTAGCTGTAAAATGATAGTATCTTCTATTCCATCTAAATGATAAACCCACAGGTATCTGGTGGGAAGGGTGTAGCCTGACTACACACATGCTGATTATGAGATATTAAAAAAAACAAAAGTGTTCTCTGCAGACAATCTGTACATTGCATTGGTTGCCTTGATAAAGAAAATACATGAAAAGCAAATGTATTAAGGGCAAGCATATCAAAGCTTCATTTAAGGGCAGCACAGTGGCTAAATGGTGAGCACGTCTGGTTCACATCCCAACCATGGTACCACCTGCCTGGAATTTGCATGTTCTCCCTGTGCCTGCGCGTTTTCCTCCGGGTACTCTGGTTTTCCAAAGATGTACATATGCGTATGTATGAATGTGAGTTAGGGACGTCAGATTGTCAGCTATGGTGCTCCACTTCTCATAGTGATAAAATCAAAATGTGAATATAAATACAGTACTGTGCAAACGTTACAGGCAGTTGTAAAAAAAAAAAAAAAAAAGTAAAAGAACAGAACTAAAATCTAAATCTAACCCCCCCCCCCATTTTTTTTCTTTTCTTTCTTTTCATTTCCTTATTCTTTAGATGTGGGTGCTGGTGTTACCCTTCTCATGCCACAGTTGTGGCAGGCTTTCCAATATGCCAAGCCAACTATTCTTCATGTCCTATAGAACGCATAATTTCTACATAGTATAGATATTTTGCCCTTTCTTTCTTTTTTTTTTTCTTATAAGCTCATACTGTTGCTTGGCATCTCTGGATGCCTTGTTATAGACTTAACTTAGAGCTATAGTGCCAGCAATGGTTCCAACCTTCTTCTTTTAGTGACCCTACACTAAGTGCTCTTCATATGTTAGCAAATTACAGATTGTCATACATTGCTGTGCTGTCAGTGAGCAAACAATGCCTACAATGACTATTTCTGAGGGCTGTTAGTCTTTTGTTGCCCACCCGCTCGTTGCCCTCCCTGTGAATTTGATAGACGTTATTAAGTATTATGTGGTACTAGATGGAAATGTCACCACCACCACTCTTTGAATTGTTTTGCTTTTGCTGTTTCTACCCTGTTATTCCCTATGTTTGAAAAACCTTAATAAAAAAGACTGTGGAACTTTAAAAAAAAAAAAAAAAGGAAGGCACAACAATGATTTCTATATTCTCCTGACAATATGCTCACAGCAAGCACATGAAAAATGGATGAAATGGATGCACCTGGATTATCAGTGTAATAAAATCGTATGACTCAAATACCACACCGTGAGAAAGGAAACTTTGGTCTAGAATAACAGAGGCCTTCGTGCAAAAACAGAAAGATCGGCCTTGGTTGGATTCCCCCCTTTATGTTTCTTACAAATAGACAGATGGAACCAATGGAATGCTGTAGAATCTGTCCAGAAAGCCTAGCTCATTATTAACACTTACTAGGATTTGTGCAAGATCTGTGTATGCTGCTTCGAGCCTACGGCAGCAGTCTGGTATCATCATACGAGATTCCTGTAATATTTCAGTCTGAAAAGGAAAAGAAAAAAATCAAATATTCTACAAATACAGGGCATAAAATCCAATATTTGTGGTTGAAGTAGGACCCTAGGTTACATTTTGATAGGTCTACAAATCATGAGCCACTAAGATGATCAAGTCATGACCAATCCTGCAATACTGTAGAGGGGATTTACTAAATTTGGAGCACACAGACTCAGGTGTAGCCAGTCAGCTTCTACGTTTTGTCAAAGCCTAACCAAAATGTTTGTTTAATAAGCCTGTGTGACGGTGATCGTGAATACAATAGTCTTGGAGTACAGGACACAGGACTTGTACTCATAGACCATGAGTTATATGAAGACTACATTCAGTAGATTGGACACTAGCAAAAAGAAAAAGTTTAAGGGCCACCCCTAGAGGGTATCCATATAACACTGTGTTAGACACAATTTTTTTTTAGCAAACAATAAACAGTAATAAAGATACAGAGGGTAAAGGTCCTGTACTCCAAGGTAATGAATTTACAGATAAGTCAAAATTCCTATTATCCCAGTCATACAGAACAGGACACAGGACTTGTAAGACCATGGGATGTACCAAAGCAATAAACTGATGGTGGCCAACAACAAGGCAAACAGAATTCTTAACTGACCTACAAGATCAAAAAGGGTTAGAGATCCCAAACAAAACTCAGAAAACAGCTTTATGCATTTAATAGCCAAAGTTTACATCAGCCGAAGCCTGATTATCCACCTGGTAGAACTTAGAGACTGTGTGAACAAGGAACCAGGTTGTGGCTTTGCAATCTAAGGAGGAGTTGCTTGATGCTGATGCTGAAAAGCCCAAGATATACGAAAAGCCCTGGTGGAATGGGCTCTGATAGGGAAAGGAGGAATTCAGTCCCTAAGGTCGTAGGCCTAAGAAACAGGTTGCCTGGTTCACCTGGCAATGTTGGAATGGGAAAGTAAATTTCCTTTACCAGGGCCCAGAGGCAGAAAAAAAAAATACCCAGTCTTGCAAACAGAAGGTGTGGCTGCCAGGTAGCGCTAACATAGAGGCAATGTAGGGCAATTACCTTGTCCTGTTTTGGGACAGGACAAAAAGGACAGGAGGGCAATGTCCTCAAAGAGGTGTAAAGTAAAGGCCACCTTAGGTAGAAAAGAAGGTTCTGGTCTCAAAACCACCTTATCCTTGTGCAAAAAAAGAAAGGACATTTACCAGAAAGATCTGCCAACTCAGAATTGCAAATAACAGTTTTAATCGTCACCAGAAAGGCAAATGTAAGTGAGGTCTTCCAATGAGGAATATAAAGTCATTGTAAAGGTTGTAATTTTTTTTTTTTGATAGTAAACATGTTATACTTACCTGTTCTGTACAATGGTTTTACAGAGAGCAGCCCCGATCATCTTCATTTTGGGTTCCCCACCGACAGGCCTGGCTCCCCCCCCCAGAGACATGCACCCAATAGCAAGCCTCTTGCTATGTGATCACAAGGCGTGGCCCCGTCCCCTACTCTTTCCTCAATGCCTCACAGGCTGTGCTTGACAGCAGAAGGATCCAATGGCTCTCGCAGCTATGTGAGCCAATGAGAAAATACAGAAACATGGGGCTGAGATGGGGCTCAGATAAGTATAAGTGGGGCTAGGAAAGGAGCTGCACCAATAAAGTTTTTTACCTTTTGTCTGTAGAACCACTTTAAGATCCCAAGTTGAGACGGGGATGAACTGGGGGATTTAAGCCACTACCTAAAGAAAAGTCCTGATTAGGGATTGTGAGGCAATACGTTTCTGGAATACCTGTCCTCGGTCAAGACCAGGATGACAAAAGAACAAAATATGAGCGACAGAGAATTCCCTAGGACTCAATTTCCCGTCTTCACACCAGGAAAGTAAGCTTTTCAAGTGCAATGGCAAATCTTGCAGAAGCTGGATTTTCCTGTAAGGTGGGAAAAAATGGTAGAACGTGCCTCATTATGCTCATGATGGGATCCATAGTGAATACAACCAGGAAAGACAGGTAAACACATACTACTCTCTGCTTCCGCTCTCGCTATTTCTCTCAAAATATCTGAGATAGTTACTTTTTTACTGTTTTTCAGTGCATTCTGGGCATCTTGGAAGGTCTCCTGATGTTATCTTTAAAAAACGCTTCTAAACGCAAACGCGCATAAATGCGGTATGCAAGCGTGCCTCAACAGATGTTTTTTAACCTACGTTTTTCAGCATTCAGAAGTGTTTTCCAAACGTCCCGTGTACATGAGCCCTAAGAGTCTGAAAGGCTTTAGCGCTTAGGTTTCAACAGCAATGTCATTAAAGGCAGTGACTGAGACGCAGGATGAAAAATGTGGCACTGAACCAGTAACTCTAGTCTGTTTGGACCTGGCCAAGTTTCTTCCACTAGAAGTCTGGGTAAGTCTGTGTGCCGATTTTTAGAATGAGAATTACTGGAACCCTTTTCTCCTCTATCGTGTGTAACAGTCCACTGTTCAACAGGTAAAAAGTTTTGGGCATAAAATTAGCTAATCTTACATAATTTTGGGGTGCTGAAAACGAAAATGACCCTAAAAAATGTTGATTGGCTCTAGTTTCCATGATATATTCACCCATCTAATGACGTAAGCCATTCAAAATTATGATGCAACTTCAGCTGCATATTGCGCAATTGATACTGGTGACCAATAGAAAATTGCATGTATACCGAGATGATGCAATATTAGCCTTTAATTGCATCACTTCACTGCATAAAAGCTGCAGTATCTGTAGCTGATTGTAGTTCGACAGCGTCTTTACATTTCGTTTTATGCTTATATAGGCTACTCAGTAATGCCTCGAACTTGTGTGAATAAAGCAGATAATTTCTGCTATATCTGCGGTGAAATAACTTTTATCTCACAAAAAAGGAGGATAACAGGAATGATTAAGAAAGCCTACAACTTGTATTTTGGCTGCAAGATAGGAGACCAGGACAAGAGCTGGGCACCACATATATGCTGCAATTCTTGTGGGACGGCACTGGAGCAATGGTTGAATGGAAAAAAGGCATCTATGGCTTTCGCTGTGCCAATGATTTGGAGAGAGCCAACAGATCATGTTAGTAATTGTTACTTTTGTATGGTGCCTCCAATTGTAAAAGGGCTAAATAAGAAGAAAAAGTTATCTGTGCACTATCCAAATATTCCATCGGCAATACATCCAGTTCCTCATGGAGAGGGGCTACCAATTCCTAAAGCACCAGAATCCTTCGTGGTTGAGTCAAGTGAGGAAGAACCTGAAGCGTGTAGTCACGTGCAGTTGTAAGAGATAGCCCTTTCCTCGAATACAAGAGAAAAGCCAAGAGAAGCAAAACCGACACAAACTGAAGACAAAACTAGTGAGAATCCTAAGTATTAAAATGATTCAACTTAGCTTATGGCTACAATTTTTCTTGGTAATCCTTTGCAATATATTATGCCATTTAGGCTTTGTTATGTAGTCAATATCACTTGCTTTATATTTGTGGAAAGACATCTATCTATATAATTATTATGCATTATGTAGTCATTACGCCTATAGTAGAAAACTTTCCGTTTACAGAAAAACTAGAGCCAATTGACAAATTTCATTGTTATATTTGAACTCAGAATGTGAAATTCATTAAGAAATGGATCCTTTTGTTTCCAAAACTGGCAAAAAATAAAAATTTGTTGAACAGTGAGTCAAGAGAGGATCTTCATTGAAGGGAAGGCATAATTAAGCTTGAATTGCATTGAAGGACTCACCAGAGCAACTACTGTGAAGGCTAGAGGACTGTTGGTCTTGGCCACAAATTTTTTTAGCTTATTGATGTCCTCATCTGGTTTTTCCCACCTTTGACAGATATTTTGAAAGACCTCTGGGTGTAAAGACCCCTCCTTTGGGTCCAGGCATTGATGAGAGGTTCAAAACGCTTTGTGCAAGAGAAACATTTTGGAGCTTTAAGTTGGGCTCTTTATTTCCGGAAGGATTGAATGAGAAACTAGTCCAGTGTTTCACAACCTTTTTTTCAGTCAAGGCAACCTTTGAAAGTATATTCAGTCTTGAGGCACCCCAGTCTAAGACTAGGTTCACACTAATACTGGGTCTACTAAGGGTCCAGGCTTCGTCCGTCACAGTGGGCATACCCCCAAAGGGGTATTCTGGGTCTGGGAACCACAGAAATGGACTACAGCCCTGAACCTGTATAGAACCCTGCAGCTAACATGTTGTGCTCTGTGCCAAGGTGAGAGCCCAACATAGAATCCAGGGCCCAAAGCAAACATTACAGGCTGGCCCCATGTAGTGTAGTCCAGGTATGATCCCAAATGTTTACACAGAGATCAACCAACCTGGAAATTGATAGGTAGCCATAAACAGTCAGATCTTGTTAGAGGTTTTAGAGAAAAAAAGAAAAATACTTCTCCAGAAGAGAACAAGTCCATCAATTAAGGACACTAATAAAAAAGTGAAAGTAGACTGCATATAACCTATTGTCTATTAGTACAAGAAGTCCTGTACTTTACAATTAAGAAATACAGCGTGGGTGTGTACTGTAGTACATACGTACATATGCACACACTTAAGTTTGAACTAAGAGACCATAATGGGACTAGAGGATATGGAGAGGGTAGTAAGCAGCCTATATGACTCAGGGACATAAATGAATTTGCTAGGCAATGCATGAATAACAGCACATACATTTTATAAATTAAAAAAAAAAAAAAAAACTTATTCACCTATTATAAAATAAGCATTGTGTTTTATTACACATACTGCATGTCATTGCAACCACACTTTAAAAGATCTTTTAATGAGAGCACCATTGGGTGGGCTCCCATGGGAACCTATGCACATAGCACTTGTCTTTGTGTCTATCTGTGCAGTGGTTGCTGAGCTGTGGTGTTGAGTAGCTAGCTCCACCCATCTGCCTAGCTATCCAACAACACAGAACGAGAAAGTGACAACATTTTGGTCAAAACTAGCAAAATTTTAGCAGTGACAAGGTTTTTGATCTGCTATAGGTATGTTCAGGTAACTCTGGGTAATGTTTCCACATACCTGTACTGTATACCAGCAGTCCTTTTATTTTTAAGCAACAGGCAGTTAGTTTAAGGGTTAGAACCTGAGCTTTAAAAGTCAAAAAGTAATGCAGTTCTGTAATCATCAATATTAAATGCAAGCAGTATATTGTTTAGATTGGTATCAGCTTTTGCAGCCTTTATATAGCAGCACTAGAGTGTGACAGGAAGAAACAGAACAAAGAACCAATCAGGTCATTTTCTGACAAGAATCATGCTGATAGGAGTGGAGTACAGAGTGACAGAACGATGAACTCATCACCCTGCTGCTTCTCTTTCTTTCGCTGTCCAGTCACAGGCTGGGACAGATCTAAGAAAACCTGGGCTCAGAGGAGGTTGAATGATGCTGGCCATCAGACTGAGGACATTGAGCGGCACTATAAAGTACTATAAAGGAAAATCCCTGGACTGAAGTGGAATATTTCATCAAAAGCTGGTTTCATTATTTTATCTTATTTGGACTATTAATATTTATCATGTTATGAGTTCTGCATTTATTTTTTAAATGTTTTTTTCTTTTTAAACGATTAGAATATATTCAGCACATTGTTAAAAACAGATTTTAGAGCGCACGTGATAAAATCACACAGTAAAGGTGTTCGTTTTGTCAGGCGCCAAAAAATCTGCCTGTGCTCTGAAAAGTTTACTTAAAATAAATGTTTTCCGCTGTTTTACCATGGAGCAGCTCCATCCGGAATGGGATCAGCTGGCTGTATACAAATCACCCGCATCTTTCAGTTAATAAAGAAATACTGTGCTGAGATAATATCACATTGAGATAATTACCGCATGAAAAAAAAATGTTATTGAGTATATTGATCATGTTGTGAGACCCCGGCAGGAGGCTTTAAGCAAAGGAAAAAGAGAAAGAAAATGAAAAGCAGGAAAACAGCGGGTTTGTATTTGGATGCTTATCATGCATAAAAAGTTATTACTTATCACTGCATTTCATTTTAGAAGAGATGATGTTCTCACCATGTGGCTGGGAGAAAAATTACTAAACTGGAACCCCACTGAATGTGAACATTTTTCCTGCCTACATACTCTTAAATGATGTTTTGTGCAAATCCTTATGTAAAGGACAAAAGGAAAAATATGCTTGCTGTTCTCCATCACCTACAACCAGAGATGCCGCAAGCTACATGCACTTGTATCCCTCTACATAAACTTAGGAAAAACCCAGTGTGGATTATATTACCGACAAACATAACGACCATATTATTAACAAGAATGGTTACATTTCTATAGCTCTCAGGAGCCAGCAGATACTTTTAAAGAAGGGTTAAGTACCAATAACATTCAAACAACAATAACCAAATGGACATATAATTCTGTTCTGGAGTGCAGTTTTTTTAAACAGCACTTTAGAAATCACAAACGAATGGTTAGTACACCCTTGAATAGCTGTGATCTGAGTTATCAGATGACTCAGATCACAGACCCAATGTATAGAGCCAATGCAAGTGGCTCTGTACCTCGTAATAGCTGTGATGACCAATCACAACAGTTACAAATGTAAACTAAAATAAAACTAAAAGCAATACTAATTTGCATACAGTGTTGAATTAGCGAGTAACTGTCAGTCAAATTAGCAAAGCGCTGAAAACTGGAAAATGGCCTGGTAATGAAGGGGTATTACAGGCTGGTACTCAACTGGTTAAAACCCTAGTCTGGGCTGCTATAAAAGGCACCCATGGTTTGCCTTTTTACTGCATGGGTTAAATGCTTGTTTAATCTAGGGCAATGGTCTCCAATCAGTGGCCCGCAGGCCAAATGGTTCCCTATGCTTGCCTTTCTCCAGCCCTTGGGGCACTATTCCTCCCACTGATACTAACAATGGAGTACAATTCCTCCCACTGATACTAACAATGGAGTACAATTCCTCCCACTAACACCAACAATGGTGCATAATTCCTCCAACTGAAACCAATCGTGGGACATTATTCCTCCTGCACTAAAGATGGGGTACTGTTCCTCCCACTAATACCAATAATTGAGAACTATTTGCCCCATTAATAGCAATGATGGGGCACTATTTCTCCTTCTACTGACCAAAGGCACTATGTAATTTTTTTTTACTCCCACTGACCACTAATTAGTTTATTATTCTCACTTTAACAGATGCAAATAAATAAGCGAGATAGGAAAATTTTCATTTAGTTGCATAATAATTCTGCACACTAATAGTTGTCCAATAATTGTGCACACATAGATATTCTAAGAAAGCCAAAGCCTCGCTTTTACTTTCTTAAATATTCAGGTTTTATTATTATTATTATTATTATTATTATACAGTATTTATAAAGCACCAATAGTTCACTCAGCGCTGTACATTACAAAGGGGGACAGAACATGTGACAGAACAATACCAATACAATGCAAAACATGAGGGGATGGAGGGCCCTGCTCTTTCGAGCTTACAATCTAGGAGGGAGGGGATAGTGGTACAGGAGGAGATAGCTGTGGGGGATGGAGTGGTAGGAAGAGTGGAGGAGGTCAGCAAGTTAGCAGGGGGTGAGGTAGGCTTCCCTGAAGAGATGGGTTTTCAGGGTGCGCCTAAAGGAGAGGAGAGTAGGTGATAATCTGATGGGTTGGGGAAGGGAGTTCCAGAGGATGGGTGACACCCTGGAGAAGTCCTGGAGGCGGGCATGGGAGGAGGAGACCAGGGAACTAGAGAGAAGGAGGTCTTGTGAGGAGCGGAGTGTGCGTGCTGGGCGGTACTTGGATATTAGGTCAGTGATGTAGTTCGGGGCAGTATGGTGGACAGCTTTGCACGTCAGTGTTAGGATTTTAAATTTGATCCGTTGCGCAATCGGAAGCCAGTGGAGGGATTGGCAGAGGAGGGTGGCGGAAATGGAGCGGTTGGAAAGGTGAATGAGTCTGGCAGCCGTATTCAGGATCGACTGAAGCGGGGATAGCCAGCGGCGAGGCAGGCCAGTGAGGAGGGAGTTGCAGTAATAGAGTCGTGATATGATGAGGGAGTGGATGAGCTGCTTCGTGGTTTCTGGGGTTAGGAACGTGCGAATTTTGGCGATGTTGCGGAGGTGGAGTCTGCACGAGTTTGTTAAAGATTGGACTTGGGGCTGGAAGGATAGGTTGGAGTCCAGAATGACACCAAGTACTCTGGCCTGCAGAGCGGGTTTGATATTGGCGTTGTTGGATGTGATGTAGAAGTCAATGGGGGGTGGGGTTCGGGCTGGGGGGAAGACAAGGAGCTCGGTTTTGGAGAGATTCAGTTTAAGGAAGTGGAGCGACATCCAATCTGATATGTCGCTCAGTAGGTGTGTGATTTGGGCAGAGACCGAGGGGGTGAGGTGGGGGGTTGAGAGATAGATTTGTGTGTCGTCGGCATAGAGGTGGTAGTTGAAGCCGTGAGAGTGTATGAGTTGGCCAAGGGAGGAGGTGTAGATGGAGAAGAGAAGGGGCCCAAGGACAGAGCCTTGAGGGACCCCAACAGAGAGGGGGAGTGAGGGGGAGGTGGTAGCATTATAGGTAACGCTGAAAGAGCGTTGTGACAGGTAGGATGAGAGCCAGGAGAGAGCAGAATCTCTGAGGCCGAGGGAGTGTAGTATTTTGAGGAGGAGGGGGTGGTCAACTGTGTCGAAGGCCGCAGTGAGGTCAAGGAGTAGGAGCACTGAATAGTGGCCATTAGCTTTGGCGGTTAGCAGGTCGTTGGAGAGTTTGAGTAAGGCAGTTTCGGTGGAGTGTAGGGGGCGGAAGCTGGACTGTAGGGGATCGAGGAGGTTGTTGTTGTTGAGGTGAGAGCATAGGCGGGTGTAGACGAGGCGCTCGAGGAGTTTAGATGTAAGTGGGAGCAGGGAGATGGGTCTGAGGTTGTTCGGGTCATTGGGGTCCAGGGAGGGCTTTTTAAGTATGGGGGTGATGTGTGCATGCTTCAGTGGGGAGGGGAAAGTGCCGGAGGAGAGATTAAAGATGTGGGTGAGGGAGCGTAGGATGGAGGGGGAGGGAGGTCGTAGGAATTATGAGGGGATAGGGTCGAGGGGGCAGGTGGTGAGGCGGGCATCAGAGAGGATCTTGGAGACTTCCTCGATGGTAGTAAGGTCAAAGGTGTGGAGTGTTGGGGGAGCTTCAGTATGAGGAATGTAGGGTGGGGTGGGAGTGGAGGTCAGAGCAGTGGTGGGGTCGTGGGAGAGGGGTGATGAGGGGGTAGCTGAGTGAGGGGGAACGGGGTTGGAGGGAGTTTGAGCAGTGACGAAGTCCCTGCGGGTAATGTCGAGGGGGAGGGGGGATGAGGGGGTAGCTGTGTGAGAGGGGACGGGTTGAGAGGGGGGTGTGAGTTGCGGCAATGTCCTTGCGAATTGTGTCAATCTTGTTTTTGAAGTGATTGGCAATCTCAAGGGCGGTGAGTGAGGTGCTGGGTGGAGGTGGGGGTGGAGAGAGTAGAGTTTTGAAGGTGGAGAAGAGTCGGCGAGGATTGGAGGAGAGGGCCTTGATGAGGGTCAGGAAGTAGGCTTGTTTGGCTGCGTGGAGGGAGGAGGTGTAGGTTTGAGGTTTATTAACATTTTGGATTGAGAGAGAGCCTGTAGTTGTTCAATAGTGAAATTAATCCTCAAAAATACAACTTGCCTAATAATTGTGCACACAGTGTAGAGCAGGCACAAGAGTCTGCTGCCCTGGACAGGAAACCAGAACGTGAAAGCCTCTGAAGGATGGCTTCTTTGGATTACAAGAAGAGAACGCAGCTGCTAATAGGGAAATGTAACACAAGAAAAAAAAACACCTATTTGCCTACAAGACTACGAAATAGAGATTTTGCCAAGAGCTGACCTGTAAAGTTTCTAAAGCAAAAACATATTTATTAGTTTTCTTATTGCTGTCTGTGTCCTTACTAGGAAGATTCACTCTAGTTGTGCTGTTGACCCTTTTCACTGGAAGTGAAAGTGAGGGAAAATCCAAAACGTTGAAATGTCACCTCTACAGGACAGGGAGTGAAAGAAACGCTCTGAATGAAACATGGATACCTTATTAACCACTTCCTACGCTAGGCAAAAAACGTTTTGGCTTTAGAAACACTAAGTCTCAGCTAGAAGTTTGAAGACCTGCTGCATCCTCTCAATTACTTTTTGATCATTGTGCACAATTAAACAGACTGTCCCTAGATACAAGTTAAACACTCACCTGCCCATATGGCACCTGAGGACCAACAAGTACCCTTTTCCCTCAGTAAAGAGCTCTGATACAAACTACTGCTATTAGCCTACAGTGTATATGGACTGTGCTCTGGGACCCATTGGAAAGCTCATACAGGTTTAGGGCCATTTCACACTACATGCATTTCAGTTGCTTTTTTTCTGCATCCAAAATGCACATAAAGTAGGTTATATGGTTGTCAATGTCATAGTTCAAATCAGTGCTTGCAGTTCCAGTGCCTTCCAGATGCAGAAAAAAAAAAAAAAAAAAAGAATAGATTGCATTTTTCCTGCACAAAACTGTAACGTGATGTGGTAAAACACATCAAAAAAGCACTGAAACACGCCAAAAATGCACTGGAATGCACATGTCCCTATTTAAATTGAAAAAGAGAGAAGGAAAAAAAATGAACTGGAACGCATCAAAAACACATCGGAACACATCAAAAACACACCGAAACGTGCCAAAAACACGCATTCAGAAATGCAGCCGGAACGCATCTGGACTGCATTTCTATAGTGTGAACCAGCCCTGAAGGTTCATATTTTCTAACAACACAGGAATCTAGTTCTGTCATCTTATGTAAACCTGCCATTACTCACTGTGTGGATGCAAAGGGAACTACCTATTATTCATTAGGCAATGGATGCAGAAGCAGATCTAGCACCTATGTAAAAAAAAAACAAAAAAACCCAACACTGTTAAAGGGGACCTGTCCTTGGAAGCAACCATAATGAACAGCAACTGCAGTGTCAGCACCCACAGACTTTGCAGCCTGCATTTACTGTAACACAGCATGAAGCAAAATTGATGCCTCTGTGATAGCTTGTATGTATTGAGCCATTTGGCAGTGTAAACCCTATCCTAAAAGCAATGTCCTTGCTGCACGTTGCCAAGAACCCCCACACCCCCCTCCTCCCTAGACAAATAATCACACACCTGTATATAGAGAACCTAATAAATATTTTTCTTTTACTAATCTGCTGATGTCCATACAAAATAAATACAAAGGTAGGGCCTTTGTACTGAGAAACTATATATAATTACCAGCATTCAATAGCTTGGTATGATTTAGGATTCATTTTTACTTCTGGGCCTGAAAATACAGGATTAGGGATAAAGTCTACTACAAAAAAGACTGCATACAGTGGGGAAAATAATTATTTGATCTCCTGCAGATTTTGTAAGTTTGCCCAAAGAAATGAAGGGTCTATAATTTTTATCATAGCTGTATTTTAAATGGTAGAGACATAATATCAACCAAAAATCCAGAAAAACCACATGGTACAATGTTATAAATTGAGTTGCAGTTCAGTGAGTAAAATAAGAATTTGATCCCCTACCAACCAAGAATAATTCTGGCTCCCACAGACTGGCTATATGCTCACGTGGTACACTGATTAGTTCTGACAATGTAAGAAGGTGCTCCTAACGACAACTCTTCCAATCAAACCTCACCACCATGGGCAAGACCAAAGAGATGTCAAAAGCCATCAGGGACAAGACTGTAGACCTGCACAAGGCTGGAATGGGCTACTAGACCATCAGCAAGAAGCTTGGTGAGAAGGAGACAACTGTTGGAGCAATTATTCGCAAATGGAAGAAATACAAAATAACCATCAATAGCTCTCGGTCTAGAGCTCCATGCAAGACTTAGCCTCATGTGGCAAGGATGATCATGAAAATAGTGAGGGGTCAGTTCAGAACTACACAGGAGAAGCTTGTTAATGATCTTAAGGCAGTTGGGACCACATTCACCAAACAAACCATTGGTAACACAATACGCTGCCATGGATTGAAATCCTACAGTGCCAGCAAACATCTCCCTCCTCAAGAAGTCACATGTACAGGCCTGTCTGAAGTTTGTCAATGAGCATCTAAATGATTCAGAGAAGGATTGGGAGAAAGTGCTGTGGTCACGAGACCAAATTTGAGCTCTTTGTCATTAACTCGACTCGCCGTGTTTGGAAGAAAAATGCTGACTATGACCCTAAGAACTTCATCCCTACAATCAAGCATGGAGGTGGAAACGTTATGCTTTGAGGCTGCTTCTCTGCTAAAAGTAAAGGTCGACTTTGCCGCATTGAGGAGCCAATGTACAGGGCAATGTACTGTAAAATCTTGGAGGAGAACCTTCTTCCCTCAGCCAGAACACCAAAGATAAATCAGGGATGGGTCTTCCAGCATCACCATGACCACAAACATACCGCCAAGGTAACAAAGGAGTGGCTCAGGAAAAAGCATATTAAGGTCATGGAGAGGCCTAGCTAGTCTCTAGACCTTATTCCTATAGAAAATTTATTGAGCTGAAACTTCAAGTTGCCAAGTGACAGCCAAGAAACCTTAAAGTGGTTGTAAAGGTTGAAGATTTTTTTTACCTTCATGCATGAAGGTAAAAACCTTCTGTGTGCAGCAGATCCCCCAGCCCCCTCAATACTTACCTGAGCCTTATCGCAACCCAGCAATGTGAATGACAGCCTCGGCTGTCCCAGGTCTCTGCCTCCTCTTTGGCTGAGACAGCAAGCGGGGCCAAGCAACAGATCCGTGTGAGAATGGATGCTAGCTGCTTGATGTGGGGGCATCCAACAGACAGGAGGAGTCAGGAGAGACTGCAGGGGACCCGAGAAGAGGAGGATCCAGGCTGCTCTGTGCAAAACCACTGCACACAGTAGGTAAGTATAGCATGTTTTTTTTTAAATAACAAAAGAACCTTTAGAATCACTTTAAGGATTTACAGAAGATCTATAAAGAGTGGACCAAAATCCCTCCTGAGATGTGTGCAAACCTCGTAACCAACTACAAGAAACGTCTTACCTCTGTGCTTTTTAACAAGGGTTTCTCCACCAAGTACTAAGTCATGTTTTGCTTGGGTATCGTATAGTTATTTTACTCACTGAACTGCAACTCAAGTTAAACCATTTGTATCATGTGTTTTTTCTGGATTTTTGGTTGATATTCAGTCTTTATCATTTAAAATACACCTATGATAAAAATTATAGACCCTTGACTTCTTTGTAAGCGGGCAAACTTACAAAATCTGCAGGGGATCAAATAATTATTTTACCCACTGTTCCTGGGAACCCTTTCAGTCTTTTTTTTTATAACAAAACCTCAACATGTAGACAATAAAAAAACTCCATGTCATACTATTGGTTTAGCCACTTAATATGTCATAAATTGTTGTTCTGTCTTGAATAGCTAAGCTTGTATCAATATGAAAAAAGCTGTGAGAGTAAAAGGGCAAATTAATCTCTGTTGCACTGATTTATGCTTTGATGAAACAAGACTCTTTGAAGTTATAATAATAATAATTCAAGTTTTATACACCCAGTATAAAAAAGTGCAAATATGTTTACAATTACAAATCCTATATAAATATGTTCACAATGACATATCCGAGTATGAATAAAATAAAGAACTGAAACAATGACAGTCTCTCGTGTGCTTTTTTTTTTTTACATACATTCTAAAACATTTTGCCAAGAAGTTCACAAATATATTGAGGCAGTTATATCTGCCCACACTGCCCACCGAGAAATTGTAATTGCAGCTGGGAAGCGGTGCCATGCAGTTTTACAACGCAAAGCATTGTATCTTGCTTTTATTTTTCTAAACTTTAATGGAATGTCACAATTTGACATTCCATTAATTTCTATGTACGGCAGCTCAGGGATACAGACAGCCACATGGCAGTGTGGAAAAATGCAACGTGTGTATTTTTCCACATCACTATGCCCCACAGTGTAGAAGCGTGAACAGGGCATAAAGGAAACCATTGTTTTCTACGTGGCCTTGCGGAGAGCTGCGTTTTTCTTCTACAGAAGACCTGCCGTAAGGATGGGGAGGTCATCCCGAACTTAACCTGAGAGTAGAATTATAGGTCCCAAATTTTAGGGGACAATTCCTATTCTTTTATATATACACATTTTTCATAAGGGGTAATCTGGTCAACCATTGATTTACACCGGGCTACAGTAAGGGAGGATGAACTCCTTTATTTAGTAGCAAAGAGCCATGAAGTTTCTCACACTAGTATAGTGTGGCCATATTCTTCATCTAGTATACCGAACACTTGCCTGCTTTTTAATGACATATTCATCTGCTGCTTCAGTCTTCATCCGTTCTATCTTTTGTTCTTGCTCTTTGGCTTCTTTTTCATACATAACTTTTTCTTTGGATAACCTGTAAATGACAGGTGCAGTTATTACATTTTATGTAAAGAACACTGTATGGAGATACATTTGCCCATGTAAGGCCCATCTTTCTCAACACTGAAAATGTAACGGTAAATTTACAAGGTAAGGTTGAAATACTATCTTAGAAGAGCAAATTTAGCAAAAAGTAACAGTAACAAAGAAGGAAAGGCTATCTACTAAGTTATACATGGATGCAACATTTAAAGCCTGTTTAATACACAGCCTTTCCTTCTTGAACTATGAGTCTTGGCTCTCTGTTTCAGGAGCATTTTGCAAAATACCTATTCTGTAGGTTCTGCCAGTAGAACCTTTGAATTGGAACACTTCCTTAGACAAGGTGACAACATTCTTTCTTCTGCAATTAAAGGATAAGTTTACTCTTGTAAAAAATATAAATTGCGTTTTTTTTTGCAGGTAAAAAAAATAAGTTCATTTATAATTTTTTTCCTAGGAGCCTGCAGAGCATTACACCAGAATCATCACGGGTGAAAGGTCAGGCTCCTGCAGACTTCTCAGTACAGCTGTCTGCCTCTACCTCGTACATCCTACAACCTAAAAACAGGTATAACATATTGTCTCTGTAAAATCAATTACTAAATGAAATCAATACATATCCCATCTAAAATCAGATGATGAATATAATCAACAAGTTCCGATGTAAAACATATATAAAATAAAGTGACCCTCGTGCTCTGGTGACTCTGGGCGCGGTATCAGTGCAGTAGTGGTAAAGGTAATGCGCACTCACCAGACGCGCATAATAATTGCGCCTTATGTTATTAATCCAGATGTCATCAGATAGGAAATGGCTGGATGGTCTTTCCTCTCAGGGATGGTGGGTCATCAGATTAGATGCTATGGGGTTGGTACAGGTGGTCCTCATCCTCTAGGGCTCCCCCTTTCCAAACCAAATTCATGGGTATAGTAATCCGTCCTGGAGTGATGGGTCTGTAGGTTTAGAGAGCCCCCCCAGGGGGTAGAAACAAGGATACTCCCATAGTGTAGTAGGTAATTAAACAACTTTATTGTGATGCATCAAAAAGTAAAACAACAGACAGGACTAACCATCTGATTTTAAAGATGGCCGCCGGAGCTCCACGTTGCTCCGGCGGCGTGACGTCACGGCGTGATGTGGCTCCTTCTGACGCATATCGTGCTCAAACACATCCTCAGAGGGGGGTCGCCAATCACACCGCTTTGTCTGCCGTAGGTATTTATAGGAAAATCAGCACATGCGCATTAAGCCGCGGCCATATTGGCGAAGCGCAAAACATACTGCACAGGCGCGAACATTCGGGCGCCATTTTTTGTTAGTTTCCCTAAATGTAAAGACAGGACAGACAAACACCTGAGTGTCTGGAGCCTACATTACTAATGCGCACGCATGGAGGCTTCGGCGCCATTTTCTGTTAGTTTATCTGATATCTATAGACAGAGCAGATGATTGTTGGGCATGTGGGCCTATTACCTCAAACCTCATTACCTAAGTGCACAAGATGTTTTTCACGTCTGTAACATATAATGTCCAGATATCCAGATGTTCGTCTGCTCTGTCTATAGATATCAGATATCTATAGACAGAGCAGAATCAGATGGTTAGTCCTGTCTGTTGTTTTACTTTTTGATGCATCACAATAAAGTTGTTTAATTACCTACTACACTATGGGAGTATCCTTGTTCCTACCCCCTGGGGGAGCTCTCTAAACCTACAGACCCATCACTCCAGGACGGATTACTATACCCATGAGTGGTTATCTGCATACCCAGAGAGTAACCTCAGGTTTGGAAAGGGGGAGCCCTAGAGGATGAGAACCACCTGTACCAACCCCATAGCATCTAATCTGATGACCCACCATCCCTGAGAGGGAAGACCATTCAGCCATTTCCTATCTGATAACATCTGGATTAATAACATAATGCGCAATTATTATGCGCGTCCAGTGAGTGCGCATTACCTTTACCACTACTGCACTGATACCGCGCCCAGAGTCACCAGAGCACGAGGGTCACTTTATTTTATATGTTGTTTACATCGCAACTTGTTGATTATATTCATCATCTGATTTTAGATGGGATATGTATTGATTTCATTTAGTAATTGATTTTACAGAGACATTTGGATATCATATTTATTTCAGAGCTGCACTTTGTATACTATTTATTTTCTAGGGTGATATTGGTTACCTTTTTGTGCTTAGCAGCTTTTCTGGTCTATATTCAAGGCGCTCGCACTTTTTGGGTATAGCATATTGTTAAGGGTGAACTTAGCCTTTAAATTATTATTATTATACAGTATTTATATAGTGCCAAAAGTTTGCTCAGCGCTGTACATTACAATGGGAGACAATACATGAGACAGTACAATAACAATACAATACACGAGGGGTTCGAGGGCCCCTCTCCTTAGAGCTTACAATCTAGGAGGGAAAATCAAAACAGTGGTCACATAACTGGAATGCCTGCCTCCTAGCAGTTTGATTCAGTTTAAGGGCTGGGAGGTGGTGGCTGAGAGCGGTTAAATGGACTTTAAACTACCTGTAAGGGCCCTTCCACAAGAGCTTTCAGTCTGGATCTATCAGTTTTTCAGATGGATGCAGAGTGAAGCACAGTGTATATCTATGGGTGGGCGGACGTAACAACATTCAAAAAACCCAACATGTCAGTCCCCTATGTACTACATAATATAGAACATCTAATCCCTTAAGTATGTGGCATTGTGAGGCCACTCCAGGCCTAATGTTGCAAATCTTTTGGTACCTTCCTAAACTACAACCATCCTGGACAATGATAATAGACACAGTAATGTAGTAATGCCACTTATCATGGTAGATTTGAGTCAGAACCCTGTGGCTTGACATTTAATGAACAGACCCCCCCGCCACCTAAATACAAGGCATAGTTAACTGTCCACCGTAGCAACAGCCTGTATTAATCTCTTAGGCCATGTTTAAACTTGTGGCTGTGCCAACTTTTTACCAACCCACCAATCATCCCCCCCTAAGTGGCAACGACAGCAGATGTGGGTCTTCACCAGACAAAAATGATACCCGCTGTCAACTGAATGGGGCTGTGACATGGTGGTGCAGATACTTAGGGGGTAAAAGAGGCAGTAAAGTGGTGACAACACGGCTCCTCACTGCCTGTCAAATGCCCTCTGATGAGTGATGCACCATGGATAGCTCTTTAGAGGGCCAACACTTGTGTAAATGAGCCCCTACGGAAGCAGAGCTCCTATTCCTCTAATTGGAGAGCATAACCTCAACATTTCACAACACAAAAGAAAAATTAAAAACAATGTGACTGCCCTGATCATAATTTTAAAATCCTCAACCCCTACCTACAAAGAATGTCACAAAGCACCCTTTCTCAGACCCGAGGGACACAGCCCAATAGCTAAGTTAAAATTCCTCAGACCCTCTCACACAGCCTAGCGTCTCTGGAACCATTATAATTTATAGAGGCTTACCCCTTGGGGAGCAGTATATTTCTGGCCCTCTCCCTGGAAGGGATCAACTCACAGGCACTATTCCCTCCCCCCAAGCCTTACCTATATTGAGGCCTTCCTCAACCATTTCTAAGTTTAGGACTTCATCTTCTCTTATACTTAATGGTTGGTCATGCTGGGTCATTATTTGTTTATCTGGATCCCACAATACAAAAATGGATGTATACTGAAGCCTGGATGCACAAATTGATATAAAATTTCCATTTGCATACTATTTTTTTTTCTAATCAGTATTTGTGATGAAACTGACAACACTCATGTGAAAGGATCCTAACTGTTACAAATACAGAGAGGAAAGTTGGATGGAACGAGTATTTTCATCAAGTGATGAAACTCAACTCCGACTATCCAGCCCACTGGCTCAAGCGAAGGCACCCAACCTGAGATGAAGCTCTTTTCTTTCTCACAAGGTCAACATCAAATGAACATGATATGTCTGAATGCACAAAACTAAAGCTGACAAGGCTTCATTGTTATTATCACATCTCTACTCCAAAATAAAACAAATAAGAACAAAAATAAATACAAAACCAGATTATTCCTGCTTATAAGATCACAAAGAAATGATATCTGGCAGACAGAATGACCTGACACAACTGGAAGACCATTTGAGAAAAAATTATTTTACGCCCTGTTAAATCAGTCAAGTTTCTTCCATTAGAGTTCGATCACTGGCAATGGAAGTTTATGCCTCCTCAAATCTGAGAAAGACATGCAGGAGATTGTGGAGAGAATTCACAATGATAGACTGACACTTAACTATTGAAAATCTTTAGGGACCTCTGTCATGTAACCAAAAAGCCCAGCTAAAATACAAAAATTACACACTATGCAAATCATTTTGACCAAAGTTTGTTCTACAATTTTTGTTGTATTTATCACTTTGACTGGAAATTACAGAGACTGAAAATTGACAATGAAGACGTGATCATTAACCCAAAAGTCAATCAGGAAAAAAATGTCAAGGAAATACAAGATAATATTTAATATTTATTGAGTCTACAACTGAATCAGAATTTCAGTAATACAATGAATTAGTCCATGAAAAGATGTAGTAAGAGTAAGCTTCTGGTGCTATACTCACCTTCAGTTCGGAGCTGTCCCCCACAGTACTTCTATTCTGCCACTAGATGCCTGTAACTGGACAGTCAGGAAAAGCAGCCCATTGGTGAGCTTACCTCTCTGTCAATCTGGTCTCTCATCCTATCAGCACATACATATATAGACTCCTTGTGCTGATTGTTCCCCTCCAACTCTGAGCTCTCCTGTACAGGGACTGTAAGAGGCTAATGCCAAAACAATGTCAGATGCGGATTAGGGTTAAGAAAAGGTGTATTAGAAATACCTTTTTTAATAAAAATTAACCTGTGAAGTCTCTTTAAGTGATGCCCTATACCAGTGGTCGGCAAGCCGCGGCTCGCGAGCCACATGCGGCTCTTTACCCACTCGAATGCGGCTCTTCTGTGTGCCGGGCGCCCGCTCCCCTCCCTCCTCTCGGTCGGCCGCTCCCCTGCCTCCTCTCGGTTGGCCGCCCCAAAAGTCCGCGTGGACCTTTTAATCCGGCCCGCGGATGTGGCTGTCAGGATGTGTGTAGGCGGGGCAGCGTGCCGAACGTGAGGGGAGGGGAGCTAGGCTCCTCTCACAGTCCGCCCTGAAGACCCGAACGGCGCGGGAAGACAGCGAGAGGAACGCGCGGAACAAAGGTAAGTGAATTGACACGGGGGACTTGGCTTACTAGAAGGGGGGGGGGGGGGGAATAGTACTGTGGGGGATGAAATACTATATGAGGGATGAAATACTATATGAGGGATGAATTACTATATGAGGGATGAATTACTATATGAGGGATGAATTACTATATGAGGGATGAAATACTATATGAGGGATGAATTACTATATGGGGGGATGAATTACTATATGAGGGATGAATTACTATATGGGGGGATGAATTACTATATGGGGGGATGAATTACTATATGGGGGGATGAAATACTATATGGGGGGATGAAATACTATATGGGGGGATGAAATACTATATGAGGGATGAATTACTATATGAGGGATGAAATACTATATGGGGGGATGAAATACTATATGAGGGATGAAATACTATATGAGGGATGAATTACTATATGAGGGATGAAATACTATATGGGGGGATGAAATACTATATGAGGGATGAAATACCATATGAGGGATGAATTACCATATGAGGGATGAAATACCATATGAGGGATGAATTACTATATGAGGGATGAATTACTATATGAGGGATGAAATACTATATGAGGGATGAAATACTATATGAGGGATGAATTACTATATGAGGGATGAATTACTATATGAGGGATGAAATACTATATGAGGGATGAAATACTATATGAGGGATGAATTACTATATGAGGGATGAATTACTATATGAGGGATGAATTACTATATGAGGGATGAATTACTATATGAGGGATGAAATACTATATGAGGGATGAATTACTATATGAGGGATGAATTACTATATGGGGGGATGAAATACTATATGAGGGATGAAATACTATATGGGGGGATGAAATACTATATGAGGGATGAAATACTATATGAGGGATGAATTACTATATGAGGGATGAATTACTATATGAGGGATGAAATACTATATGGGGGGATGAAATACTATATGAGGGATGAAATACTATATGAGGGATGAAATACTATATGGGGGGATGAAATACTATATGAGGGATGAAATACTATATGAGGGATGAATTACTATATGAGGGATGAATTACTATATGAGGGATGAATTACTATATGGGGGATGAAATACTATACGGGGGATGAAATACTATACGGGGGATGAAATACTATACGGGGGATGAAATACTATACGGGGGATGAATTACTATACGGGGGATGAATTACTATACGGGGGATGAATTACTATACGGGGGATGAATTACTATACGGGGGATGAATTACTATACGGGGGATGAATTACTATATGGGGGATGAATTACTATGGGGGATGAATTACTATATGGGGGATGAATTACTATGGGGGATGAAATACACTATGGGGGATGAATTACTATATGGGGGATGAATTACTATGGGGGATGAATTACTATATGGGAGATGTATTTTCAGTTTTAAAAATGTGGCTCTCAAAATAAATTTCAATCATGGTTTTGGCGAGATTTGGCTCAGTTGAAAAAAAAGGTTGCCCACCACTGAATTACTATATGGGGGATGAATTACTATATGGGGGATGAATTACTATGGGGGATGAATTACGATGGGGGATGAATTACACTATGGGGGATGAATTACTATATGGGGGATGAATTACACTATGGGGGATGAATTACTATATGGGGGATGAATTACTATGGGGGATGAATTACTATATGGGAGATGTATTTTCAGTTTTAAAAATGTGGCTCTCAAAATAAATTTCAATCATGGTTTTGGCGAGATTTGGCTCAGTTGAAAAAAAAGGTTGCCCACCACTGCCCTATACAAATAAAAGGTCACACCTTTGATCTACATATCAACAAAATAATCAATACACGTAAAACCGTCTGGAGCTCAAGCAGTTAAAGAATACATTAATTCACTGCATTTACTCAATGACACTTGCAGACTTTCTGCAAGTGTCATTTTACACACGAAATGCTACATTTTGACAGCAGCTTTAGCTGTGCTCTACAAAGCAATTACTAGATTTTGGTAATAGCGGAGGGAGGGGGTGAGGAGCTGGACACATAAGAGATACCCTTTTAAAAAACAGAAAAAAAAAAGTTTTTTTTAGGCCATCTCTTCAACTGGTTAAATTTAGTGGTGCACCGAAATGAAAATTCTGGTGCCAAAACTGAAAATTCAAAATGCACTTGGCCGAAAACGGAAATGCGCAGTTTTAAAAATGAACATATATTTTGGAAAAAAATACACTTTGATTAATAAAAAAAACCCCCCACAATATATACCCCAATTATTTTTATAAAAAATGAAAGAGGATGTTACGGCGAATAAATAGATACCAAACATGTTACGCTTTCAAATTGCACACGCTCGTGGAATGGCGTGAAACTACGGTACTTAAAAATCTCCATGGGTGATGCTTTAAAAATTTCTACAGGTTAGCAGTGTAAAGTTACAGAGGAGGTCTAGTGCGAGAATTATTGCTCTTGCTCTGACATTTGTGGCGATACCTCACGTGTATGGTTTGAACACAGTTTACATATGTGTGCGTTTACCACTATGCGCGAGCACGGGGGGGACAGGGGCACTTTAAACATTTTATTTATTTATTTAAATTTTTTTTTCTGCACTGTCCCTCCCTTTAAAAAAAATTTGAATCACTTTTACTCTTATCACAAAGAATGCATGCATCCCTTGTGATAGAAATAATTAGTGACAGGTCCTCTTTATGGAGAGATGCATTAGATCAAAAAAGCATTGATCTAGTGCTTTAAAAAAAAAAAAAATGCCCGGAACTGGAAGTGACATCGCTCCAGTCCTCTAAGGGCACAGAGATGAGTGGAGGCCATCTTTTCTTCATTAATCTCTATGCTCAGCGCCGGGATCGTTCTATGGTTTCTCAGGTATGGCTGACCGTTTATTAAAACATATAAAAGAAACGAAGAACACACTTCATCAGGATCACGAGGTTACGTGACGCAACGCGTCGACGGCTTGACGTGGTGACGCACTTCCGGCGTGGCGCCATCTTTGAACACCCTTGAGGTCTATGCCTACACCCAGCATATGGGGAAAACGCTAGATGTTACTCTGCCCATGTGAGTGTGTTCTTCGTTTCTTTTATATGTTTTAATAAACGGTCTGCACTATGGAGGATATTTCTTTTTGTCTTATGGGGATCTGAGCTGGGATTTATCTGGCTCACTGGCCCGCAAGGATATCAGAGGAGAGGTGGAAGCTGTGTCCTGTAGAAACATCTTCAAGTTACACTATCGAGAGGAGCTCATCCTAGGCCTTGTGGTGGCATTTTATAAAAAGCGCTGTGGCCCTGCAGGGTCGCAGGCTGGAGGTGAGAGGCCATTTTAGCCATTCCTGGATCACATTCGAGGGTGTGTGGGTCTATACACATTCCTCTGTCTTGCATGCTTAAGAGGAATGTGACACGGATCACTGGACTTTCCCGTGTGTACTGTTTGCAGGGTTTGTGTGTATAAAGGACTTTATATTTGTTCGTGCACATGCTGATTACTTCACTATTCAAAGGCTTATGCCAGGAATGAGGATTTAGTTACCCCACTTGGTGATCACTTTATTATACTGTGTTTATGCTTAAGCGCTACATCATCTATTTATATGTATGTGATTATCTGCCTGGTATAGGATTGGATGTTAGCAGCTGTAGAATATTTGGTGTACGCCAGATATAATTGTTTCTATCATTGCCTTACATAAGAGCGCAAGAGGATTTTTGTATTACATCGTAGTCAAGTAACTCTGCCATAATGTGATGTGCATATGTCCACATTATGACTAGAAGCTCCAGGGGCTCAGTTTCATTTTTTTTTATTTTTGCGTAGGTTTATTTTCACTTTATGTAGTCCATCAAAAATATATTTTTAGAGGGTCATGACAAAGAAAAAAAAAAAACTTGGGAAAATCTTTTATATTTACAAAACATGTGTCGTCCTAGCTAGCATCTAAAGCACCGGTCCTTAACCCATTGGTGCCGGCACCTCCAGGTCCTTTAAGGGGTTTGTGACACCGGGAAGCGGGGCGGAGTTTAGAGTCATGTGAGCACCATGATTGGCTGTCACATGATCGGAAAGGTCCCAATCGCAAGTAGTGATCGGGACCTTTCTGTGAGGTTTGTTTACTTTTGGTACGCCGTCAAGACCCAACCGCCAAGAGGCCGCATATTTGAGTACTATCGGCGTGAACAAGTTAAAGGATAAGCTCACCTTTAGTAACATGTTACATCCATATTCAGGGTGTAACATGTAATTAAAGCACTTGCCCGCACCCAGACCCCAAACCCCCATTGTGACAGCACGTGGGCAATCCTCTCTCTGCACTCACTGTTACAGTTTAACAATAGCTCAGCTGTGCTGGGCTCCACCCACACAGTCCCATCATACATTCACAGAGTCCTGTGAATGAATGAACTACAAGTAACATCGGTCACTTCGGCAGACAGCTTGTAGTCCTCAATGAACTGCAAGGTTGCTGGTGCCCTCTCTCGTAGTTCACTTCAGGACTTCAGTAACCATCCTTCCATATGGGAAGTATGGGCCATCAGCTCTACTGACAGTCTGCAAAAGTCTCGCATTGCACCCTCTGATCTGCTGATGACAAGAGAAATGCTTTACAGACTCCTAAGGAAAAAAAATAATAAATGCCAATTTTTTTAACCTGCAAAAAATTTTGCATTTATTTTTTTTTTAAAGTGAACTTATCCTTTAACCTAAGACCTCAAGTACCCCTAACAGGTAAAGTTTTCAGCATGTCATCCAATTGCACAGATGCTTTAAATTAATGTCAATGGCTTGGTATTTATGACAGCTATGTTATCTAAGAGGGGTAATTGATGACTGAGGTTGGGGATCACTGATTTAAAATGATAAAAAAGGAGCAAATAAAGTTGCAATACATTTTTCTGGTCCACAGCAGAATATTACCATCCTATCACCATTCATTTTTTTAAACATCACTAGATTATGCTGAATAGTCCTTTTATCTGTTGCACCATTTGAGAAAAGACAGGTAGGGAGCACATACATAGGTTGTCTTGCTTGTGGCCAGCTTTACATTATTAGTACATATTATTATATTGAATGCATACCATTGTATTGAATGCATAAAGTACCAGGCCTACCTTTGCCAAACATACCTATTCATTCCTTGGTTTTAAGCTCGACCTGTGGCTGGAAAGCATGTACTGCATTTTAGGTATATATATTTTTATGTGATATGACAGTAGAACAATATAGCACAATTTTTGCAGGAAAAGACAGAAGAGTAGAATGATAATAACAGCTCAGTCTCCTTTATTACTACAAAGAGATTGCTTGCAGCAATCACAACCTTATATTTAGCATCTGTCATATCTAAAGGCAATCGCAGTTCATTGTAGCTGCTGGGAACCTTTTTCTCGGATGGATCTGGATACTCAATTCTCTTATTTCCAGCAAATGGAGAATAGAATCCATTAGCCTATCACTTTGTCTTATGTGTCAGAGCATTTTCCACAAGAATCAAAACACTAGCACAGTAAGAAGCCTATAAGAAAGGCACATTCACTATGACAGAAGGGAATAAATGAATAGAGTGCTCCATTCAAAACATGACATGATCTTTCATAATAAGGAGATCAGTAATCAACAGTGAGGAAAAGCACAAAAAAGCAAATACAACTTAAACTTCAAAAGGTAGCATCAAGCATAATTGACAGAAATATTTTATATCAGCAATGCAGCATGTAACAAACATGTATGGCAAGGAAGTTTAAATTCCACAATGTCCCTATAGAAAAGTTGTGAACACAGAGAGAAAATTAACACTTTTTATTTTTAGTACACTGCAAAAAAGAAAAAAAATATATATATACCATGCAAACCAGATTTATTGGCACGCGTGGATAAAGTATTTCCACTAGGAATGCCCCAATACTGTTTTTTTTTATTGGCGAGTACCGATACTTTCGGTCAAGTACTCGCCGATACAGAGTACCGATTCTTTGTGGTGCGATTTGCGTCAATGTGATTCCTGTCCAAATCGCACGCGGTTTCCCCACCGCTTCTGTGGGGACCCAGGCTTGGCATAGTCTGAGCTCACACAGGAGTGGTGTGGGAAACCTCCCTGCAGGCATCCCATGCCGAGTGTCAGTGGAAGGAGAGGAGAGAAAGCGGCGGGGATTCTTTGAGAAAGCGGACTGGGGTGCAACACGACCTCATCCCGCTGGGTGAAGCTTAGATGCCATTTTGGAAAGTCAAGTATGCCAACAGCCTGTGACATGCCTCTACAAACTTTTTAACATGTGAGTAGAATTTTAACTTTCTTATGGAAATAAACCAGCAGTCTGCACTATTGGATGTTTTTTTGCTTCCTTTTAATATATCTATTCTTGGGAGATCACTAATGACCAGGTGAATCCTGAAGAACATTGTGGTCTCTAATATAAAATCACAACTGACCCTCCTTTTGCTGTTGGGTCTATGATATAAGGTGAGGAGGGCACGATGGTGTTTTTTTCATGATGAAGTCATATTGTTGTTCTGACAAGAATTAATATATCAATTGAAGATTGCACAAAGATTGGTTGGTGTATGGGATTCTCACATTGGACTATACTCTTTTTTTTTTGCACATTCACAAAAAGATACTGAATACTGGGGGGATCGGTTTATGATACCAGATACTCAGGTGGCCTCATTTCCCCGACTTGCCTTTCCTGTCTACATCCTATTTAGATTGATGCCAGCATAACACACTTTCATCGACTGCTTATGCTGAAAGTGATAATCTGCAATCCGCAAAGAGATTAGGTTTACCAATTATTTTGATACCTACCAGTAAAACACTGTTTCAGCCACTGCTTGGGTTCCAGGTACCATTTTAATTCCTACCCCTTTACTTTATGATACCCTACTTTCTTGGTTCACTCTATCATCCCACAACTACAAGTGCAAATGAAACTAGACCCAGAGATTGAGTTGGAAAGTGATGAGTGGACTCAACTTTGGGATATGAGTAAATCATACTCACATAATGCACTAGCTGCACAGACTAACAACAAAGTATTCAGATGGTACACCATTTAGCCCATGCAAAATCAGCTTGCCCATATACATGTTTTTGCGGCTGTTCAGAACTGAGCACATTCTAGCATTCTTTTCCAATGACCACTCCCTATGAAACAAGCAAGGAACTCTTAGATTTTAAACATGGTATGCCCAAGCCTTAATTTTTGCTCATGGTCCACACTTTGGCAGTCACAAAGCAGACAAACTATGGTTTGCCTCTCTGATTCTCTGTTCCTATTGATGGTTAAAGTTAGGATTCCATGGACCTCGCTTAATGAAAAATTAGCAGCAGAACCACAAAACATTTCAAAAAGTTGGTCTTAAGGATTCCTGTCAAACAGCTTTGACAAATTGGCTATTAGATCTCAGATTAACCATTATAGCCTAAAGGCTACACACAGTCATTGGGAATCCTCTCCAGCAAATGTCCCCCTGCCTTCCCCAGACCCTTGCATGTTCTATGTTCATATCCACTAACTTATCTTTTTTTCTCAATTCACTACACTCTTAGCAATACCATCTTCATTGCCTACTTCACAATGTTTCTAATCCAAGCTACTATGTTACGTGACTTTTGTGCCTAAGATTTTGTAACCATTGTACCTTTGTTAAACTCTGAATAACTGAATTGAGCATAAAAGCCCCATCCTTGAAGCAGAACTTCATCCAAAAAGGAAAGTCCTATTCTTCCCTCCACATCCCCCACTACACTTTATCTTTTGGCAAATTTTTTTTTGGGGGTGGGGGGAGTGGGTACCCAGTTTTGACAGGTACCCGCTCCTTGGCCCTTCCCTGCCTATATTTTACTCTTCTCTTTTCCCCTATTTATTACCTTTATTGCACTGCACCAATGCTATGAGAAAGCATGTTACAGCCCAAATGTGTTAGCTTGTTACCAGTGTGTTTCAGTATGTAGCCAATAAAGATTTGGATTTTACAGGCTATACTGAGTTGCCAGCTTGAATTTACTACATATTCAATATAACTGATTGTTTTGCATCGACTTGCAGCAATGAGATACTTTGCTCTTGAATAAAATCGAAATTTGATTAATCAAATTATGATATTACATAGTAACAACAGAAATACAAATGATAACTTATGATCGAAAGTTATGGTTGTATCGAAATTCACTTCCCTGTGTGTGTCATATTGAATGAATGGGTTGTCGACTATCGATTGATTATTCCTATCAGAAAAGACAGATCGGAAAATAAAGCGATCATTTATCGGAGCGTATATGGCCACTACTGCATGGCAGAAACGTGAGCTATTCGAAGGAAACTTGTGCTGAGATAAGTCAGCATTGCTGATGTTCACTTGTAGAAATGAGTTTTTTTTGTCTTCCATGTTGATATAGTGTTTTCAAAAACTTCTAATTAAAGCATATCTAAATCAAATAACAAAAATGTTATATTGCAGCTTTAAATATGATGGCTGCACTATTTTTTCCCCTTTACATGCTGGCAATTCTGTGAATAACATGTTTCCCATCCCAGAGTGGGTATACGCACTCTCTTGTGTCAACGGAGGCCTTTTTTCAACTCTGTTACATGGGGACAGCTGTGATTTGTATTTTACAAAAAAAAGATGATATCTGCTTTTAGGTCATCTGACAAAAGTGATAAAGAACACTGCTTTTCTGGTAAGGTCAACATGTATTTTCTGTACAAACTGAAAACGTTCTTAGAATGAAAAATTAAAACTAATACAGCCACCACATCAATGGATGGGTAAACCGTAATATATTACATTTTTGTTAATGAGTTTAGTTATCCTTTAACTGAACCACAAGTCTGCAGGCATGCTTTGCTACTTGTCCAAATAGCTTTCTCAGAACAAGTCAAGTTGAATAAACTAACTACTATTACTAGATATACCTAGACCTGGATAAATGAGAATGAAGAGTGCCAATTATCTAGCTGCATGCTTGTTTCATATCAGTGACTTGGAAAGTAAAGAGACCCAAGGCCAGAAAGTCAGCAATTCAGGAGTCTACCTATTACTCTCAACGCAATGCAAAGGCAGGCTACTTATTGCTCTTAATGCAAACCTAATGAAATGTTGTTTTTCTAAGCTTTAAATGGAGGGAAGATATGTTAAAACCTGTCATAGGCCGATTCCCCCTCTAAATTTATTCTGGTGGACATTGGGGACAATGGGGATACCTGTTCAGGGCATAGCATTCCTAGATTGTAAGCTCGAAAGAGTAGGGCCCTCTAACCCCTCGTGTACTGTTGTTGTTGCTGTTCTGTTTCTTGTATTGTCCACCCCCCTCTATTGTACAGCGCTGAGTAAACCCTTTGGCGCTATATAAACTCGATGTAATAATAATAATAATAATAATAATAGCAGTCTAAAAAAATGTTTTACACACACTTTAAAGTGGAAATTTAGGAAGAAAATTAAGTCCCGCAAGATCACTCCAGACTGGCCCTTTTTGCAGGTATAGCTATATAAAAGCTTAAAAATAAGTACCTATGCTGTTTAAGAATCAGTAATACACTGTCTCACCCTGCTTTGCATACAGTGAGGAACAGAAGTATTTGAACACCCTGCGATTTTGCAAGTTCTCCCACTTAGAAGTCATGAAGGGGTCTGAAATTCACATTGTAGGTGCATTCCCACTCTGAGAGACAGAATTAAAAACAAAATTCAGGAAATCACATTGTATGATTTTTAAAGAATTTATTTGTCTTGCACTGCTGAACATAAGTATTCGAACACCTAAGAAACAGCAAGAATTCTGGCTCTCAAAGATCTGTTACTGTGCCTTTAAAAAGTCCACCTCTACTCCACTCAATCTAACTTAGTAGCACCTGTCTGAGCTCTTTAAAGACACCTGTCCACCCCACAGTCAGTCAGACACCAATTATTACCATGGGCAAGACCAAAGAGCTGTCAAAAGACACCAGAGAAAAAATTGTGGACCTCCACAAGACTGGAAAGGGCTACGGGGCAATTGCCAAGCAGCTTGGTGAAAATAGATCAACTGTTGGAGCAATTGTTAGAAAATGGAAGAGGCTAAAGATGACTGTCAGTCTCCCTTGGGCTGGGGCTCCATGCAAGATCTCACCTCGTGGGGTATTACTGATAATAAGAAAGGTAAGGAATCAGCCCAGAACTACAAGGGAGGAGCTAGTCAATGACATGAAGAAAGCTGGGACCACAGTTTCAAAGGTCACTGTCAGTAGAACACTACGCCGTCATGGTTTCAAATCATGCATTGCACGGAAGGTTCCCCTGCTCAAGTCATCACATGTCCAGGCCCGTCTGAAGTTTGCCAAAGACGATCTGGATGATCCAGAGGAGGCATGGGAGAAAGTCATGTGGTCAGATGAGACCAAAGTAGAACTTTTTGGTCTAAACTTCACTCGTCGTGTTTAGAGGAAAAAGGATGAGTTGCATCTCAAGAACACCATCCCTACAGTAAAGCATGGGGGTGGTATCATGCTTTGGGGGTGCTTTTCTGCGAAGGGCACAGGACGACTGCACTGTATTAAGGAGAGGATGAATTGGGCCATTTATTATGAGATTTTGAGCAACAACCTCCTTCCCTCAGTCAGATCATTTAAGATGGGTCGTGGCTGGGTCTTCCAACATGACAACGACCCGAAGCACACAGCCAGGATAACCAAGGAGTGGCTCCGTAAGAAGCATATCAAGGTTCTGGAGTGGCCTAGCCAGTCTCCAGACCTAAATCCAATAGAACATCTTTGGAGGGAGCTGAAACTCCGTGTTGCTCAGCGACAGCCCCGAAACCTGACAGATCTAGAGGAGATCTGTGTGGAGGAGTGGGCCAAAATCCCTGTTGCAGTGTGTGCAAACCTGGACAAGAACTACAGGAAACGTTTGACCTCTGTAATTGCAAACAAAGGCTTCTGTACCAAATATTAACACTGATTTTCTCAGGTGTTCAAATACTTATGTTCAGCAGTGCAAGACAAATAAATTCTTTAAAAATCATACAATGTGATTTCCTGAATTTTTTTTTTAATTCTGTCTCTCAGAGTGGGAATGCACCTACAATGTGAATTTCAGACCCCTCCATGATTTCTAAGTGGGAGAACTTGCAAAATCGCAGGGTGTTCAAATACTTCTGTTCCTCACTGTATGCTCAGTTGCTCTCTATTTTTCAGCACTGTGCCTAAAATCAGTCACTAGAGGCCAATCTGTCAGCCTAAAGATTTACTGCTGCTCAGGGGCTCTGGGCTTCAGCAAAATGGCAGCCTCCAGCAAGAAGAAACAGGAACAATCCAAGGCAACTTACAGCACACACTAATTTTGGTAGCATAATTATTAATGTGGAATGTAGGTTTCTTGCTAAAGAACATTATTTTTTATCAAGTTGTTATGGGTAAAGGTCCACTTTAAAAAACAGCATGGTAATCTTATTGTTTTGGTAGCAATGGACTTAAACTGGGTTCCAGCAACCACTGAACTTGGGAATTAATCCAGCACTTACATTAGCAAACTTTATCTCTGTATTATCAACATACAAACAAGCAAAGATTTTTATTAAATCAGGAGCCATAAAGAAACTATTGTTCTCATCACCAAGCTTGTAAACCTTCTGCAGGGGCAGCTCTGTTCCTTTTGATGTAGGCACACCCTCAGAACTACATCTCCCAAAATCCCTTTCCCTACATACACTATGTAGGCAGGCTCTTGGGCGTCAAGGTAGAAGCACTGCTTTCCTGGGAAATAAATCAATGCATGTTATGTGCAGAGGAAATAGGCAGAATGCACAGGGCTAAAAATGTTGGCTGGTGTTTTAGAGCAGCCAAGGAACTGTATGGTCAGCCGACAAAAGTTAGGAACCCATTGCATTTCTAGCAGATCAGCAGATGTTTCTCTGTACCTGTAGTATATTTAAAGGGATAAACAAATGGTGAATTCCAGATACACACCAACTTTTTTATTTTGTTATTTTCACATAAACTTTGATGGTGATCCAAGAGCAGCATACTATAGGACACTGAGTAGCATGGGGCCAAAAAATATATTTCAAGTGGGAACTCACTTTGAGAGTAAAGGGAATGCCTTGAAAAAAGTCAACAGCATGAAGGCAAGAGGATGCTACTTTAAAACCATCCAATAGGCCAAAAACAACAAATTAGAATTTAAAAAGTGAAACAATACAACTACACTAGGTAATTATAATTTTTGTACAAAATGCAGTGCATACCAAAGCCGAAAACAATGTTTCAATCTGCACACAGTTTTTTTTTTAATTGCATAAAATAACCAAGCTACAAAAAGCCTGCACTGTAAACACTTTATTTTTGAACCAACACTCTAAAAATCAACTATTTGTAATCCAGCTGCGTGCCTATTAGCTGTGAACCATAGCAGCTCGGCTCATTCCACTAATCTTCCGTCTTAACTCCATTTGCTTTTTCTTTTTTTTTTTTTGCCTCTGCTCCTTTACAAAATACAACACTGCCCCTTCTAAGATTAATTGATCATCAATTTAATCCTAATTTGGACCAAGTCAGGTGGTAAATGGACCATTTTTGCTTGATTGTTAGTGAAATGTGTGCAAGCACATTGATAAATTTTGATTATTTATCAATTACCACCAAATGAACTAAATCTATTGCATAAATTCTACACTGATTGCTATAATAGAGTTTGAAAATATTGCTATTGATAATGATTTTCGCTAATAGTCTTTTTCCGGCTGCAGTTCCCGGCTTGTCGGCAAGACAACAAAGAATTCATTTTTCATAACATCAGCGGCGTATGCCTGAGCAATCCTTCATTAATCAGTTACATTATGGGGCTGCTCCTCTGTAATGTGTGTTTCTTTGCTCAGAAAGCCTAAAACACTTTGTCATATTTTATGTCAATTACCAGTAATTTTAATATCCTTCCATCAAGGCATCTTGTAATAGTTAACATATGCTACAGTAAGTGTCTTAAGACTCCTTGAGATGAGTTATACGGCAGCTTTGGTTTGCAAGTCACAATGCCACTGCGTGAATGCAAATAAAAAAAATAAATAAATAAAAAAAGACAGCCTAATGAGAAAAATGTCCCTTGATCTTAATTTCTGACTGCACAGGCTAAGTCACTTAGAGCCAGGGTGGAGCTGAGATGCTCTTAAACGAATCTGCCAGTGTGTTTTCCCAAAGTTAATGGAAAAGCCGCTCTCTGGAAAATGGAAAAAAGAATTAGACCCGACACACATTCAGCAACCCTAATACTGTATTTTTGAGGCATGTAGCCGGTGCCAGTTCAAATGACAAAACCAAATTACTGTTGTCATTTTATTAAGGGTATCCGCTGTGCAAGGAGCTAACTCAAATGTGCAAAACTGTATAAAAGCCATGCACAGTGTTTTTAACTTCCAGAGAGGAGGAAAAGCCTGGGGTATGATGCTTCATTTTCCTTTAGTCTCTGACTGCAGGTCTTGCCCAAGGTCACACTTTGGTAAATGTGCACCCGGTACTGTTGCAGAATTATAAATGATACAGAATGGAGGCCACTGTTCACTGAATTTCTATTTCGGTAACAGAATATGCTGCCACTGACTCAAACGGATTTCTTTATTACAGGAGAGAAATTAATCATAATCTGGCTTTTCAGGTTTGAATAGGCAGGTAGTTAAGCTGTAAACGGATTGTGTAAAACCAAAAGATCAATGTGTAGCATAGGAGTTAATGAAGATTCTCTCATTTTCATTAGATGAAATGACCTCATCTGAGGGCTTGAGAAAAAAAATAAATTTGATTGAAATATCTGGAGCTTTTGTAATAACCTAGGTTCTAAACAGTTTTCAAAAGTTATTTTTTTCATTTTGAAATTCCAACATTAACGTACATGGCCATTTACTAACTTATGCATTTATACCAAAAGAAAACTCTCCAAGAACAGCTTTGGAAATGCACTTACCTTCTTACACTGCATTTTGGAAACTTAAATTAATAGTTTGACAGGTTGTTCTCAGCAACGCATGGCTAATGCATACCTGTGTGCCAATAAGAACAGGTCCTGCTGCTCATAACAACCAATAGGAATCCTGATTTCATTTTCAACTCTCTTTCAAAAGCCATTTGGAAGCTGATTGGGTGCTATGAGCAACAAAGCCCACAGTTCTTATGTTTTTAAGTCCCAGCTATAAGCAGCTTACATTTCAATTTCCATACAAAAGACAAATTCTGAAGTTAGAACTTTACGCATAACAGCTTGATAAAAAATAATGTTCTTTAGCAAGGAACATATAATCCACATTATTATTATGCTACCAAAATCAGCGAGTGCTGTAAATTGCCTCACACTGTTCCAGTTTCTGCTTGCCGGAGGCTGCCATTTTCTGGAAGCCCAAAGCCCCTGAGCAGCAGTAAATCTTTAGGCTGTCAGCAGACTGATCTCTACGTTTTCGTCACAGTGCTGAAAAATAGAGAGCAAATGAGAATGTGCAGAGCAGGGTGTGACAACATATATATTTACATAGCTATACCTGCAAAATAGGCCAACCTGAAGTCATTTCGGAGGACTTAATTTTCTGACTATTGTTCTCAAAGATCTGTTACTGTGCCTCAAAGATCTGTTACTGTGCCTTTAAAAAGTCCACCTCTACTCCACTCATTAATCTAACTTAGTAGCACCTGTTTGAGCTCTTTAAAGACACCTGTCCATTCCACAATCAGTCAGACGCCAATTACTACCATGGGCAAGACAAAAGAGCTGTCAAAAGACACCAGAGACAAAATCGTGGACCTCCACAAGGTTGGAAAGGGCTACGGGGCAATTGCCAAGCAGCTTGGTAAAAATAGATCAACTGTTGGAGCAATTGTTAGAAAATGGAAGAGGCTAAAGAGGACTATCAATCTCCCTCGGACTGGGGCTCCATGCAAGATCTCACCTCGTGGGGTATCACTGATGATAAGAAAGGTGAGGAATCAGCCCAGAACTACAAGGGAGGAGCTGGTCAATGACATGCAGAGAGCTGGGACCACAGTTTCAAAGGTCACTGTCGGTAGAACACTACGCCGTCATGGTTTCAAATCATGCATTGCACAGAAGGTTCCCCTGCTCAAGTCATCACATGTCCAGGCCCGTCTGAAGTTTCCCAATGACCATCTGGATGATCCAGAGGAGGCTTCCAACATGACAACGACCCGAAGCACACAGTCAGGATAACCAAGGAGTGGCTCCGTAAGAAGCATATCAATGTTCTGGAGTGGCCTAGCCAGTCTCCAGATCTAAATCCAATAGAACATCTTTGGAGAGAGCTGAAACTCCGTGTTGCTCAGCGACAGCCCCGAAACCTGACAGATCTAGAGGAGATCTGTGTGGAGGAGTGGGCCAAAATCCCTGTTGCAGTGTGTGCAAACCTGGTCAAGAACTACAGGAAACGTTTGACCTCTGTAATTGCAAACAAAGGCTTCTGTACCAAATATTAACACTGATTTTCTCAGGTGTTCAAATACTTATGTTCAGCAGTGCAAGACAAATACATTCTTTAAAAATCATACAATGTGATTTCCTGAATTTTTTTTTAATTCTGTCTCTCAGAGTGGGAATGCACCTACAATGTGAATTTCAGACCCCTCCATGATTTCTAAGTGGGAGAACTTGCAAAATCGCAGGGTGTTCAAATACTTCTGTTCCTCACTGTATATGTAAAGCGCTGCGTAAATTGAAGACGCTATATAAGTACCTGAAATAAATAAATATCAGGAAAGTTGAGCTACCAAGCAAGTATATTTTTAAACAAACAAGGTTGTATAAGACACTTGCACACCTCAAGACCCCATCAGGCAAATTAAAGAGGAGCTCCACTCAAAAGGGGAAGTTCCGCTTTACGGACTGCTCCCCGCACTCCATTAAGGATTGGCACCTTTGTGGAGCGGGTACCCGAATTTGACAGGTACCCGCTCCCACTTCTGGGGAAGCAGAAGGTGTCCTCCCTCCCTCCCTGTAGTCTTTTGGGACATGCGACAGGTCCCAGAAGACTACAAGACCATTCACGAAGCGCAGCGCTACTCACGCATGCGCAGTGGGTACCCAGCTGTGAAGAGGCAAACTATCACAGCCGGGTGCCCACACTGAACATGCCGGCCTGCTGGAATACAGGATGGCCGGTGAAACGGGCTGCGGGGGACACACCGCGGGACAGAGGGACAGGTAAGTGGCTGTTTTTGTAGCTGCTGACTTTTATTTTTTGAGTGGAACTCCGCTTTAAATAGTTAAGATATGTGACCATTTGACACTGAAGTAACTTAATATACCAACACTTCATACAGGCTGATTTTCATAAAACTATACTAGGGGTTAAAAATAAATAAATAAGAAGGGAACAGATAAAAAGCCTTGTGCAGTTCACTATTCAAACCTAGCATTACTTGACACTTTAAAAAGTAGGTAAATAGGAAAGTGAAGTGCATCCAATTTGCATTTATAGAATCATGGTTTTAAATGTACACTTTACAAGAGTAATTCTTTTTATTTTTCTTACAAAGTTGATGGCATCTTCATCATCGAGAAGCCTGCTGGCTTTCCCAGGTTGAGATGGTGCACCTCCCCATGATGCGGGGCACTAGGCACACCTCCCTCTTCCTTTCTGAATGAAATGCGAGGAAAGTGAATATCATTCACCTAGGTGAATGACGTGCAAGGGAGGGCAGAGCACAACATTATCTTAAAGAAAAAGATAGCCCTATTCATGTAGTGGGAAAAGGGGTGGATAAGAACTCTTTTCAAAGGGAGAAAAGGAAGGACACCAACGCCTTGGCATGAACTAAGTGCAGTCTGTTCTACCTAGTAGGGGGTAGAGGTCCTAAACATCTTCAACAAATGCCAGGGGATCAAACGAAGCCATACTTCAGTTAAAACCAAACCAAAATACTGTTTGGCTAAGAAAACATTGTGGATTGTGAATAAAAATTAAGTGTGATACATAATCTTCAATGTATAGCTCAACCAACAGTGGCAGCACTTATCATACTCTTGGATTCAGTGTTCCTTTCTGGAATTAAAATTGGAATGTTAAGTCACACGGCTACACAAAATAGTCCATAAAGTCAAAGCAGGATAAAATAGTTTTCTAAATTATTTACAAAAAGTTTCAAGCGCATACGTTTTGCTGTGGAATCTGTATACACTCTCTGTTGCAACCAATTCCCTTCATGAGATAGATAATTAGTTGAAAGGAGTCAATCCATGTGCACAAAAACTGTTTCTGGAAATGTCCCACAATTTATTCCACAAACTGCATCAGGAAAACCAAGGAGCTATAAAAACAAAACTGTAATAAAATTCTGAAGATGAAAAATCTAGATTGGGCTATAAAAAGCATCCTAAAACATGATTAGAGAACAATATGGCACCCCTCCTGAGTAAGGAGGCTATTACAGAAGCAACCAAGAAGCCAATAATATCTGTGAATATATGAGAACGGACAGCTACAACCTGACTTTATGGAAATCTAACTGGTAGAAGCCATATTAAATCCTGGTTCGAGCTTTCCAAAATGCACGTAGAAGACACAGCAAACACGTAGTATAAGGCTTCCCGTTCCAATGAAACCAAAATAAAACTTTCTGGCTATGTGTGGTAAAAAGTCAACGTCCATCACTCTGAAAACATCATCCACACGGTGAAGTGCATTAGTGGTGATGCTTTTGCTCAGTGGGACCTTGTAAAATGCTTGCAAATGTGTAAAGATGAATGGAGCCTGACTGATTGTGACCAAAAGACCAAAAACTGGGATAGAAATCTCATCTTATAGCAGGACAACAACCTTCACACAGCCACAACTACAACTGAGGGTTACAAATCCAGATAATGAATGCCTTACAATAGTCCAGTAAAAGCACACACGTCACAACCCCCCCAAAAAAAAACCCATAATAATCTGTGACAAGACTTTAAAAAAAAATTGCAGTTCACCTTCACCAAGCCCCATCTTTAAATACAACATGATAGCCGGGCATTACCGACTCTCAAAAGCAGTGAGGGGAAAGTGGCAGCAGAGGTCAAGGATAGGGCGTGCTGCGTATACCCTGTGCACTTGGAGTTGTTTTTTTGTTTTTGTTTTTTTTAGGTGTACATAGCATACCCAATGTCCACAACTGGTTGAAAACTTTAAGGCTCAGTTTACACTGAGATAGATGGATGGATGGATGGATGGACAGATAGATAGATAGATAAATAGAATCTTCATTATATGGCCATTTGGACACCGTAATCATAAAGATTCAAGTTGTCATTTTGACAGCCAAGTCCCGCTCTGTTTCTCATGAGCTGCTGGTGGTCCCAGGTTGCCATCACTGCACTGGATCAGCGGTCCCCTGCACCAGAATTGGTGGCAGTGAGGGACCTGGGCAGAAGACTCAGCCAAACATATCTGCCCTCGCCATGCAAGAGAAAGAAGGGGGGGGGGGATTTGGGGCAGGGGAGACTAGGAAAGATTAAAGCCCTGGTGCCCAATCTTCAGTCTGAGGGCCACATGTAGCCCTTTTGTATATGATGTGGGGCTCTTGGACCTTAGCAGTCTTTAGTGGGAACACTGTTAAGGGTAATAGCATTGATCTCTGCTAACCTCACAAAAAGTATCCTAGTTTCGCACTGTATTCCGCAACATATCCCCAGCCAAAAATGCAGCATGTCCACACTCTCTGACCCTCATTTCCTCTACTAGATCTGCAGTTTCTGACAGTCGTCTCAAGCATTTCATATATTGAACAATATGTGTGGACCCTATGGTGATGCGGTAACAGCTCATCCCCCACAAGGTCAAGTGTATAGCTTGACCCTCCCCTTTTAGATTGTAAGCTCTAATGAGCAGGGCACTCTGATCCCCCCAGTATTAAATTGTATTGTAACTTTACTGTTTGCCCTCTTGTTGTAAAGCGCTGCCCTAGGGTTTTAAAGCAGCCTCAAAAGTAAAAAAAATAAATATATATATATATATAGATATATATATCTATATATATCCATATAGATATCTATCTATCTATATATATATATCTATATATATCTATATATATATATATATATATATATATATATATATATATATATATTTTCCTTTAGGTAACCTTAACTTTAATCAGCTCTAATTCATTCCTTTCTCTTCTCTACATCTCTACACAAGGGGGGAGATTTACTAAAACTGGTTCACTCAGAATCTGATGCAGCTGTGCACGGTAGCCAATCAGCTTCTAACCTCAGCTTGTTCAGCTTTGGTAATAAAACCTGGAAGCCGACTGGTTTCTATGCAGAAGTGCACCTGATTTTGCACTCTCCAGCTTTAGTAAATACACCAAATGGTGTTCCATGTACAAGGCCAATTGCATGGTGACCATGTGTCTGTCTAGATATGTTTGATAAGATTTTATAAGGTTTGAAAAAGGTTTTGAGTTTATAATTTAGACACAAGCTTTAGAAGAGAGAATAAGTTCAGTAACATGGACCAAGGCTTGCAATACCACTTGCCCTATAAAACACAAATATATTTTCATTAAATCAATAAACAGTACCATTTTCTTCAGTAATACTCTCCCAAGTGTATACAATCCAAACTGACACTGTGTGAAAACGATCCTTATTGGAGCACTAGTGTACTTATAACTCATTGCTCTTGTAAATGTTCAAATCCTAAAACATTAAAACTGCAAAACCTTTATTTTTTTAGTTTGCCAATGGGGTTTCTAACCATCCCTTAGCCATTCTTTTGGTTGCCCGTTTCCAGTTGTGGAGATTACTCTTCATTTCCTGTTGCAGAGACTCAGTAAGAAGAGGTAGTCTTTGAAAGCGAGGGAATAGGAAGAAGGGTCAGCTGCACACCGGAGGATAGATGAATATAGTGTGTATGTGTTGATCCATAGGACACACAAAACACCAGGACATGAATACAGGACTAGTTAACGCGTTTCACACGATCTCATGCTTAATCATGGTTATGATTAAGCACGAGATCGTGTGAAACGCGTTAACTAGTCCTGTATTTATGTTCTGGTGTTTTGTGTGTCCTATGGATCAATAAATACACACTATATTCATCTATCCTCCGGTGTGCAGCTGACCCTTCTTCCTATTGCATCGTGTGTGGTGGCGAGCCAGAGCCTGCACCTGTTGTGGATTGATCTGATTTGTTTGCCTGAGCGGTATATCTTTTGTTCTTTGAAAGCGAGGGGATAGCCCCTCTTAAGACAGTTGTCATGAAAACAGGTTTCTCCATTGGAAGATTTCGCCTCGCCCTCCTTTGACAACTCAAAAATATTGCATTTCCCATATTTCCTATACTACAGACAATGGATAAAAAGAAAGTGAATCTACCTAGCTGAAATACTGACAGCAATAAAACACTAACAGAGGCTTTATTATCCTTGTTCTACTGACCTCACAGTGCACCATAAGTAGCCACCAGTCATATATGCCCCACACACTGGGACTCACTTTTTCCAAAGTGGATTTATAAAAGATGCAAATGTACTTCCATAACAAACAGCGGGCTCGACAAATCCCAGGTGCCAGGTTGCCATGGCGACTATAAACTGAGTTTGGGTGCCTGGCTTTTGTCAGCTCATTCACTGTTGGCATCAGGCACCATTAAGACCCTTCCAAAAGCCTCCTTACTGCCGTCGTCCCCTGTAAACTTATATGTCTTGTGTAACATCATCTGCTGTCGCACCACCACGGTCTCCGGTGTGCCCACTCTTCTCTCATGGCCTCTCTGGAGCCATGAAAGAAGAGTGTTGTCTCTGACTTCCTTCCACTCTCTTTGGAAGCTGTGCCCAGACACCTGTTCCATTCCAGGAAGGGGGGATTTGTGAAAATTAGTGAGAGGGCAATGAGCATAATAAGGAGTTTCCCTCTTCTAAAAGGTTTTTATTGTTATCCTTTCTGACCAGCCTATAACCCTGATGTCAGTGTTGTTGGTTGGCCGCTCTGCTGTAAGTTAGGGTTAGGGGACACCTTAACACAGGCGCTGACAACCTACGCTAAAAAAAATGGCTCCTAACTTTTTTAGCTGGCTCCTAGATTCGAACCAAATTTGTCAAGCCCTGGTGCAAACTATTCATCTATTTGCACATTTATCTATTCAAGGAATAATACAGACTACATGCACACAATAACCTACAGTCCTTTCTCTCAGCTGGCTTATTGATAGAAGAAAAAAACAGTTTTCTAGGCATGTCCAACTTTCTGCACAGTGCCTCTATTTTGTCATTTTTGTTACGGAAAACACATCTGAGTATTCCTGTGCTCAGTTTCTACTTGCTTTCGTATAGATATAATTACACAATTTGGTCCAAATTGGTGATTATGCTAGTTTAAACTCCATAGTTCCTGTGGAGAAATACAGACCGTTAGACGTTTGGGGTTAAAAACAAACACAAACATACTCACTTAGGTGGATGCAGTATCAATCCGAGAACTGAATGATCAAAGACTGATAATCGCTCCGTCTTCAGTGAGCAGAGAGCCAGTGACACTCAGTCACTGACTCTCTGCTCTGCCCCTCCAGAGCTCACTGGAGCACTGGGCTGTGGAGGGGGAGGGAGTGGATAGCTCAGACTCAGAGGCTGAGCCAGCTGCCAGTCAGGAATCTGGGTGGATCCTGACGTTAAAGTTGGAATCACTCCACAGCCTGGACTGGCTAAGTAACGTCAGCTGACAGCGGACTTTAGCCAGCTGTCAGCTGAACACAGGTCATAGGAGTGCAGAAAGAAGTGCACTCCTGTGATCCACAGTAAAAAGTAGGGCCAAAAGAGCTTTGGCCCTACTTCTCCTTTAAATTCATAAGACTACGAGTAAAAGCACTATAAATCCTTCATATTTTACACCCACACTTCAAAGCTGTAGAAATACTGCCACACTTGGAGATTATCAAAACAACATTCTTCAGCGTGGGTTCATGAAAGACAAACAAATCTAATTTCTTTTTATAAGGAGGCAAGCAAAAACTTAGACAAAAGGTGTGGGTGTGGTATATGTGCATTTTACAAAAGAGTTTTACACAGTTCCCAACATATGTCTAATATGTAAGGTAAACCTTGGACAGAGGAGTGGCGGTGGACGTGGTATATTTCGATTTTACAAAAGCGTTTGACACAGTTCCCCACACACAGCTAATGTGTAAGGTAAAGTCTACAGGCTTGGGAAAAATCAGCTTGCAAATGGATAGAAAACTGGCTAAAAGATTGTATTCAGAGAGTAGTGGTTAATGATTCATACTCTGAAAGGTCTAGGGTTGTCAGTAATGTACCCCAAGGTTCAGTGTTGGGACCCTTACTTTTTAATATATTTATAAACAATATAGGGTCTGGGATTAAAAATACTGTCTCAGTCTTTGCAGATGACACCAAGCTGTGCAGTGGAATAACGTCCTTACAGGATGTCTCCAACTTACAAGCCGACCTCAATACACTGTTTAATTGGGCAATTGTGTTTTGCTAAATGAAGTTTAACGTTGATAAATGTAGAATTATGCACTTGGGGGCTAAATCACGCATGCATCATTCATACTAGCAGAAGAACAGCTGGGGGAATCAATGGTGGAGAAGGATCTGGGTGTTCTGGTAGATCACAAGCTTAATAATGGCATGCAATGCCAAGCTGCGGTTTCTAAAGAGAGCAAAATCCTCTCTTGTATTAAAAGAGGTATAGACTCCAGAGAGAGAGAGATCATATTACCCCGGTACAAATCATTAGTAAGACCTCATCTGGAATATGCAGTTCAGTTTTGGGCACCAATTCACAAAAAGGATATTGGGAACCTGGAGAAAGTGCAGAGAAGGGCAACTAAAATTATAAGGGGCATGGAGGAGCTTAGCTATGAGGAAATATTAGAGGAACTGAATTTATTCTTTATTGAGAAGAGATTAGGGGGAGATATGATCAACATGTATAAATACATAGGTGGTCAATATAGTGAGCTTGGTTTAGTTATTGCCTGTAAGGTCATCACAGCGGACAAGGGGACACTCTTTACGGCTGGAGGAAAAGAGATTTAATCTCTGAATACATATAGGCTTTTTCACAGTAAAAATTGAAAATGTGGAATAGACTCCCTCAAGAGTTGGTTCTGGCCAATTCAGTAGATGGTTTTAAAAAAAAGGCCTGGATACTTCCCTAAATGCATATACAGGTGAAACTCGAAAAATTAGAATATCGTGCAAAAGTTCATTTATTTCAGTAATGCAACTTAAAAGGTGAAACTAATATATGAGATAGACTCCTTACATGCAAAGCAAGATAGTTCAAGCCGTGATTTGTCATAATTGTGATGATTATGGCTTACAGCTCATGAAAACCCCAAATCCACAATCTCAGAAAATTAGAATATTGTGAAAAGGTGCAATATTCTAGGCTCAAAGTGTCCAACACTAATCAGCTAATTAAGCCATAACACCTGTAAAGGGTTCCTGAGCCTTTCAATGGTCTCTCAGTCTGGTTCAGTAGGAATCACAATCATGGGAAAGACTGCTGACCTGACAGTTGTGCAGAAAACCATCATTGACACCCTCCATAAGGAGAGAAAGCCTCAAAAGGTAATTGTAAAAGAAGTTGGATGTTCCCAAAGTGCTGTATCAAAGCACATTAATAGAAAGTTATGTGGAAGGGAAAAGTGTGGAAGAAAAAGGTGCACAAGCAGCAGGGATAACTGCAGCCTGGAGAGGATTGTCAGGAAAAGGCCATTCAAAAGTGTTGAGGACTTTCACAAGGAGTGGACTGAGGCTGGAGTCAGTGCATCAAGAGCCACCACACACAGAAGGATCCTGGACATGGGCTTCAAATGTCGTATTCCTCTTGTCAAGCCGCTCCTGAACAACAAACAACGTGAGAAGCGCCTTACCTGGGCTAAAGAAAAACAGACCTGGTCTGTTGCTCAGTGGTCCAAAGTCTTCTTTTCTGATGAGAGGAACTTTTGCATCTCATTTGGAAACCAAGAACCCAGAGTATGGAGGAAGAATGGAGAGGCACACACTGCAAGATGCTTGAAGTCCAGTGTGAAGTTTCCACAGTCTGTGCTGATTTGGGGAGCCATGTCATCTGCTGGTGTTGGTCCACTGTGCTTCATTAAGTCCAGGGTCAATGCAGCCGTCTACCAGGAGATTTTGAAGCACGTCATGCTTCCTTCCGCAGACAAGCTTTATGGGGATGCTGACTTCATTTTCCAGCAGGACTTGGCACCTGCTCACACTGCCAAAAGCACCAAAACCTGGTTCAATGACCGTGGGATTACTGTGCTTGACTGGCCAGCAAACTCGCCTGACCTGAACCCCATAGAGAATCTATGGGGCATTGCCAAGAGAAAGATGAGAGACATGAGACCGAACAATGCAGAAGAGCTGAAGGCCGCTATTGAGGCATCCTGGTCTTCCATAACACCTCAGCAGTGCCACAGGCTGAAAGCTTCCATGCCACGCCGCGTTGAGGCAGTAATTGCTGCAAAAGGGGCCCAAACCAAGTACTGAGCACATATGCATGCCTATACTTTTCAGAGGTCCGATATTGTTCTATGTACAATCCTTGTTTTATTGATTGCATGTAATATTCTAATTTTCTGAGATTGTGGATTTGGGGTTTTCATGAGCTGTAAGCCATAATCATCACAGTTATGACAAATCACAGCTTGAACTATCTTGCTTTGCATGTAATGAGTCTATCTCATATATTAGTTTCACCTTTTACGTTGCTTTACTGAAATAAATGAAATTTTGCACAATATTCTAATTTTTCGAGTTTCACCTGTAATATAACTGGATACTAATATTTATAGGTAAATTTGATCCAGGGAATATCTGATTGACTCTTGGAAGATCAGGAAGGAATCCCCCCCCTACGCTGGAGCAAATTGGATTATGCTTTATTGTTTTTTTTTGCCTTATTCTGGATAAACTGTGGGTATTGAACAGTGTTTATGGAGGTTTTCTATTTCTGTGTGCTGGGTTTTTTTTTAGTTAGTTGAACTGGATGGACTTGTGTCTTTTTTCCCACCAGAAAAACTATGTAACTATGTAAATTAGAGAGCATGATATAAAGGCTTGTTCAATGCCTGAAACAAAGCCATACTGAACGTGACACTTTTAAATATTTGTTTTTTGCCCACTAATGTTGTTAATCCAGCACAAGAATCTGACAAATACATTAAGCATGAGTTTTACCTGATGAACACACGCTGGTTTTCCTTCTCATAATTATACACTTCGAACGATACAAGACGACTTTAGTCATACATATATACGGTCCAGGTTCTATTTGGCACATTTACCAAAGAGATACTAAATAAAAATGTATCAAATAACAGTTTTACAGATCCAAAATATATTATTTTGCTAATACACAAGCAAAACCTTTTGCAGCAGAGTACAAAACACCTGTAGGAATGTATTATCAAAATTAAAAACTCTTTTTTACCATCAGGAATCAATTAAGTATAGTCAGTCAACTGTGGCTTTGCAGCATCATTCATTGGTGACCAAGGTTCAAAAGTTGTTCCAGCAACAAAAGTTTTCAGTCAGTGAAGTTGCTGAAAGTGACTAAATCAAGGGGAAAAAGCCCATCATTTTCAGCTTGCCAGTCCTTCAGTGGCTACATTAGTTTTGTCTTATTTGTCAGGCTAAGTATGTTGTTTTTAGGGATGCGCAGATATATTATCGGCCAAACATAGTGTTATTGGCATTTTGGCAATAGGAAAAAATGTGCCGATAATGGCCGCTGAAAACGCGTGATTTTGCCCATGATTTTCCTGCAATGTTCCTGCTATTTTACAATGTTTAGGGTGCGTTTTTCATAGGTTACGTGACTCACAAAATGCATCAAAAGTGCAACACATGTATGTTTTTAATAAGTTTTCAATGCATTTCAGGTCTGGTTGACACCATTGCAGTTTGCGTTTTGTCTCTTTTGCAGTGCTTTTTGTGTTTTTGCATGCGTGTTTTTGACGCATTTTTTAATGCACTTTTTAATTTTTTTTTTTTTTGCCCAAGTTGTTGCTGGGCAGCTTAAAATTGCAAAACGCATCAAAAACGCAACATGTGCATGTTTTTGATGTGTTTTCAATGCATTTCAGGCCTGGTCCACACCAATGCAGTTTGCGGTTTGTCCGTTTTGCAGTGCTTTCTGCACGCACATTTTTGACGCATTTTGCAATTTTTTTTTTTTTTTGCCCAAGTTGTTGCTGGGCAGCTTAAAATTGCAAAACGCATCAAAAACGCAACATGTGCATGTTTTTGATGCATTTTCAATGCATTTCAGGCCTTGTTCACACCAATGCAATTTGCATTTTGTCCATTTTGCAGTGCTTTTGACGTGTTTTTTGATGCATTTTTGAATGTTGTTGGGTTCTTTTTGCCGACTTGTTTCTGGGCAGATTAAAAACGCATCAAAATGCGGAAAATGCACTACATTCGTTTTCAGCCGTGTCTCCATTGAAGTCTAACAAAAAATGCAACATTTTGCGTTTAAAAAGTCCCTGACTTTTTCCAAAAGAGCACCAGCTCAAAAAAGCATAGATGTGAATGTGTCCCATAGGAAACCATGTTAAATGGACCAAAGTGCGTTTCTGCAAAAAGCCCTAAAAAATGTATCGGTGTGAATAAGGCCTCAACAGTGAGGTGCGTTTTTGGTGCATTTTTTTTTTTAACCCGCCAAATATGCACCAAAAATGTGGCAAGCAGAATTTTTAACACTGCAAGGGAAATGCAATGAACCAGTGTGAAGACATACATTGAATTTAAAGGGATGTAAATTTCTTGAGCTTTTCTTGTGCTTTTTTTTCTTAATGCAAAAGCGCTGCAAAAACTGCTCAGTGTGAACGCAGCCTATTGGCCGAAAATAAATTCATATTCATTTAAATTCATGGTATTAATTAAAAAGTTGAATACAATTATATATATAAAAATATATATATTTTTTAAAAACTGTCCATTTCAGTTTTCAGCCAAATGCATCCCGAGTTTTCAGTTTCGGTCCAAGAATTTTCATTTTGGTGCACCGCTAATGTTTTTTGAAAGTACAGAAAAGTATATATTGATCCCATGTCATCATTCCAGTGTCATTTTTACTTCTGGTCTTTGTGATTTCAGACATAAAAACTTATCAGCCTTCACAGGAGTTTTACAAACTACGACCCCCTCCCCGCTTCCCCAATGTAACAGAGAAGAGGAGGTGTTTATAGTCCAAATCAGAACAGCAGCCTTGGGTGATAATGCTGATTTTCCAGCAATACAGTATTATGAGCAACTGTTATGGCCAAAGGACAGGAAGTGTTTTACTGACAGGATCAGCAAATAAAAATAAAGTCTAATAAAAGGAAACGAACGCAACCAGTAAACCTAAGGACTGGTCAAGCTGCAATATATTGCAAATTGGTATGGGTTTTAATATGACTTAACCACTCCCGAGCAATTTTCTCATTTCTGTTATACATGTTAAAATCAGCATTTTCTTGCAAGAAAAATACTTAGAACCCCCAACACTATACATTTTCTGAAAGCAAAGGCTCTGGAAAATAAAATAGTGGCTTTTGCAATTTTTTATGTCCCATATTTGCAAAGCCATTTATCAAACTGAAATGTTCATGAAAAATACACTTAAATAAATTTTAGTGCACACAAACACAATATAATACCCAATTTTTTTGTAAAATATAAAAGATCATGCGTCAAGTAAATAGATACCAAACATATCAAGATGCAAAATTAGGCACTCCTGTGAAATAGCAACAAAATACGGTACCTAAAATTATCTATAGGAAATGCTTTAAAAGCCTTTACAGGTTACCAGTTTAGAGTTAAACATGAGGCCTGGGAACTGCTGTGGCAGGGGGAGGGGGGGGGGAGCCTTCCAAGCTCTGTTCAAGTGATCAGGTGGCTGTAGAGCAGCTCGATCACTGTTACAAGATATCTGGCTATACAAAAAACAATACTAGGATGCAGCCATAATACTGGTATAACTGTTTGCTCCCGAGGCTGTGTATATAGACTAAGGTTATAGACTAAGTTATAGTGACAATAAACTCCGATTTAAAAAAACAAAAACAAAATTCAGTTACGAATTGTTAAGTAAAAAAATGTACCTTCTATTGCTCCTCCAGATTTCCTTTTCTTTTACTGCTGTGATCCGATTTCCTGTCAGAGGATGGCTATGTTCATTCTCCATGGTCTCACTTTATGTAGGAATGAAGCCAGCATCTTTTGCTCAATCCCAAGATGGACTATGGGATTTGTGGTGTGGGAAGAGCAGTGCACAGGACAACAACTAAACATACACTGCTCGTTCCAAACAAAAGTCAGGGAGTGAAAGAAGAGGTTTGAGAGCTCATGGACAATGTTAAAATAAGGCAGAAAAACACAGAAAGACCACGGCAACCACGAGCAGCACCAATGTACCAGTGCCATTACACCCAAATGGTCAATCGGCAAATGCCAATGAAGCTACACCCCAGGATGAAAGGCCCAGTACCAACAATGGAATATCACGCCAGATCCCAAGAGACAGGGCCCAAACATACCTCCCAGATGCTCTGGCAAACCCTTTATGGCTGACTTCCAACTCAGGATCAGCTACAATCTCCCCCTTCCACCACACAACCAGGCATGCAGCCCACTACAGAAAATGTTTCCCCGATTGATTTTTTAAATTTATTTTTCCCTGATAATTTCCTTCACTTTATTGTGGATCAGACTAACCTTTTTGCCCAACAACCCCAATTCATGCTATGCCCGTCCATTTGAATGGAGACAGCTAACAGTAGGAGGAGTTTAAATTGTTTTTGGGCCTTGCAATCAACATGGGGCTTACAAAACAAAACAATTATATTCATATTAGTCCACCCACCCCATGCATCACATAAGGGGGGAATCTGCAAGTCGGAGGAACGAGAAAGTGTTGGCTGTAAAGTGGAAGGATAGGAGAGATATCCACCATTCACAATGACACCATGGTAGAAATTCACAGAAGAGGAGGTCCCATCCAAAAGCCAGAGTGTATCTACAATTACAATCGATTCCTGGGGAGGGGGGGGGGGAATTTAAATGATCGGATGCTGCAGTCCTATTTATCAACAAGGAAGTCCCTCTTCTGGTATAAAAAAAGTTGCAGTATACTTTTGCCACATGGCCATTTTTAATGCATGCCTCACCTATCAAAAGTCAATGGAAAGACCTACCACCTTCCTCAAATTTACAGATGTCATCACTGCCCTAATCTATCAGCAAGGATCTCCACCACAAAGCATTCGCTCCGACTGTGTCAGCAGACTTCATGAACGCCATTTTCCTGAGAACATTCCACCATCAGAAACAGGAAGAAGACGCCAAAAAGATGTAGGGTATGCAACAGAGGGGGAGTTAGGAGAGACACCAGTTTTCATTGTCCCTCCCAACCAGGCCTATGCATCGGACACTGCTTCCGACATTATCACACGTTAGTAAAATATTAGTTCCCCATATTTTTAACAGCCTGCAACTTCCCCATTTTTATTATCTGTGCTGATCTTTTGCCTGCTGTCTTGATTGACCATGCCTCTGCTTTCCACCATAACTGACCCTGCAATGTTTAACGACAATGCCTCTGCCTGCTGCCAGGATTGTTTCTAAACCACATTTCTGCCTTCCACCTGAACGAACCCTGGCCTGTTTATCGAATATGCTTCTGCCTGCCATCTAGATTATCAACCACATTTATGCCTTCTTCCTGGACGGACCTCGGCCTGTTTAATTGACAGTGTTTTTTGCCTGCCGCTTGGATTGATCTTTTGCCCTGCTACTGTAGTACTGCGATTCAAGATAACACAGGGGTGTCACATATGTGAGGGGCTTCAGAGTAGAGAAAAACGGTTTTTGTTTTTTTTTCCGGGTTTTGTAATTCGCGGAACAGGGTCTGTTTGTCTGGAGGCTTCGAAGAGATTGGGTGGGACGAAGCCTCTACCCCTGTGCCCCAGTCCTACCTGACCAAGGCCCTTAACCTGATGTTCCTGCCTGCTGCCTGGATCAATATTTTGACTGCACTGACCATATCTCTGCCTGCTGCTTGTACGGTCTCAGGACTTTTTATGGACCATGTTCCTGCCTGTTGCCTGGACCAATACTTTGGCTGTGCTGACCATATCTCCTCTTGCTGTCTGTACTGACCCAAAACATTTTATGGAACATGTTTCTGCCTGCTGCCTGGATGTCAGCCTGCTGCCTGTTCTGCCCCTGGCTTGTTTATCCACCATATTCCTGCCTGGGCAATTCCTGTGGCTGTTGCAAGCTTCCTGGTCCAATACTCTCCTCTGTGGACAACTGCTTTACTAAAACCATAGGTAATCTTCTGTTTATTCTTTCTTAAGCTAGGCTGTGAAAACATCTCACATGTGGTATTGTCATGTTCAGGAGTAGCAAAATGTATTTTTGAGTATAGAAGAAATATCCTATAAAATTGACAACATTTGTGTAAAAAATACTTTCATTTTCTTTCCACATTTTCCAAAAACTTGTGATGACATGTTCAAAAGACTCATTATGCCTCAAAGAATATACCTTGGGGTGTTTGCTTTCCAAAATGGGGTCATTCAGTGGGTGTTTCCATTGTCCTGATACTCCAGGGCCTTCAAAACTGTGATAGGTAGTCAGTAAATTAGATGTGTAATTTATGCCCCTTTTATGCTCCTGGAATGTGTGAAGGTGCTACTTGGATGTAGAGTCTCTGTATGTGGCCAGGTTGTGGAAAAGTCTCATACATTTGGTATTCCCATGCTCAGGAGTATCAGAATGCATTTCAGGGCATAATTCTTGGTATGTGCATGCTGTGCGTTAGAAATAACTTATAAATTGCCAAATTTTATGTGGAAAAAAAAGTTTACATTTTTCTTTTCACATTTATAAAAAGCTTTTGGAAAAAAAATAACATGTTCAAAAGACTCATTATGCCTGATAAAATGTACCTGGGGATGTTTGCTTTCCAAAATGGGGTCATTTTGTGGGTGTTTTCACCTTCCTGGTTCTCCAGGGCCTTCAAAACTGTGATACGTAGTCAGGAAATTAGATGTTCAATTTATGCCCCTTTTATGCTCCTGGAACGCGAGAAGGTGGTTCTTAGATGTTGGGTCTCTGTATGTGGCCAGGTATGTCTATGGCAGGTGTGAGAAATAACTTGACAATTTTTTGTGAAAAAAAAAAATAATAATTTCATCATTTTCCAAAGAATTGTGGAAAAAAATTATAACTTCAAAAAACTCACCATTTCTTTTACAAAATACCTTGGGCTGTCTACTTTCCAAACAGGGGTAATTTGGGGGCTGTTTGTACTTTCCTAGCATGTTAGGGCCTCAAGAAATGAAATAGGCCCTCAGCCTGGGTTCACATATATGCGGTGTGGTATATTGCATGTGATTCGCACAGGAACCGCACCACATTCCTGTGCAAATCACATGCAATTTGAGCCATACATTTTGTATGGCTCTAATTGCACAGCACCCGCACCAAAAAGGTGCAGGACCGTTTTTTGGGTCCGCACTAGAATCACACCCATACGATACGATTTTGCACATTGCACCACGTTTTGCGGACCAATTGCGGCGTGGTGTTAACTTAACATATACACCAGCAGCGGTTCGCATGAACGGGGTGCGATTCTGATGCGGTGCGGAATTCACACAGAAAACGCTGCGAATTCCGCACCACATCAGTGTGAACCAGGGCTCAGTGCTTCAGATGTTATCAGGTGTGATCAATTCTCAATGATTGGTGCCACAGCTTGTAGACTTTTGCCTAAATTTATGAAGAAAAATTACTTATTTGCAAAATTTTACAAGGGAAACAAAAGAAAACCTTTTTTTCCCCCAAATTTTCAGTCTTTTTTCATTTATAGTGCAAAAAATAAAAAACCCAGTGGTGATTAATTACCACCAAAAGAAAGCTCTATTTGTGTGAAAAAGATTATAAAAATTTCATATGAGTACAGTGTTGCATGACTGTGCAATTGTCAATCAAAGTGAAACAGCATTGAAAGCTGAAAATTGGCCTGGGCAGGCAGGGGGTAAAAGTGCTCTGTATGGAAGTGGTTAATACTAGTGGTGCACCGAAATGAAAATTCTGGTTCCAAAACAGATACCGAAAATTCAGACTGAATGTGGCCGAAAACCGAACCGAAACGTGTGCATATGTGGGGGTGGGGAGGCTCCAATTTTTAATTTTTTCTACTTTCATGTATATTTTTATTATTTCAAACTTATGATTTTATTGCTTTCACATAGGGGACCAATAATCCCCTATGTGATAGCATATGAGTGACAGGTCCTCTTTGCAGGGGGGAGGGGGTGGGGGACCAGTGTGTGCAAGAAGGGGGCAGGAAAGGAGCAGTTTATACAGTGAGGGAGAGTGTATACAGAGAGGCTCCCTCACTTGCTGTCACTATATGTCAGTGCCAGTTTTTAAATGCAATTGCCGGCTTTTTTTTCCTTCACTATAGCTCACAGCATTAGCTGTCACTTTCCCCGGAGCTAAAGGACACTTTCTTTTATCTCGGGAAAAACTAAAACTAAACTTTGTTTCTTTTAGCTGGGGGGAAAGTGACAGCTGATTCTGTGAGCTATAGTGAAGAAAAAAAAAGCCGGTAATTACATTTAAGAAACAACAATGCCATATAGTGACAGCCAGTATACACTGCTCCTCTCCTGCCTTTCTCAGCCGCCCCCTCACATCTGCAGTACACACAGTCCCCCGTATCGGTGAAATTTTTACCATCGGCATTTCGGCTGGTTTGTTTCGATGGTCGAAATTTTGGAGCATCTCTAGTTAATACTGCAATACTCAATTTAGGACTGAGTCTCTTCAGGGCTGAATGTCTGCTACTACAATTCAACCTACTTTTTCTGACCCCAAGGTATCAAGGACCAAGCATGTACAATCACCCATTCACCCTCCCTGCGATCTCCCTGCTACAGAACCCCTAACTAAACCCACCTATCTAAGCTCTGACAGTGAATGAAGTCATATCATCTCCTATATCAAGCATCACTAAATGGTGGACCAGGGTTCGGATACGGACCGAGTCACTGTCCCATCTGGACCCATGCAGTCCTGCCATTCAAGAGACTTTTCTTTCTCCAGCTGTCTCGCGGTCATCCTCACAGAGCTGACAGCGGGAGGCGGGATAGTTCTGGATCGAGGATGGAAGCTGCCCGAGGTTAATAAGCAGGTGATTGGTTGCTAGGATGAAGGGGAAGTCCTAGCAATCAATCACTGTCTGTGTAAGGTAAGACAGTGGGGGAGGGGCGAAGTTAAAGGGGCTAAGGACATAAGTGTGATGGGGGGCTGAAGACAGTAATGTGGGGGGCTAAGGACTGTGGTGTGTGGGGGCTGAGGACATTAAAGTGGGAGGGGCTGAGGACAGTAAAGTGGGGGGATGATGTAAAAAGGGGCAGAGTACTCTTCAGTGAAGGGGGCAGAGGATAGTACTGTTGGGGGGACGTCGATGTCAAGGAAGTGTGAGATTATTACTGTAAAAGGGTGGAGTGGGGTGATGTAAAGGGGGAGCTGAGGACACTCATCAACAAGGATCTTGCTGTGAATGAGGAGGGGACTGATGTGCAGTGGGGATTGAGGACACTGATGTAAGAGCACGTTCAGATCTGTACATGTGCATTTGGTGCACACGTTGTGGGTAGGTCAGCACTACCTGCTAGAAACCTGAAGAAGTCCCCTACCCTTACTTTTTAACCTCTTGCCGTCCGCCTGCTGTTTATAAACGGCAGGGCGGTGGCAGTCCAAGGTCGGGTTGCCGTTCCTAAACGGCACCCGCCTTTTCTAGCTGTGCGCGCTCCCTAGGAGCGCGCACCACCGCGATCCGGTGTCCGCTGTGTCCTCCGGACACAGTGAAACACCGATCGTCGGACGGGACCTCTGTACGAGGTCCCGGTCATGTGATCACTGATTGGCGAATCAGTGATCACATGCAAAGTAGTGAGCAAGATGTCACTTGTGACATCATTGCTTACTACGTGTGAAATCTGTGAATGATCACAGAGGTCACATGGTACAAGGCTATTCACAACAGCCTTGTACCATGTGACAAGCTGTGACCAATCACAGCTCACTCAGTATTTCTCAATGACTGCAAGAATGCAGACAGAGAGAAAGAGAAATGATTGCTTTTACATCCTATATGGGTGTAAAAGCAATCAGTGTAAAAAAAAAAAAACAAATCTTCATCACCCCCCACAAGTAGTACAGTGTCACCATGGTGACACTGTACTGCTAGGGTGACAGTATGTAAAAATAAAAAATAAAAATAAAAAATAATATAAAAAAAATAAAATAAAAATGTAAAAAAAAATGTTTAAAAATTATAATGTTTGGTTATAAACTAATTTGGATTTTTTTTTTTACTAAAAAAATAACGGAATAAATTTTGGCCAAGATTTAGGATGAAATATTATTTATTTGCAAAATTTTATAAAAAAAAAACACTTTTTTTCAAAATTTTTGGACTTTTTCATTTACATAGTAAAAAAAATAAAAATCCCAGCGGTGAATAAATACCACCAAAATAAAGCTTTATCTGTCTCAAAAAAATGGTAAAAAATTCATATGGGTACAGTATTGCATGACCGCGCAATTGTCATTCAAAGTGTGATAGCGCTGAAAGCTGAAAATTGCCCTGGTCAGGAAGGGGGTAAAAGTGTCCGGACAGGAAGTGGTTAAAAATCGCACCGCAGCAACATGTGATTTGGCACACACGAAAATGCACCACAGGGGGCTACATGGGATTCGGACCTCTGAAGCATGCAAATTTTACTGCTCGCACCTTGGTGAATTTTAATTCAATACCCCTGCCCTATACAATAAGTGTTAAGGCCTAATGATTGGCTGCTTAGGCCTCAGCACTAACACATAGGGGAGGCAATGCACTCTACCCAGAAGCCTCACTAAATTAGTAAGGGCAGCAATGGTCCAGGGAGTTGGCAAAGGGGCATAGTTTGGAAAGTAAACATGACTGGGAAGGGGGGGGGGGGGCGGTAGGGTGTTGTTGGCTGCTGACATGTCATTTTGCCATAAGTGACAATGAGTCTATAAAATGTGTTTTAGGCCAAGTTCACTTTAACCACTTGAGCTCCAGAAGGTTTTACTCCCAATGTTTTGCTATTTGGCACTGTGCTACTTTGATTAGCAATTACGTAGTAATGCAACACTGTACCCAAATTAAATTTGTATAATTTTTTTCACACAAAGAGAGCTTTCCTTTGTGGTATTTGATCACCACTTGGTTATCTATTTTTTGCAATACAAAAAGACAGAAAAATGTTAAAAAAAAACAAAAAACACAATATTTTCTACTTTCTATTATAAAACATATCCAATAAGATCACATTTTTTTCACATTTAGGCTAAAATATATTATGCTACATGTATTTGGTAAAAACTATTTCAGTAAGTGTATATTAATCGGTTTGCATTAAAGTTATAGCATCTACAAAACTATGATATATATATATATATATATATTTGAAAACTGATCAGTTCTGATGTACTGAAGGTCTATCTCATTTATTGATGCAAAGACGGTGCAAACACCCTGCAAATGACCCCTTTTTGGAAAGTAGACAAAGTCTAAAGTATGGGCATGGAGCATGGTGAGGTTTCTGAAGTTGTAATTTTTTTGTCACTTATTTGGAAGATGAAGAAATTTAAAAAAACGTTCAGTTTTTTTTTATATACTGTCGCCAATGCAGTACAGCATCATTATATATACACTCACCAGCCACTTTTTTAGGTACACCTTGCTAGTACTGGGTAGACCCCCTTTTTCCCTCAGAACTGCCTTAATTCTTCATGGCATAGATTCAACAAGGTGCTGGAAACATTCCTCAGAGATTTGGGTCCATATTGACATGATAGCATCACGCAGTTGCTGCAGATTTATTGGCTGCACATCCATGATGCAAATCTCCCGTTCCATCACATCCCACAGGTGCTCTATTGTATTGAGATGTGGTGACTGTGGATGCCATTGGAGTACAGTGACTTCATTGTCCTGTTCAAAAAGCCAGTTTGAGATGATTTGAGCTTTGTGACATGGTGCATTATCCTGCTGGAAGTAGCCATCAGATCGGTACACATTAGCCATAAAGGGATGGACATGGTCGACAACACTACTCAGGTAGGCCGTGGCATTTAAATGATGCTCATTTGGTAGGAAGGGGCCCAAAGTGTACCAAGAAAATATCCCCCACACCATACTCACCAGCCTGAACCGTTGATACAAGGCAGAATGAAACCATACTTTCATGTTGTTTACACCAAATTCTGACCCTACCATCTGAATGTTGCAGCTGAAGTTGAGACCCTCAGATCAGGGAATGTTTTTCCAAATTTCTATTGTCCAATTTTGGTGATCCTGTGTGAAAGGTAGCCTCTGTTTGCTGTTCTTAGTTGACAGGAGTGGCAACTGGTGTGGTCTTCTGCTGCTGTAATCCATCTGCTTCAAGGTTTGATGTGTTGTACGTTCAGAGATGGTATTCTGCATAACATGTTTGTAACGAGTGGTTGAGTTACTGGTTATTTGAGTTACTGTTGCCTTTCTATCATCTTGAACCAGTCTGCCCATTCTCCTCTGACCTTTAACATCAACAAGGCATTTGCGGCCACACAATTGCCACTCGTTGGATATTTTTTCTTTTTCTGACCATTCTCTGTAAACCCTAGAGATGGTTGTATGTGAAATTCCCAGTAGATCAGCATTTTTTTTTAAATACTCAGATTTTAAAAATCACTTAAATCCCCTTTTTTTCTCCATTCTGATGCTCAGTTTGAACTTCGGCAAGTCGTCTTCACCGAGTCTAGATGCCTAAATGCATTGAGTTGCTGCCATGTCAATGGCTGATTAGCAATCTGTGTTACCAAGCAATTGAACAGGTTTACCTAATAAAGTGGCTGGAGAGTGTATATACTGACTGATGAAAGTAAGTAAAAAATTAAAATGGCTGTGGGCCAATCACAGATCACAACAGCAAGAAATCTATTCATGAATGAGAAACCATTCATGACGGGTTCTTTACATATCTTGTGATTGCTGTGACCAATCATAGTGATCACGTGATACCTGGTTTCCGGATGATGGTGATCGAACACAGTGGTCACAGATGGGGTGTGCTGCGTGCTCCTAAACAGGTGCAAGCTCAATCGCGTATATATACATGACTGAGTCTGCATGTGCTGCCCTGCCGCAGTAAATGTACTGTGGCAGGGCTTTCAGAGCACTACACTGCTATCACATTAAACAAATGAAAACAATGGGGCTGATTTACTAAAGGCAAATAGACTGTGCACTTTACAATGTGCAGTTGCACTCTGCAAGAGCAGTTACTCCAGAGCTTGCTAAATGATCAAAAGCTCTACTGACTTCATCCAATCATGTGCAAGGAAAAATGCTGGTTTTTATTTTGCTTGCATGTAATTGGGTATTCTTTGCAAAGTGCAGCTTTACCTCATTTACTAAGTGCTAGAGCAACTGCACTTGCAGAGTGCAACTGCACCTTGCAAAGTGAACAGTCTATTTGCCTTTAGTAAATCAACACCGATATCTTTTTTTTTTTTTTTTTACAGTATATAAAATACACAAGAGCACAAACAAAATCTAGTTACTATGTGATGTATAACACTCACAAAGTAAACAAAAACTTTATCTTCTCTGAGGCAAATCCTCCATTTGTCTTAAATGCCTCTAGTAGCAATAGTGACAGTAATATCGCCTGCAAGATTTTATTTTCATCCCTCTGCAAGCAGAGCCTACACAAGGGAGGCAACTCTGTTCTGAATTCAGGAACAGTGCTGCACTGTTGCCAAACTATCACAAAAAAAAAAAACTGCATTAGGTAGACTTCACTAGCAGGCTCAACAGGTCTCTAAAGTGGCTGTAAAGGCAGAGCATTCTCTGAATTAGGTAAAAAAAAAAAAAAAAAACCCTTCTGTGATCAGCCCCCCTCCCCACATACATACCTGAGCATTGAGGATTCAAGAGCCATTGGCTCCTGCCAATCAAATACAATGAGGAGGGAGCAAGGGGCAGGGCTAAGTCTTGCTGTGAGTGTGTCAACAGCTCAGGATTGAGCCCGGATGAGTGCTCCCATAGCAAACGGCTTGCTATGGGGGCATTTGGTAGTGAGAAGGAGCCAGGAGTGTGGGTGGGGAACCCCAGAAGAGAAAAATCGGGGCTGATCTGTGCAAAACCATTACACAGAGCAACATTGTACCTTTATAATCACTTTAAGGCACAATACAGAGGGACTAAAAGAAAACTAAATGAACATATTAAATATAAATATACTTACCTTTCCCCCAGCGCTTAGGTGAAGGGGATATTCCTCAGGATCTCATCTGGAAGGGTGGCAATGTCACCCCCCTCCCTCCACAGTGTAGAATCTAGGGGAAACCTAAGTATATCTATTCATTCTTTCCCTCACAGGTTTTCTTTGCAGCATTTTAGCATGGGCAGGGGGTGCTTTAGAAAAAACAAAACAGATATTAAACATCAGTTTGAAAACAAGAAAATAAAGCGGTCAACTGACCTAGAAGGCTGGCTTTACACCCCTGTGTTATTGAGCCATTCATTTAGATTGGTACCCCAAGAAAAAAACTGCGTCTGTAATGCAATTGTGCTGCTCTGAAAAACATGCATACCCATTACATACGTAAGGAAAAAAAAAAAGTATGCGGTGCAGGTGCATTTTTTTGGTCTGTTGTAGTACATAGGAAGCCCTTACAAAATAAAATGAGTTGCCATAGTATCTGCATGTTAGGTTGGGGACATGTTATAAGCAAATTGGAAGAAAAATTCTGTACGAGTAACGATCGTAGATTATCCAAAACACAGTGCTTTCAACAGCCGGGAAAAAAAAAAACTAAGGTATAAGCTAGGAATTTTTTATTGTACATGAACACAATGGTGTCCGTTTATGAACCAGGGGTAAATGACCGCTGCTCAGTTCTCCGGCATTCTCGGAGAACACAGTTCTCCTGTGAATGCCTTTTATGAAGCATATGTAGATCAGTTCTCCGAAAGAAGGAAAACGGCTGATTTTACTATAATCTCGCGACATTACAGTAAAAGATCAGTTTACTAAGCAGAGGTAAATTATCGCTGCTTAGTTTGTGGTCCATCCGATTCTCCAGCTCTGGGCTGGAGAATCTGGAGGGAGAACACAGATCTCCAGTTAAGAGCTGAACGTGTTCTCCGCTGATCTCCTGAGTGTCATAAACTGTGAATGACCAGAGAATAGCTGTGATCCTCTGAATCGCAGCTATTCTCTGTGTCATAAAAACGGACACCTATGTGTACAGCAATCATACAGAAATAATCGAATAGAAAAAAAACAAGCATGACCAGAAGCAAAAGAACGACCCAGAAGAAGATAGCAAAGAACATAGAAACTGTACACAAGAACGAACTTTGCCTTAGTCATTCGAGAATTTTCATACCGAGTTAATACCATACCTTACCTTCATGAAACTTGGACAATCATTCATCCACTTTTCTCAGCATGTGTACCCTGCTTTATAGTGCACATAGTAATGTACCACAAAGATGTGAAGGGTCTTTTACAGTTTCTTTCAAAACTACACCAGCCGCTCTCTGCAAATCTGACCCTTCCCTTGTTTACCACTTAAAAAATTAAGGCAGTAAGATAGGCAGTATGTAGGGCTGATTTTAGTATGGGCCCACTTTAATTTGTGCACACCAGCTCTGAGGGAGTACCAATAGTCCAATTACATTATATTCCAATTTGATAAAAGATTTAAATTCTTTGGTTCTGTCATTTTTTAATACTGTATCCTTTAAGGGCTATGAAATGCGTGCAGATAGGCACATTAAATAATGTCCCCAACTTGGAGCAGATGAAAGAATTGCGTCACCTAATCATTGTACCATGCCCTTACAACCGTGCCTATTTTCAGCATGTCTGGTCTAGTGCTTGTATTCCAATCCTTTAGCTGATGGATACTGAATTATTCTGTCTCTCTAAAGCCTTATTCCCTGTAATGAATCAAACTTCTTAACCAAGAATTGAATTTGTTGAGTAGGTTCCAGCTTGCTTATTCCCAATTTATTATCTAGCCATCTCTCTTTGAAACTTAAACAGTGATTGATAGATTTTGATTTAGAATCTGAGCTAATTTTTCAATAATCTATCCCAAGAGAGCAAAATGATGTCTATACCAAAGAGGTAAGGAAAAAATGCTGGATGAAGATATACAACTGTATATTTGTAGGGGTATTTTATTAACACAGGGAAGGAAAGTAAAACATAACAGAATGTATGGAATTTCTACTAATATTATAAGTTTCTATAAGCTATAGGAACATAAAATACCTAATGATGTTTATATATTGGAAAAACATTTCAATGAGATGGTGGATTTTTGATGGAATGACAACTTTAAAGCAGTCAGTCTACTAAAAAGAAAAGCTTAGCTTAATATTGCAGCGTTCACACAGCAGTGGTTTTCAGGGAAATACGAGAGGTCTTCAAAAGGTTTCTGCACTTTTGTAAAATAAATAATAAAAACATTTTATATATATATATATATATATATATACATACACACACACACATACACACACTATATTGCCAAAAGTATTGGGCAAGCCCTCCAAATCATTGGATTCAGGTGTTCCAATCATTTCCATGGCCACAGGTGTATAAAATCAAGCCCCTAGGCATGCAGACTGTTTTTAGAAACATTTGTGAAAGAATGGGTCGCTCTCAGGAGCTCAGTAAATTCAAGCGTGGTACCGTGATAGGTTGCCACCTGTGCAATAAGTCAATCCGTGACATTTCCTTGCTACTAAATATTCCACGGTCAACTGTTAGTGGTATTATAACAAAGTGGAAGCAACTGGGAACAACAGCAATTCAACTATGAAGTGGTAGGCCACGTAAAATGACAGGGGGGGTCAGCGCATGCTGAAGCACACAGTAGTTACCAACTGTCTGCATAGTTAATAACTAAAGACCTTCAAACATCGTGTGGCCTTCAGATTAGCAGAACAGTGCGTAGAGAGCTTCATGGAATGGGTTTCCATGGCCAAGCAGCTTCATTCGAGCCTTACATCACTAAGAGCAATGGAAACCTTTGGATGGAGTGGTGTAAAGCAAGCCACCACTGGACTCTAGAGCAGGGGAGACATGTTCTCTGGAGTGACGAATCACGCTTCTCTGACAACCCAATGGACGTGTCTGGGTTCGGCAGTTGCCAGGAGAATGGTACTTGCCTGACTGCATTGTGCCAAGTGTAAAATTTGGTGAAAGGGGGATTATGGTGTGGGGTTGTTTTTCAGGGGTTGGGCTTGGCCCTTTAGTTCCAGTGAAGGGAACTCTTAGGGTGTCAGCATACCAAGACATTTTGGACAATTTCATGTTCCCAACTTTGTGGGAACAGTTTGGGGATGGCCCCTTCCTGTTCCAACATGACTGCTCACCAGTGCACAAAGCCAGGTCCATAAAAACATGGATGAGCCTGCACTCCAACCCGACTGAACACCTTTGGGATGAATTAGACCTGGTGGAGTTGCACTCAGAAGGTTTTTTTCACTTTCATGAATAGAATGCATGACGGTAAAAACCTTGTGGCTTTACAACCACTTTACGTCTTTAAAATGCATGGGAAAAATGTCAGCTGAAACGCATCAGCTTTTTTCAGACTAGTTTTATAATTCCATCACACTGCCATTAAACAGAGAAAATTTCTTGACAATAACCCTTTGTTTTAATATACAGAATCACCTACAAAAAAGATGTCAATAAAATACAAGAATTGAAATTCCAGATGGATCTGTTTTGGACATGTAGCCCTCAGGACTGGTTCACCAAATGCACAAAAGAAAAATTGGCTTCCTTGAAGATATAAAAAAAAGTCAATACATTCTCTCCATAGGTTCAGATGTAAAATTCTTTAATCAAGGCTTGTAGATTTGTAATTATGGTATGTCAGCTACATTTAAACAAGAGTGTTAAAAGATTGTTAAAGTTAAACTAACACAATTGCAATGCGAATTGTCTTAGTCTCATTCTAATCTACTGGTGTCACTTTCATTTAGCCGGAAGGAAACAACGGGACGGTGTCAGCACTGTTTTTGCATGGCCCCGGCACTCTTTATTCACTTTAAATTGAAAGCCATTATTAGTTTGAAATGGATATAAAAAGACATATTTAAGGATGTTTTATGTAATTAAAGGATAACCTTATGGAACACCACAATAAATGGTCAACATTCTACATATGCTTCCTGAGATAAGATCTGAAAAAAGCAAATCATTAAAGTAATAATAAACCCAATTTTTTTACAATATTCCACATGCTTAAAAACCATTAACAATGGATGCTGCTCCTTCCTGCTGCAAAGCTTTTGTTTCCTGACAAATTAGCAGGAGCTCTGATGCTGCCCCTGATTATCCAGATTCAGGAACTTCTTTCCCTTGCTGGGTCCTATGTGTTTGGGTTTGGAGCTGAACAGATGTGGTGTGCTTGTACACTGTGTACGTCCATACAAAAAACAAAGGCATGAAGCCTAGGATGGCAATCCACACCCCTGTTCCTTCAAGCTAATTAATGGTCAGCTCCTAGAGATTAACCTGTCCCTTCTTGTGAAGTACTCTGACTAATGTCCCTGAAAGGAAGTTCAGGGTAGTAGCAATGAGAGAGCTGGAGTCAGCAGCACTGAGGATTAGTAAATTTAAAAGCAAAGTTCACTGTTGGAACATGTAGTATTTGTATTTAGTTGTTTTACACTTTGTTTTACATTTTCAGTTGTTTCCTGGTTTCTGGCCTTGGCAAATGTTATCATACATTCCAGAAGTCTTCATAGATATTTTTTTCTTTCAGCCGGAGGAGGTGGGAGAAAGGACTTTCTCAGCTAAACACACCCTCCTGCCTGCATGCCTGAGCTAAGAGCAGATGGATTCCATGAAGTAAAATGTTCCATAGATCATCTACCCTTGCTCAAGATGGCCTTGGCTAGTAAGGCTAGGGATTGTTTTTCAACATTATTTCTCACCAAAGCATGGAGACATGGATGGATGGGTGCATTTATTTGAAAATTAAAAATAAATTAAGAGTTGTTTTCAGTTTGTGGTGCCCAGATACAGTTTGGTCCCCCAAATTCACACTATTACGAGAACTGCCGTAGTGCTTTACCGCTGCCAGAGCTCTCCGTTGCCGGCTACACTAGGGGGCAGTCTGGTGCACGATTCAGCACACCACACTGTTCCTTTTTTTTGTTCTACTGGAGCTTTATTTGAAGTGTACAATATGTACACTTCTTTCAAAGCAATGTTGGACAGCGTGGTGCATTGCGCTGCCAGACATTGCAGTGCAATTCAAGCTGGTGCGCTGCAATAAAATGCAGCATGCCTGGCTAGACTGCCTTGCAGTGTGAATAGGACACAAAGGAAATAATTGTTTCTCATGTGTCCCTGCAGTGACAGATGTATTACCATGCGGTAACACGTCTGTCACTGCATATAGTGTGAATTGGTCCTTAAGGGGTCTACCTATATACAGTGCCTTAAAAAAGTATTCATACCCCTTGAAATTTTCCACATTTTGTCATGTTACAACCAAAACGTAAAATGTATTTTATTGGGACTTTATGTGATAGACCAACATAAAGTGGCACATAATTGTGAAGTGGAAGGAAAATGATAAATGGTTTTCAACATTTTTTACAAATAAATATCTGAAAAGTGTGGCATGCATTTGTATTCAGCCCCCTTTACTCTGATACCCCTTACTAAGATCTAGTGGAACCAATTGCCTTCAGAAGTCACCTAATTAGTAAATTAGTGAACTACAGCATCACCAAGGCCTAGAAACACACCAGACAGGTCAGGGATAATGTACTGGGGAAGTTTAAAGCAGGGTTAGGTAATAAAAAAAATCTCAAGCTTTGAACATCTCACAGAGCAGTGTTCAATCCATCATCCGAAAATGGAAAGAGTATGACCCAACCACAAACCTACCAAGACATGGCCGTCCACCTAAACTGACAGGCCGGGCAAGGAGAGCATTAATCAGAGAAGCAGCCAAGAGGCCCATGGGAACTCTGGAGGAGCTGCAGAGATCCACAGCTCAGCTGGAGAATCTATTAGTCGTGCACTCCACAAATCTGGCCTTTATGGAAGAGTGGCAGGAACAAAGCCATTGTAGAAAGAAAGCCATAAGCATAAGGACACAGCAAACAAATGGAAGAAGGTGCTCCGGGTCAGATGAGACAAAAATGTAAAAGCTAAACACTATGTGTGGCGGAAAACGATCACTGCACATCACCCTAAACACACCATCCCCACCGTGAAACATGGTGGGGGCAGCATCATGTTGTGGGGATGCTTTTCTTCAGCAGGGACAGTGAAGCTAAGCAGAGTTGATGGGAAGATGAATGAAGCCAAATACAGGGCAGTCTTAGAAGAAAACCTGTTAAATATCTGCCAAAGACTTGAGACTGGGGTGGAGGTTCACCTTCCAGCAGGACAACGACCCTAAACATACAGCCAGAGCTACAAGGAATGCCTTAGATCAAAGCATATTCATGTGTTAGAATGACCCAGTTAAAGACCAGACCTAAATCCAATTGAGAATCTGTGGAAAGACTTGAAAATTGCTGTTCACAGATGCTCTCCATCCAATCTGACAGAGTTTGAGCTATTTTGCAAAGAAGAATGGGCAAAAATTGCACTGTTTAGATGTGCAAAGCTGGCTGAGACATCCCCAAAAAGACTTGCAGCTGTAATTGCAGCAAAAGGTGGTTCTACAAAGTATTGACTCAGGGGGGCTGAATACTAATGCACACCACACTTTTTAGATATTTGTAAAACATGTTGAAAAAAAACATTTATGTTCCTTCCACTTCACAATTCTGTGCCACTTTGTGTTGGTCTCTCACATAAAATCCCAATAAAATATATTGATGTTGTTTGGTTGTAACATGACAAAATGGGGAAAATTTCAAGGGATATGAATACTTGAAAAATGTGACTGGCACTTTCAAGGCACCGTATTTTTTACACAAGAGTCAAATTTTTTCAAAGTTAACTCAATTGGAAAAATATATAAAAGGTTATGTGAATCTTGTGTGAAAACCATTTATAAATAAACCTTGAAATGTTCATTAGAAAGGTTCAACGAGGGAAGAATAAAGTTGCAATATTTAACCAGTTCAACTATTTGAATGTACTACGTACGTCCAAAGAAAGAACTGTTAATCACAAACTGATGGCCACAGTAGCAGCCATCAGCTTGTGATCCATTTGCTCAGCAGGCTGTGGGCTAGAAAGTGAAAGTGATGTGTTTTCTCCCTAGCTGCCAATCACTTTCACGCAGGAGGCGGCAGGGTCCCTCCTCTCCCTCTCCCCAGTCTATTAGACCCCTAATGTCTCCAAGAATACTACCTGTCACCTGCCCAATGCTTTCACATAGGGGTTTATTAACCCCTTGAGATAGCAATTAAGTAAAAATAAATAAAAAATAAAAATTACAATAAAATGTGTAAAACATTAAAAAAAAAAAAAAAAGTATTGCCATAACCCACATTGCCCCGCAAACGTAAATGCAGCTCAGGGTGCACACGCATATGTAAACCGCACCACACATGACACATTGGCATGAACGTCAGAGTGAGAACAATAATTCCAGCACAAGGGCTCCTGTTTACCTCTAAACTGATGATCTGTAAAAGCTCTTAAAGCATTACCTATGGAGATTGTTGATTACTGTAGTTTTTTGCAACATCATGGACACACGCAACTTTAAGACTTGGCATGTTTGGTATCTATTTACTCGGCGCAACCTTATCTTTTATACTTTACCAATTGGCTAGTATATTGTGTGTGCTTGCACTAAAATTCATTGTATTATATTTTTTTCTTAAAATTAGTGTTTAATAAACAACTGCACAAATTTTTTTTTTTCTATTCTACAGGGCCTCTGCTTTCAGAAAATATACTATGTTCTAGGGGTTTAAGTAATTCTATTGCCAAAAATGAAGATTTTCACACATGTGCAAAAAATGCAAAAAGAAAAAATATTTTTTGAGCCAATACTGACATAGAAAAGAAAATGTACAAAACCATTATATATTCAAAATTCAATTTATTAAACAAGAAAAGAAAAATTTTTTTAACCATTTAACCTTCTATAAGGTGGCGAGCTGCAATTTGGATGGAGGAACGTCTGCGGGCATAGAGTAAAATAGATTTTGCTAAGGCATTTGATACCCTGCAAACAATTCATTTACAAATTAAGGTCTTTTGGCATTGATGACATGGTATGTACCTACATAGAAAACTGGCTGCAAGAACACCTCCAGAATGTAGCAAACTGTTGATTTGGCCACTCCAAATGTTGCTGCTATCTCTCTGATGGAGTTTAGTTTTAGCCTTACAATGGCCTGTTTCACTTGCATGGACAGCTCCTTTAAACGCATGATGTAGGTTCACAGCAATAGATTCCAAATGCAAATACCACACTTAGAATCAACTCCAGACCTTTTACCTGCTTAACTGATGAAGAAATAACAAAGGAGTAGCCCACACCTGGCCATGAAATAGCTTTTGATTCAATTGTCCAATTGCTTTTGGTCCCTTGAAAAAGGGGGGATGGCTACTCTTTAGAGCTGCAATTCCTAAACCCTTCCTGAAATTTGGATGTACATACCCTCAAATTCAACCTGAATGTGCACTTTCAGCTCATATCCATGATATAACTATAGCTTGAATACGTTTTGGTAAATACCTAAAAATAACCTAAACTTGTGCCTGTGTCCAAATATACAGTCAGGTCCATAAATATTGGGACATCGACACAATTCTAACATTTTTGGCTCTATACACCACCACAATGGATTTGAAATGAAACAAACAAGATGTGCTTTAACTGCAGACTGTCAGCTTTAATTTAAGGGTATTTACATCCAAATCAGGTGAACGGTGTAGGAATTACAACAGTTTGCATAGGTGCCTCCCACTTGATAAGGGACCAAAAGTAATGGGACAATTGGCTTCTCAGCTGTTCCATGGCCAGGTGTGTGTTATTCCCTCATTATCCCAATTACAACGAGCAGATAAAAAGGTCCAGAGTTCATTTCAAGTGTGCTATTTGCAATTTGAATCTGTTGCTGTCAACTGTCAAGATGAGATCCAAAGAGCTGTCACTATCAGTGAAACAAGCCATCATTAGGCTTAAAAAACAAAACAAACCCATCAGAGAGATAGCAAAAACATTAGGCGTGGCCAAAACAACTGTTTGGAACATTCTTAAAAAGAAGGAACGCACCGGTGAGCTCAGCAACACCAAAAGACCTGGAAGACCACGGAAAACAACTGTGGTGGATGACCGAAGAATTCTTTCCCTGGTGAAGAAAACACCCTTCACAACAGTTGGCCAGATCAAGAACACTCTCCAGGAGGTAGGTGTATGTGTGTCAAAGTCAACAATCAAGAGAAGACTTTACCAAAGTGAATACAGAGGGTTCACCACAAGATGTAAACCATTGGTGAGCCTCAAAAACAGGAAGGCCAGATTAGAGTTTGCCAAACGACATCTAAAAAAGCCTTCACAGTTCTGGAACAACATCCTATGGACAGATGAGACCAAGATCAACTTGTACCAGAGTGATGGGAAGAGAAGAGTATGGAGAAGGAAAGGAACTGCTCATGATCCTAAGCATACCACCTCATCAGTGAAGCATGGTGGTGGTAGTGTCATGGCGTGGGCATGTATGGCTGCCAATGGAACTGGTTCTCTTGTATTTATTGATGATGTGACTGCTGACAAAAGCAGCAGGATGAACTTTGAAGTGTTTCGGGCAATATTATCTGCTCATATTCAGCCAAATGCTTCAGAACTCATTGGACGCCGCTTCACAGTGCAGATGGACAATGACCCAAAGCATACTGCAAAAGCAACCAAAGAGTTTTTTAAGGGAAAGAAGTGGAATGTTATGCAACGGCCAAGTCAATCACCTGACCTGAATCCGATTGAGCATGCATTTCACTTGCTGAAGACAAAACTGAAGGGAAAATGCCCCAAGAACAAGCAGGAACTGAAGACAGTTGCAGTAGAGGCCTGGCAGAACATCACCAGGGATGAAACCCAGCATCTGGTGATGTCTATGTGTTCCAGACTTCAGGCTGTAATTGACTGCAAAGGATTTGCAACCAAGTATTAAAAAGTGAAAGTTTGATTTATAATTATTATTCTGTCCATGGAACAGCTGAGAAGCCAATTGTCCCATTACTTTTGGTCTCTTAACAAGTGGGAGGCACATATGCAAACTGTTGTAATTAATACACTGTTCACCTGATTTGGATGTAAATACCCTCAAATTAAAGCTGACAGTCTGCAGTTAAAGCCCATCTTGTTTGTTTTATTTCAAATCCATTGTGGTGGTGTATAGAGCCAAAAATGTTAGAATTGTGTTGATGTCCCAATATTTATGGACCTGACTGTATATGGACCTAACTGTACAGTTGCAATAAAAAGTATGTGAACCCCTTGGGATTACGTGGAGTTTTGCATGAATTGGGCATAAAATGTGCTCTGAACGTCATCTAAGTCACAACAATAGAAGAACACAGTCTGCTGAACATAATACTACACAAACATTAGATGTTGCCATAGCTTAATTGCACATAACATGTAAACATTCACAGTGCAGGGAGGAAAAAGTATGTGAGGCCCTAGCTTAATGACTTCTCCCAGAGCTAATTGGAGCCAGGAGTGAGCCAACCTTGACTCCAATCAGCGTGATGATATTGGATGTGTTGCTGACAGCTGTCCTGCCCTTAAAAAACACACACCTGTTTTGGGTTTACTGGTTTCAAGAAGCACTGTCTGATGTGAACCATGCCTCGCAGAAAAGAGCTCTCAGAAGACCTACGATCAAGAATTGTTGACTTGCATGAAGCTGGGAAGGGTTACAAAAGTATCTCCAAAAGCCTTGATGTTCATGTGTCCACGGTAAGACAGACTGTCTACAAATGGAGAAAGTTTAGCACTGTTGCTACTCTCCCTAGGCGTGGTCGTCCTGTAAAAATGACTGCAAGAGCACAGCGAAGAATGTTGCATGAGGTAAAGAAGAATCCCAGAGTGGCAGCTAAAGACCTACAGAAATTTCTGGCACATGCTAACATTTTTGTTGACACATCTACAATAAGGAAAACCTTCCTTATTGTGATTCTTTCCTTTTACAGAGTAGATAGAATAGATTTAGAAAGGGTTGGGAGCAGGTTTAGGCTTAGTTAGGGTTTGACTGAATTACACTTTAACTACTTCCTGCTTGTAGGATATACCTGTAGGTCCTCAGGCTGAAGTGGTTATACTGGGGCCATTGCTGCAGCTGCCGTCATGACCCTGGTATCTTTTTTTTTTTTTCAGCAAGCGATTATGAAAAATGTAAAACTAATCCAAGTGGTAATAGAGCCACTGAATCTCTTTTACATGGATTGTAAGGGGTCCACCCTCCCTTGCTGCCTTTGTGGGCTCTCCTGTTCTAGAGCAGAGGACAGAAGGCAGAGGTTCCACTGGCTTACCATAGAGATGAAGGAATGGAAGTTCCCCGATCATCCCTATGGTCTATGAAATCGGAAGCAACGGGTATTTTGTCACTTCAGATTTCGGTTAGTTGTTTACATGATGTTACTGGCTTGTAACAACATGTAATCAAACCAATCTCAGTTAAATCTGATGATATTAAGGGTAGAGGAGAGATCTGAGGTCTAATAGACCTCCCATGTCTAAGTAAAGAGAACCCATCACTGCCCCAGCGATCAGAAGGGAGGATGTTCATACTTTGTGATTGCAATAAAAGTAATAAAAAAATGTAAAGAAACAGTGTAAAAACAAATTTAACATGCACCCACCCTCCTGTGCTCATATGCAAAGGTGAAAGCATATGTAGGTCCCATTTGTAAAACGGTAATTGCACCACATATGGTATTGCTGCAAATGAGCAATAATTCCAGCACCAGACCTCATATGTAACTCTAAACTGGTAACCTGTAAAGACTTTTAACCTCCCTGGCGGTTTTCCCGAGTGTAGCTCGGGGTAGAATTTCTATACCACAAGCGGTAACCCCGAGCTACACTCGGGCTTACCATGCGGCGCTGCTCTGGGGGTCCCTGCAGCACTTACCTTGTCCTTCGTTCCCACGATGTGTCCCCTGCAGCGTCCCCGGCCATCTACTCCGGCCGATGCCGGCATCCGGCTTCTGTGTTCCGGTCCCCGTGACGTCGGGACGTACGGGCGCCGCCGGGAAATTAAAAAAATTTAAAAAATGTCATTTTTTTTTTTCAATTTTAAATAGTAAAACATTGCTGTTTCATCCCATTTCACATACATATTGTCCCTAGTGCTTTGCCCTGTGCCCTGCCTGCATTTTGTCTGTTTTTTCTGCCTGGAAACTTAGAAAAGTCCATGGCGTCCAAAAAGCGTCCCTTTACGTCAAAAGCGGTTTTAGACCGGCTAGAGAACAGCGATAGTAAATCAGAACCACTTACAGAATTGAGTGATAATGATTTGTGGGGAAATTTTTCTAAAAATTACAGCCTACAATAAAAAACTATTTCCATGCGAAAAAATGGTACCGCTTTCAGCACAAAAAATCAGAAGGAATCATACCGCCAAGGAGGTTAAAGCAACACCTATGGACATTTTTGAAGTGTTACTAAACCCAGGACTGTGCATTCACTATATCTGGTCTCCCACAGTACACAGAACAAGAAAATTCAATTATTTTAGTAAATATAAACTGCTAAATACCATCAGCAGTTAGAGCAGTCTTGTGACTTCTATCAGTGTCCAGCAGGGCACTGGTTAAATCTTGTAGGAGTTTCATACTCTCCTGATTGTCCTATGAGGCTGCAGGACCCCAGACCCTCTGTCTGGACAGCTCTGATTGGCCCTGTGCTGATCATATGCATCCTCCTAAGAGAAAAAAACTCTCTAGCAATACACACCAAACTGAGAATGTGCAGTTTGCCCCCAAAGCTCTGTTCTATCAAGAAATGGATTGGGGACAGTAGAAGAAGGGGGAGGTTCAGAGAAGACAGGATCAAATGGCCTCTTTACACAATGGGGAGGATTAATCCTTTAGGTTTCACAGTGAGTATAACAAGCATGCTTTACTGCATATACAGACTGATTTTACTGTTGTGGGTTTAATATCACTTTAGGTACCGCAGTTTGGCGCCATCCCATGAGCGTACACAATTTTAAAGGCAAGTTTGCCTTTATTACATTTTCAGCAAATTAACAAAACAAGGCATGAGAAATAATGAAAACAAGAACAAAGTAGAAGAACATAAACAAAAAAAAAAAACAACAAATGTGGTGATAATCCATGTGGATGGGCAAAAATAATTCCATATAACAGAAAGATGGAAGGATCAATAACACAGTAACACGTTACAGAGATATGAATAAACAGAGTTTCAAGGGGGGCATCACCAGTAAGATGTATGAAACAAAAAGAGATAGCTTCGTATAACCAAGAGTATAAACCCAAACTGAGAAAAAAAGAGATGAAAATATAAAAAAAAGAGAAAAAAATAGAAATCAGTTGTAGAGATGGAGAAACATGAGAAGAGAGAGGGTTGGGAGACGAGAACAGCAAAAGCAGGACCAAGGCGGCCCTCAACCAGTATCCCACCGAGGTGATCCAGCTAACCACACTCGGCGGCGTACACAATTTTAAATGTTTGGTATCTATTTATTCGACGTGACATCATCTTTTAGACTTTTACCAAACAACTGGGCATTACATTGTATTTTTGTGCATTAACATCTTGGCGCTGGCCAAATGCAAATGTGCAGCCTCCTGGCGTCTGGTCCTAGATGCCGTGCTGCCGCACATTTGTGTTCTATAATAAAAAAAAACGTGATGAGAGCGCGCACCCTCGCTCCCAGCACACGTCCGGTACTCACGGAAAGGTCCCGATCTCCTCTTTCGATTGGGACCTTTCCCGATCATGTGACCGCCGTGATGGTTTGTCACAGCGGTCACATGACCCTAAACCCCGCCCCCTGAAACCTTTAAAGGGTAGGGAGGCGCCGGCGCCAAGGGGTTAAAACTTAATAACCAGTTTGTGTCAAGAGTACGCATATATGCGGCCTGTTGGTGGGTGGAGCTCGATGCAGAGAGGCCGTGTATATGCATGCCTAAATGTAAACAAACCTGTGCCGAGACTGTTCGCCCTGCGTGCTCCTGGCACCTAACGGAGATTTCCAATCATATGAGCACCAATCAAGGCAGTCAAATAATCAGAAACCCCTTAAAGGGCCGGGAGGCACCGACGTTACGGGATTAAAGTGTTGGTTTTTTTTTCAAACCATTTACGTTTGAAAAACCGCTGCGCAAATAATGTGTGCCATATAAAACTGCAACACCCACCATTTTATTCTCTAGCAGCTATGCTAAAAATATATATAATGTTTAGGGGTTTTAAGTACGTTTCTAGCAAAAGAATGCAGATCTTTACGTCGGAGAGAAGTGTCAGAATGAACATTTATAGGTAGTAACACCAGAGACTGCAGATCCAGGGAACATCTGAATGCTACCTGGGGATTCAGGAAGGTATCCCCCCAAAACATTGGATCAAGCTTCTTCCGGGTTATAGTTTCGCCTTCCCCTGGATTGACTATGGGTAAAGGATTGTGTATGTGGGGGTTTTATTAGTTGAACTAGATGGACTTAAGTCTTTTTTTCAACCTATGTACTGTATGTGATAATATAAAGTCCTCCTGCGCTTATATGGATTCTCCCTATCCCTAAGCTGCTGGCACTAGTACCTCAACCCCACGGTGTATATGAATTCAAAAGTATATATGATAGTGCAGCGCTATGAATATCCATCCAAGACAGTGATAAGATCCTATATGGATCTATACATGTGAAAAGTGAACCACACTTGACAACATAAATAATCTACACTAAAATGCAAATACAAATCATGCATTTATGTGGGGGGGTCCTTATTTGTATTTGCATTTTAGTGTGGATTTTTTATGTTGTCAAGTGTGGTTCACTTATCACGTTGTAGTAATTTATCCCTGTACAGGGATACACATATAGTTTTGCACCATTCATCTGTAATTAAGTGATCCCTCAAGTGTGGAGTGTACAGGCCTATCAGGCGGCTCCCTCCTATACAGGGCTGTCAGGCGGCTCCCCTCCTATACAGGGCTGTCAGGCGGCTCCCCTCCTATACAGGGCTGTCAGGCGGCTCCCCTCCTATACCGGGCTGTCAGGCGGCTCCCCTCCTATACCGGGCTGTCAGGCGGCTCCCCTCCTATACCGGGCTGTCAGGCGGCTCCCCTCCTATACCGGGCTGTCAGGCGGCTCCCCTCCTATACCGGGCTGTCAGGCGGCTCCCCTCCTATACCGGGCTGTCAGGCGGCTCCCCTCCTATACCGGGCTGTCAGGCGGCTCCCCTCCTATACCGGGCTGTCAGGCGGCTCCCCTCCTATACCGGGCTGTCAGGCGGCTCCCCTCCTATACCGGGCTGTCAGGCGGCTCCCCTCCTATACCGGGCTGTCAGGCGGCTCCCCTCCTATACCGGGCTGTCAGGCGGCTCCCCTCCTATACCGGGCTGTCAGGCGGCTCCCCTCCTATACCGGGCTGTCAGGCGGCTCCCCTCCTATACCGGGCTGTCAGGCGGCTCCCCTCCTATACAGGGCTGTCAGGCGGCTCCCCTCCTATACAGGGCTGTCAGGCGGCTCCCCTCCTATACAGGGCTGTCAGGCGGCTCCCCTCCTATACAGGGCTGTCAGGCGGCTCCCCTCCTATACCGGGCTGTCAGGCGGCTCCCCTCCTATACAGGGCTGTCAGGCGGCTCCCCTCCTATACAGGGCTGTCAGGCGGCTCCCCTCCTATACAGGGCTGTCAGGCGGCTTCCCCTCCTATACAGGGCTGTCAGGCGGCTCCCCTCCTATACCGGGCTGTCAGGCGGCTCCCCTCCTATACCGGGCTGTCAGGCGGCTCCCCTCCTATACCGGGCTGTCAGGCGGCTCCCCTCCTATACCGGGCTGTCAGGCGGCTCCCCTCCTATACCGGGCTGTCAGGCGGCTCCCCTCCTATACCGGGCTGTCAGGCGGCTCCCCTCCTATACCGGGCTGTCAGGCGGCTCCCCTCCTATACCGGGCTGTCAGGCGGCTCCCCTCCTATACCGGGCTGTCAGGCGGCTCCCCTCCTATACCGGGCTGTCAGGCGGCTCCCCTCCTATACCGGGCTGTCAGGCGGCTCCCCTCCTATACCGGGCTGTCAGGCGGCTCCCCTCCTATACCGGGCTGTCAGGCGGCTCCCCTCCTATACCGGGCTGTCAGGCGGCTCCCCTCCTATACCGGGCTGTCAGGCGGCTCCCCTCCTATACAGGGCTGTCAGGCGGCTCCCCTCCTATACAGGGCTGTCAGGCGGCTCCCCTCCTATACAGGGCTGTCAGGCGGCTCCCCTCCTATACAGGGCTGTCAGGCGGCTCCCCTCCTATACAGGGCTGTCAGGCGGCTCCCCTCCTATACAGGGCTGTCAGGCGGCTCCCCTCCTATACAGGGCTGTCAGGCGGCTCCCCTCCTATACAGGGCTGTCAGGCGGCTCCCCTCCTATACAGGGCTGTCAGGCGGCTCCCCTCCTATACAGGGCTGTCAGGCGGCTCCCCTCCTATACAGGGCTGTCAGGCGGCTCCCCTCCTATACCGGGCTGTCAGGCGGCTCCCCTCCTATACCGGGCTGTCAGGCGGCTCCCCTCCTATACCGGGCTGTCAGGCGGCTCCCCTCCTATACCGGGCTGTCAGGCGGCTCCCCTCCTATACCGGGCTGTCAGGCGGCTCCCCTCCTATACCGGGCTGTCAGGCGGCTCCCCTCCTATACCGGGCTGTCAGGCGGCTCCCCTCCTATACCGGGCTGTCAGGCGGCTCCCCTCCTATACCGGGCTGTCAGGCGGCTCCCCTCCTATACCGGGCTGTCAGGCGGCTCCCCTCCTATACCGGGCTGTCAGGCGGCTCCCCTCCTATACCGGGCTGTCAGGCGGCTCCCCTCCTATACCGGGCTGTCAGGCGGCTCCCCTCCTATACCGGGCTGTCAGGCGGCTCCCCTCCTATACCGGGCTGTCAGGCGGCTCCCCTCCTATACCGGGCTGTCAGGCGGCTCCCCTCCTATACCGGGCTGTCAGGCGGCTCCCCTCCTATACCGGGCTGTCAGGCGGCTCCCCTCCTATACCGGGCTGTCAGGCGGCTCCCCTCCTATACCGGGCTGTCAGGCGGCTCCCCTCCTATACCGGGCTGTCAGGCGGCTCCCCTCCTATACCGGGCTGTCAGGCGGCTCCCCTCCTATACCGGGCTGTCAGGCGGCTCCCCTCCTATACCGGGCTGTCAGGCGGCTCCCCTCCTATACCGGGCTGTCAGGCGGCTCCCCTCCTATACCGGGCTGTCAGGCGGCTCCCCTCCTATACCGGGCTGTCAGGCGGCTCCCCTCCTATACCGGGCTGTCAGGCGGCTCCCCTCCTATACCGGGCTGTCAGGCGGCTCCCCTCCTATACCGGGCTGTCAGGCGGCTCCCCTCCTATACCGGGCTGTCAGGCGGCTCCCCTCCTATACCGGGCTGTCAGGCGGCTCCCCTCCTATACCGGGCTGTCAGGCGGCTCCCCTCCTATACCGGGCTGTCAGGCGGCTCCCCTCCTATACCGGGCTGTCAGGCGGCTCCCCTCCTATACCGGGCTGTCAGGCGGCTCCCCTCCTATACCGGGCTGTCAGGCGGCTCCCCTCCTATACCGGGCTGTCAGGCGGCTCCCCTCCTATACCGGGCTGTCAGGCGGCTCCCCTCCTATACCGGGCTGTCAGGCGGCTCCCCTCCTATACCGGGCTGTCAGGCGGCTCCCCTCCTATACCGGGCTGTCAGGCGGCTCCCCTCCTATACCGGGCTGTCAGGCGGCTCCCCTCCTATACCGGGCTGTCAGGCGGCTCCCCTCCTATACCGGGCTGTCAGGCGGCTCCCCTCCTATACCGGGCTGTCAGGCGGCTCCCCTCCTATACCGGGCTGTCAGGCGGCTCCCCTCCTATACAGGGCTGTCAGGCGGCTCCCCTCCTATACAGGGCTGTCAGGCGGCTCCCCTCCTATACAGGGCTGTCAGGCGGCTCCCCTCCTATACAGGGCTGTCAGGCGGCTCCCCTCCTATACAGGGCTGTCAGGCGGCTCCCCTCCTATACAGGGCTGTCAGGCGGCTCCCCTCCTATACAGGGCTGTCAGGCGGCTCCCCTCCTATACAGGGCTGTCAGGCGGCTCCCCTCCTATACAGGGCTGTCAGGCGGCTCCCCTCCTATACAGGGCTGTCAGGCGGCTCCCCTCCTATACAGGGCTGTCAGGCGGCTCCCCTCCTATACAGGGCTGTCAGGCGGCTCCCCTCCTATACAGGGCTGTCAGGCGGCTCCCCTCCTATACAGGGCTGTCAGGCGGCTCCCCTCCTATACAGGGCTGTCAGGCGGCTCCCCTCCTATACAGGGCTGTCAGGCGGCTCCCTCCTATACAGGGCTGTCAGGCGGCTCCCCTCCTATACAGGGCTGTCAGGCGGCTCCCTCCTATACAGGGCTGTCAGGCGGCTCCCTCCTATACAGGGCTGTCAGGCGGCTCCCCCCTATACAGGGCTGTCAGGCGGCTCCCCCCTATACAGGGCTGTCAGGCGGCTCCCTCCTATACATTGCTGTCAGGCGGCTCCCCCCTATATATTGCTGTCAGGTGGCTCCCCCCTATACAGGGCTGTCAGGCGGCTCCCCCCTATACATTGCTGTCAGGCCTAGGTGGGAGGAGATTATCCTAGAGGCGGTCGGGCACAGTACACAGCACACCTTCATGTCTCCGCCCGCCTGATCCACTCACCGCTTCACCACGCCGGTCTTTATCTTCATTTGCCTCAGCCGCGGGTCCGCCATCTTACCGGAGAAAGGTACACAAAGACAGCACGCCGTCACCAGAGACCACGGAGAGTGCGCAGTTCAGGCACAGTCACTGCAAGGCGGAAGAAGGCGTTAGTACAGGAGAGTGCGCGTACGTTCCACGCATGTGCTGCCTCTTGGATACGGCGTGTGTATGGAGGAGGGAAAGGAGACCGGCGTACGCATGCGCGACATGTGCCCTGTGTTTCTAATGCCATGTCTTACATTCCTCTGCCCCATGGATACAGTGTGTATGTGGAGGTGGATGTACACTATTACTGGCAGAGCTCTACGGTGCTGCTGGTTAACTTGCAAGGTATAGGGGCTCTCAGCTGTGGGCCCTGGTAGCTTTTAAAGTGTTACTAAACCCACAACAGTAAAATCAGTCTGTATATGCAGTAAAGCATGCTTGTTATACTCACTGTGGAACATAAGGGGTTAATCCTCTGCATTGTGTAAAAAGGCTGTTTGATCCTTTCTTCTCTGCCCCTCTTGTTGAAATGACCACCTGATACAGACTGAATCCATAGTCACATGCACATGCTCAATTTGGTGTGTATTGCTAGAGAGGTGTTTTTTTTTCTTGGGAGAGTATATGTGATCAGCACAGGGCCAATCAGCACTGTCTAGACAGAGGGTCAGGGGTTTCACATCCTCCTAGAGCAGAAAGATAGCTACCTAGAAGCGTTAACCAGTGCTCTGCTGGAGTCACAAGACTACTCTAACTGCTGATGAGACCAGGTATTTAGCAGGTTATATTTACTAAAATAATTGCATTTCCATGTTGTGTGTACTGTGGGAGACCAGATATAATGAATGCAGGGTCCGGGGAGACCAGATATAGTGAATGCAGGGACCGGGGGTACCAGATATAGTGAATGCAGGGTCCGGGGAGACCAGATATAGTGAATGCAGGGTCCGGGGGGACCAGATATAGTGAATGCAGGGACCGGGGGTACCAGATATAGTGAATGCAGGGTCCGAGGAGACCAGATATAGTGAATGCAGGGTCCGGGGAGACCAGATATAGTGAATGCAGGGTCCGGGGAGACCAGATATAGTGAATGCAGGGTCCGGGGGGACCAGATATAGTGAATGCAGGGTCCGGGGAGACCAGATATAGTGAATGCAGGGTCCGGGGAGACCAGATATAGTGAATGAAGGGTCCGGGGGGACCAGATATAGTGAATGCAGGGTCCGGGGGGACCAGGTATAGTGAATGCAGGGTCCGGGGAGACCAGATATAGTGAATGCAGGGTCCGGGGGGACCAGATATAGTGAATGCATAGTCCTGGGTTTAGTATCACTTTACTTTTGATTAGCCAGAATAATAATTTATTCTGTCCTTGAAATGAATTAACGCTCAAGGGCTAAACGCACCTAGCATTAAGGTACATTTAGATGCTTTAACATGTATTTACATGCTTAAAGCTTTTTTTGTTCCAAAATGCTGCTGCTCCTGGACATGCTGGCTGTGGTTTTTTTTCCAGCCTCTAAATGCCTATATGTGGTTTTTTTTTCCAGCCTCTAAATGCCTATATGTGCATGGACACATATACTAACATGCAGGTATGTTTATCCTAAGAGGTTAATCCTCTGCATTGTGTAAAAAGGCTCTTTGATCCTTTCTTCTCTGCCCCTTCTCTTGTTCAAATACCCATGCTGATAAGACAGACTGAACCCTTCTGCACATGCTCAGTTTAGTGTGTATCACTAGAGGTTTGTTTTTTTTTGCTTGGGAGAGTGCATGTGATCAGCACAGGGCCAATCAGCACTGTCCTGAAAGAGGTCAGGGGTTTTGCATCCTAGAGCAGAAAGAAAACTACAAGCTTTAACCAGTGCTCTGCTGAAGTCACAAGACTGCTCTAACTGCTGATGAGAAAAAGTATTTAGTAGTTTATATTTACTAAAATAATTGCAACTCCACATTGTGTGGACTGTGGGTGACCAGATATAGTGAATGCAGGGTTTAGTAACACTGTAGCCTCCCTAGCAGTCTGATTATGTCCATATTTCTGTGCTCAAAGTGGTACATTTTTTTGCATGGAAATATGTAGTTTTTATTGTAGGCCTGTAATTTTTAGGAATAACTCACTGAAATCTGTCCGAACAAGAGTCTTGTAAACATCCCGGGTATGTTAAAATTTGAAACACGAAATCATAAATTATAATTTAATAAATAATCATAAAAAAAATATAATAATAATAATAATACATTTAATTCAATAATATAATCAAACCAAAAACACTGAAATTTGAAATATAGCGCCAAGTTCACACATCACTGATCTTAGTTGCAAAATTGTTTTCAGTGTCTGATGAATTTCCCCACAAATCACCATCACTCAATTCTGCAAGTGGTTCTAATTTACTATCGCTGTTCTCTAGCTGGTCTAAAACCGATTTTGACCTAAAGGGACGCTTTTTGGATGCCATGGACGTTTCTCAGTTTCCAGGCAGAAAGAACAGTAAAAATGCAGGCAGGGCACAGGACAAAGCACTCGGGACAAAATGTATGTGAAATGGTTTGATACAGTAATGTTTTACTATGTGATTTTAGTGAATGTCACTTCTACAATTTTCAAATTTCCCGCCGTTCTGTCCCCGTACGTCCGGACGTCGCAGGGAACGGAAGCCAGAAGACAGATGCCGGCATAGGCCGGAGGACATTACAGGGGACACTACAAGGGACATCGTGGGAGCGCAGGACAAGGTAAGTGAAGAAGAGATCCCGGAGCAATGCTGTAGGGTATTTCCGAGTGTAGCTCGGGGTTTCCGCTTGTGGTGCTGAAACTTTACCCCGAGCTACACTCGGGAATACCTCCAGGGAGGTTAAGGGTCCTAGAATATATTTTTAGTACACAGAAGGAGCTTGTTTGGGAGTGCAGGCATGTTGAAGGGAATTGTCAGAGACTGCAGATGTGGAACAGGAGTGGTCAGAGGGCTAGTTCACATTCGATGCAGTCCAGTGCACTTTTTTTCGGCATCAAAATTGCATGCACAGTGTTTTCCACGTATTCCAATGGCCCTGGTTCACACTGGTGCAGTCAGTTCTGGTCAGTTTCCGGTGCAGAAAAAAAAAGTAGAACATGCTGCATTTTTTTCTGCAGAGAACTGTACTGGAACATTGTAAACTGCATCAAAACTGCACCGGAATGGAGTGTGGTGTGAACTGAATTCAAAAACGTATCTGGAATGCATCCAGAGTGTTTTTTTTGTGGTGTGAACTGGCCCAGAGTCTGAAGACTCTGTGTAAGAGACAGTCAGAGACTGGGGCTGTGCTACATGAGACTGCTGGAGATCACTGTCAATACAGCTACATTAACCACCTCATTACCGGGCCAGTTCTGACACTTCTCTCATATATGTAAAAATTATGTTTTTTTGCTGGAAAATTACTTAGAACCCCCAAACATTAAACATTTTTTTGTAGCAGAGGCCCTAGAGAATAAAACAGCAGTGTCTGCAATTTTTTTATGTCACGCAGTATTTGCACAGCAATTTTTCAAACGCAAAAAAAACACTTTAAATGAATCAACCACTTGCCCCCCAGAGGATTTACCCCCCCTTGCTAACCAGGCCATTTTTTGCGATACTGCGCTGCGTTACCTTAACTGACAGTGGCGCAGTCATGGAACCCTGTGCATAAATGAAATTTGTCATTTTTTTCCACACAAATAGAGCTTTCTTTTGGTGTTATTCGATCACCTCTTTTTTTGTTTATACTGCAAAAAAAAATAAAAAACACAAAGAGACAATTGTGAAAAAAACAATATTTTTGACTTGCTGTAAAAATTTAAAAAAATACAAATTTTTCATGAATTTCTGCCAAAATGTATTCTGCTACATATCTTTGCTAAAAAAACCAATAAGTGTATATTAATTGGTTTACGTCACAGTTATAGCATTTACCTCCTAGATTGTAAGCTCTAACAAGCAGGGCCCTCTGTTTCCTCTTCTACCAAATTGTTTTGTAACTGTAATGTCTACCTTCATTTTGTAAAGCGCTGCGCAAACTGTTGGCGCGATATAAATCCTGTGTAATGATAATATAATAATAATAATACAAATGGCGGTATTTATAATGAATTTTTTTTTTTATACTAGTAGTGCCGGCGATCAGCGACTTATAGCGGGACTGCAGCAGGCATTCTGACACTGGGTGGGAACTGACTAACTGCCACTGACTTCCCCAGTGACACTAATATAGTGATCAGTGCTAATAAAAAGCACTGACACTGTACTAATGACACTGGGCAAGAAGGGGTTAAGATCTGGGACGATCAAAGGGTTCAAGGTGTGCTGTGTGTGTTTTCCGTTGTGTGTTGTTTTACTTGGGAGACACGCTGCTTTGTATTTCTCTGCTGTGCAGAGAGATACAAAACAGCATGTCCATGCTGACAGGAGAGAGACCTGTGTTGTTTACACACAGATCTCTCCCCTCTCAGCCTTGCCGACGATCACTGAGTCCTGGCTGGGAATTGCCGGCCATGACTCGGTGATTGACATCCCTAGCAGCCAATAGTGGCACGGGTAGTGCGGCTATTGTGTGTGTGTGTCCCCTACCCAGAAATGCAAATCACGTGTATATATACGTGATTTTGCGCAGCCGTGCCACCCTGTAGCACTGCTTGTGCTATAGGGCGGAGGGCAAGTGGTTAAAAAACCCAAAACACAATATATGACTAAATGTTTTTGTAAAATATGAAAGATGATGTTACGATGTGTAAATAAATACACAAAATATCATGCTTTAAAACTGTGCACGCTCATGGAATGGTGCCAAACTATGGTACTTAAAAATCTCCATGAGTGACGCTTTCTAAATGTTTACAGGTTACCAGTTTAAAGTTACAGAGAAGATCTAGTACTAGAATTATTGCTCTTGCTCTGATGCTCACGGTGATACCTCACGCGTGTGGTTTGAAAATCGTTTACATATGTGGGCGTGACCTACGTCTGTGTTCACCACCGTGTGCGAGCATGGGGGGACAGGGGCGCTTTACATTTTTTAAAAATTTGTTTTATTACATTTTATATTTTTAAACTGACCCTTTAAAAAATGTCATCACTTTTATTCCTATCACAAGGAATGTAAACATCCCTTGTGATAGAAATAAGCAGTGACAGATCCTGTTTATGGAGAGATCTCATCTCGGGCCAATAAGACCCCACATCTCTTCTCTACAATGTAAAGCGTTAGATTAAAAAAAAACATTGATTTAGTGTGCTAAAGGCATTGTTTACTTTTGGCCGGAACAGGAAGTGATGTAATGACGTTTCTCAGGTTCTCTAAGGTCATAGAGATGAGTGGAGGCCATCTTTACTTTACTCATCTCTATGTGCAGCACATATGGATTCACCGATCACCCAGGTAAGCTCAAAAACCACCAGGAGCTAAAAGTGATCTAGCAATGACTCCGCTGCTCAGACCACTTTTAGTAGATAGGGAATCGCTGGCTGAAAAAACCAATGCCGGGGTTATGGCAGTTTGCTGCAGCCATAACTCCGGTGTCCACTTCCCAACCGAGGACGTGTATATATATACTATTGCTGGTTGGGAAGTGGTTAAAGTGGTTGTAAACCCTTACATATACCCAGTGACGTGACTAGCCTCAGTTAACACACAGAGATGAAACAAATCCTCCTGCATATGTTGTGCCTGTTTATCTGCACCAACATGTCCCCTACATCCATTCATAGCACATAATTTACACAGGATCTCAGCTCTGAAAAGCAGGGGGTGGAGAGCTGACATTACATCAGTGAGAAGAGCTCTGAGAGCTGATTGCAGGAAAGGGATACCCAGCTCCATTCACACAGTACACAGGAACAGAGTTGAGGCTGTCAATCACAGGCTGTGCTCTCTCTTGTCAACATTTTTCTCTTGGTGTCTGAACTACTTGTCAGAAGAGATTCATGCTGACAGCAGAGGAATGAGGCAGCAAACAGAAATTACATTTAGTGCTCTGGACTGAGACAAGCACACCCTATAGAGGGATATGCTTTGTTCATATTTCACATTTGAGGTTTGCAAACACTTTAAGGCCCCTTTCTCACAGGTGGTCTGGTTGGGTCTGCCTGTCATTTTTTCAGATGGACCAGACTGGACCCGCCATTCTTTTCTATGGGTAGCTGGATGTAAATGGACTTGTGTCTGTTTACACCAATCTACCTCCGATCTGGCAAAAACAAACATCCACACCCCTCTGTCTGGTCCGATTGGATCAGATGGCAGTTGGGTGTAAACAGACAGTCTGTTTATATCTGACCACCCATAGGGTAGAGCGGGCTGCGTCTGTGTTCGCTCAGCACAAGCAGAGCGGTCAGGGACCTGTCATCCGTCTGCTCAGTGGGGGATCAGCAGACGGATGCCCTGCTGAGCAAGCGGATCGCAGGCAGAGTCTGCTCTGTGTGAAAGGGGCCTAACAATGACTGCTTCCTTTACTGACTGCCAGGGTCTGCGAAGGGCCAAAAGGTGTCCACTCGAGCTCTAGGGTGCTTGCACGCAGTACTGATTATTGAATGTCAGTATGCCTTGCCAACATCTTTTGCATTTCTTTTGCTCTCATGCGCAAACATAAATAAAATCTAAGTCCCAGAATGCGATTATAACTTCTTGAAAATAACATTTTATGCAGATGAAATACTAACCAACAACACAGATTAGACTCTATTTTTTTGTTACTCATCTATATGCAGGGCATTTGTATGTGCCTGTGTGTACAGGCACTTTGAAAACAATGGGCTGCATTTAGACAAAAAAAAGCCTGTATGCCTGATGCCTCATGCTCACTGGATGGTTTTTCAGCTGCACCTAGGGGGTCTGGCATTTTCTTTCTGCTTTTAAACATACCTGCATGTTAGTATATGTGTCCATGCACATATAGGCATTTAGAGGCTGGAAAAAAAAAACACAGCCAGCATGTCCAGGAGCAGCAGCATTTTGGAACAAAAAAAGCTTTAAGCATGTAAATACATGTTAAAGCATCTAAATGTACCTTAAAACTAGGTGCGTTTAGCTCTTGAGCGTTAATTCATTTCAAGGACAGAATCAATTATTATTCTGGCTAATCAAAAGTAATTAACGGTTAAAGTGATACTAAACCCAGGACCCTGCATTCACTATATCTGGTACCCCCGGTCCCTGCATTCACTATATCTGGTCTCCCCGGACCCTACATTCACTACATCTGGTCTCCCACAGTACACACAACATGTAATGCAATTATTTTAGTAAATATAACCTGCTAAATACCTGTTCTCATCAGCAGTTACAGCAGTCTTGTGACTCCAGCAGAGCACTGGTTAACGCTTCTAGGTAGCTATCTTTCTGCTCTAGGAGGATGCGAAACCCCTGACCCTCTGTCTAGACAGTGCTGATTGGCCCTGTGCTGATCACATATACTCTCCCAAGAAAAAAAAAAACACCTCTCTAGCAATACACACCAAATTGAGCATGTGCATGTGATTATGGATTCAGTCTGTATCAGGTTGTCATTTCAACAAGAGGAGGGGCAGAGAGGAAAGGATCAAACAGCCTTTTTACACAATGGAGAGGATTAACCCCTTATGTTCCACAGTGAGTATAACAAGCATGCTTTACTGCATATACAGACTGATTTTACTGTTGTGGGTGTAGTAACACTTTAAGCTCTTGATGCACCTAAATGCACTTTTACAGGCATCAAGAGTTTTTTTCTGCCAAAACACTGCAGCCAAGAGGAAAGGCATCCATGAGAGTTAGCAAAAACATCCAGCGTGCATGAGGCCTAAAAACACTGAATGTTTTGGCAGAAGGGTTTAACCCCTTCCAGTTTGCCCATAGTCTATAGACAGTGGACGAGAAGCTTTGCTGGCTAACATACCTGTACATCAGCCCGCATTGGTGGCTCACAGAGTGCGCACCTGGGAGCCCGGCGATCAGTATAGCACCTAGACACAGCGGATCACATTACCACTGTGTCCAGGTGATCACATGGTAAAACACCATGTGATTGCTGTGTCCTATCATATTAATCCCATAGTAAACACTAGAAAGTGAAAGTAAAGATTGCTGCTCTCTGCTGTTAGCGTGAGCGCAGAGCAAAGTGATCTAGCAGACTTTCAGGTTGCTTGTACACTCACAGACTGCAGTGCCAGCCAGCCACAGTGTTCCTGATCACTGCCCCAGTGTAGGGACAATAAACAATGCAACCAGCCCTGTCACCTGTCCCAGTGCACACAAAAACACCACCATAAACCATACCAGCGTCCTGATTACTGCCCAACCCCAATCCAGCGCCTTGATCATTGCCATACCCCATATCAACACCGTGATCACCGCCATATGCCATACCAACATCCTGATCACCGCCATACACCATACCAGCATCCTGATCATGGCCATGCCCCATACCAGCATCCTGATCACTCCATATGCTATGCCAGCGTCACCGCCATACCCCATATCAGTGTCCTAATCACTCCCATAACCCATATCAGCATTCTGATCATCCCCATACCAGTGTCCTGATCATCCCCATACCCCATACCAATGTCCTGATCATACCCATGCCCTGATCATCCCCACACTCCATACCAATGTCCTGATCATCCCCATACCCCTTACCAGTGTCCTGATCACCACCATACCTCATGCTAACGTCCTGATCACCGCCATGCCCCATAAAAGCGTTCTGATCATCCTCATATTAGTGTCCTGATCACTCCCATACCAGTGTCCTGATCATCCCCATACCAGTGTCCTGATCACTCCCAGACCCCATACCAGTGTCCTGATCATCCCCATACCCCATACCAGCATTCTGATCATCCCCATACCAGTGTCCTGATCATCCCCATACCCCATACCAGCATTCTGATCATCCCCATACTAGTGTCCTGATCACCACCATACCTCATGCTAATGTCCTCATCACCACCGCCATCCCCATACTGGCATCCTGACCACTGCCATACGTCATAGCAGTGTCCGACATTTTAGGGTCTCAACTGATCAACTTTCAAATATATATCCCATAGTTTGTAGACTATAGCTTTCACACAGACTATATACTGTTTTGGGCTATTTTTACCCCAAAAATGTAGCAGAATACATTTTGACCTAAATTTATGAAGGAAAATAATTTATTTGCAAAATGTTATAACAATAAACCAAGCAAAAAATATTTTGTTTTCAAAATGTTGTTTTTTTTTTCATTTATATAGCAAAAAATAAAAAACCAGCGCTAACCAAATACCACCAAAAGAAAGCTCTATCTGTTTCAAAAAACGATACAATTTTCATATGAGTACAGTGTTGTATGACTGAGTAATTGTCACTCAAAGTGTGATAGTGTTGAAAGGTGAAAATTGGCCTAAACTGGAAGGGGGTGAAAGTGTCTGGACGTGAAGTGGTTAAGAGGCCTATGAGCTGGTTCACATAATGGAGAGCTGTTTTTTCTGCATAAGAAATAATGATTTTCTAAGTGCCCTGTTTACACTTTCTCATGGCTGTCAGCTGTGCGATCAGAGCACTGCGGAAAATGCGACGTCTGCATTTTTCTGCACTACTCCGCAGGTCTCTGTGTCACCCTGTGTTTTGATGCATGGCAGCTAAGTGGCTGTGCATAGAAATTAATGGAATGCCACTTTGTGACATCCCAATCCAGTTTAGAAAATAAAAGGGGAAACAGTGCATTACGTTGTAAAACCGCACGGCACCACCTCATCTTTGCTGGTAGCTGTGATAAGTAAACGGAACATTTTTCTCTGCGGGCAGTGTGAACTTACATGAAAAAAAAAACAGTGAAAGCTTTCAATAGTATTAAACTCTCCAAGTTTTTTTTAGCTTACACATTGAGCACATTGAAATAAACATCCTCCAGTAAATGTTCAATGCTACCGGGTCCTGCTCCCTCAGTGTTGCTTCCCTGAACTTCCAGTATTCACAGGAAAGAGCAATGGACAGTGCAGTCTCCAGTCAGCCTGTTAGTTTGTTGGGGGGCAGGGGGGTTACAGTATGCTAAAGGATTGAGCGTTTCTATTGATGCAAACAGGGTGTGGAGACACAACTCTAGTCCCTGCATACAAGGCTGGCTCCATAGGATGCTGCTAGAGAAAGGAACCACCCTGAAACCAGAAACCTAAGGCAGCGCTCATGGCACCAGCTTAAACAAGAACATAGGCAAGGAAAAAGGCTGGATCAGTTTTGGTTTAATCTGCCAGCATGATTTCTCCATCCACACAAGTGAGGTTGATGGAGGAATCCTCCCCACTGTGTTATTGTATTCTGACAGCGTGGACTCTGCTGTCAGAATACACTGATCAGCACTGCAGCCAATTGGCTTCAGGTGCTAATCGATTATTAGATCAACTTCTGGTGAAGGGGAGGGGCCATAGATGGATTGAAATGCAGCCAGTCCCTCCTGAACCAGTTGAATTTTAATCTATCTATGACCAGCTTAAAAGATAAAGAAGCTGCATACTCAGTAATAGTGATGGGCCAAACACCCCTGTGTTTGGTTCACAGTCAAAAGTTCGAACCTAATGAACGTTCGACCACAAACTTCAAACTTAATGCAAGTCTATGGGACTCAAACTTCTAAATTCAAAAGTGCCCATTTTGAATGTTTATATGCAAATTATAAAAGGGGTATGGAGACTTGGGTACTGCCTTAAGGGACATGAATCAGTGAAAAAAAAAACCCTTTTTTAAGCACTTCCCATCCGGCCCATGTGCATAAATGACCAGACGGGAGCAGTGCAGGAGCAGGTTGCCGTTCATAAATGGCGCCCCATTTATAGCCTGTACGGGACCTCTGTGTGAGGTCCCAATCATGTGATCGCTGATTGGCCAATCAGTGATCACATGAATAGTAGTAAACAAGATGTCACTTCCTGTGAAATCTGTGAATGATCACAGAGGTCACATGGTACAAGGCTATTCACAACAGCCTTGTACCATGTGACAAGCTGTGACCAACCGCAGCTCTCACAGTATTTCTCAATGGCTGCAAGAAGGCAGTCAGAAAGAAGGAGAAATTATTGCTTTTACAGCCTTTTATGAGTGTAAAAACAGTGTAAAAAGAAATAATCTTCATCACCCCCCACAAGTACTACAGTGTCACTATGGTGACACTGACTACAGTGTCACTATGGTGACACTGTTCTGCTAGGGTGACAGAATGGTAAAAAAAACATAAATAATAATATAAAAAAAAATAAAAATGTAAAAAAAAATTTAGAAAAATTATAATGTTTGGTTATAAACTAATTTGTTTTTTTACAAAAAAAGTAACTGAATACATTTTGGCCAAGATTTATGAAGAAAGATTATTTATTTGAAAAATTTTATAAGAAAAACACTTTTTTTCAAAATTTTTGGACTTTTTCATTTATATAGCAAAAAAAAAATCCCAGTGGTGAATAAATACCATCAAAATAAGGTTTTATCTGTCTCAAAGAAGTGCTAAAAATTCATATGGTTACAGTGTTGCATGACCGCGCAATTGTCATTCAAAGTGTGATAGCACTGAAAATTGGCCTGGACACTAAGGGGGTAAAAGTGTCCAGACTTGAAGTGGTTAAAGGGGCAGTCATTTTTCATTGCTTAAAGTAAAAACAAAACTAAGAAAAATTCCTTTAAATATCATGCCTTAAACTACCTGCAACGTTGCACATCTGTACAATGTATAGAATCCACTGCAGCAGGACTGGCATTTTTATTTGAAAAAAAAAACAAACCGTATGGGGTCCCCCCCCCAATCCATACCACACCCTTCAGGTCTGGTAGGAAGGTTAGGAGGGACGCCACAGTAAAAAAATTCCTAAAAAGTGCTTGGGATTCCCCTTAAAAGCCCTACCAGGCCCTTTAGGCCTGGTAGGACTTTTAAGGGGGACCCCACCTCAAAAAATGGGGGGGAGCGTGAGGTCCCCCCTAAAATCCTACCAGACTCTTGATCCGAGCACAGGCCTGGCAGGGCAGGAAAGGGGATGATCAAGCATCTCCCCCTCCCCTGCGGCTTACCAGGCCATATGCCCTCGGCATGAATTCGGTGTCCCAATGCTGATGGGGACAAGGGCCTCTTCTTCCCCAAAACCCTGGCCCTGTGCTGGTGGCCGTCTGCGGGAAGGGGGCCCATTAGCATCAGGGTACCCTTCAAAATAAGGGGGCACCCTGATTTTGCCCCCCTCTCCCTTGTGTATGAGTAAGGAGTACACCCTACCCATCCACTAAAGGGTTACATTTAGAAAAAATAAAGATGCCAAACTTTTGAAAAGTTCCTTTAATTGAACAAAAAAAACTCATCCGTTTTTGACAAGTCCTTTAGTTTCAAAAAAAGAAAAAAAAATGGTTCCAATGGTGCCATCGATGTAGTCCATCGTCATTCATGGCGTCAAGCGTTGTCACGACATCAGCAACTCGCCAAAATTAAGAAAAAACCCGAACTGTCCGCACCCACGGAGCACTCACCGCAATATGACTGGTCTGACATTTGCTGGTCAGATGTAAACAATTGGCCAGAGCTAGCAGTGACGTCACCACCTCTGCCCAATTGGGCTGTGATTGGCCAAAGCATTGCACCTGACCTATGTAGAAGTGCATTACTTTGGCCAATCATGGCTCTCACAATGCACTGTGAGAGCGCAGTGCATTGTGGGGTGCTCGGCAAGCGAACAGCCCGCCAAACGCCCTTACCGTTCATGTGTTCGGCAAACACACGAACGACCGATGTTCGAGTCGGACTTACGTTCAACTCGAACATCAAGCCCATCTCTACTCAGTAAATGATTAAACAGCGATTGGAAGTTTAATATCACTTTAAGTTGAACTCCAGGAATTATCTATTTTCAAAAATTTTACTTGGGTCAGCTTTGTTCCGTGTAATGATTTATATGTCACATTTGGAGGGAAGATGAATATTCTCAAATTCAGCACTCTAGTGTGTGACACATAGCGCTGTTCTGTTCTGGGTGCTGCTGTAGCAACATCCTGTCTGCTATATTAGACACAGTGGGTTGTTCATTCCCATTCCTCCACCATTCAGTAAACATCTTGTTGTTTTTTTTCAGTGAATACAAGACATTCCCTGATCGGATGAGGGCAGAATGTGACATAATCCACACCTCCACTTACTCTCATCCAGCCAGAGAATGCTGAGCATTTATTTTACAAAACATGACTAGACTTGCACTGAATGGTGGGCAAGAGATCTGCTGTGTTCAGTGTACTAGAGACCAGAGTGCAGCAGCACCCAGGACAGAACAGCACTGATGGTATGTGGTACAGACTACTATGCTGAATTTGAGATTCTCCAGTGGCCTTCTGGATGTGAAATAACTATAATTACATGGAACCAAGCTGGCCCAATGTACAGTAAGTTTTATAAATAATTCCAGAATTGTTTAAATAAAAATCGTGATCAGAAAGGTTGTACTAGGTCTTATCTGCAATAAAAGCTGCCTGTCTGCCTATGTTTTTATCCCATCCTAATGTTCTTTTACATGTAGCGGGATGCATGCACATGCATAGGAATTATGTCATCTCACACTGGCCTGTCAAGATGACCAAAGATGCAGAAGCCGGGTTGAAGATGATGGCGAGAGGAGCTCAAGGATATGACATCTTTGGAGCAGAGGAGAGTATATGTCCACTTTAAAGTAGCTGACCTGGGGGCCCCCTCACTACCACCCGCAGCTTCCACTGTGCTTCAAGATAGCCTCTTTCAACCAGGGTGCCCAGGCACCCTGAGATGCCTTTAGGTTTCATCAGGGGTGCTTTGGCCAAATGTCTAAAAATTGCCAAATTCTTGTATACCAGCCAGCAGGTGGAACAAGCCTGCCTTTTAGTTACACAAAGCCACAGGTTTGCATTGTGCACCATTACAACCTTCTAACCGCCGGTGTCCTAACAACCAATGACATCATCAGTTGATGAGGAGCATGTTGGTTGCCTGCACAGCATCTTTGTTTCACCCTCCCCTGCCCCTCTCCATCAGTGCTGGGGTCACATTAGCTCAGTGATGGAGAGGGAGAAGAGAAACACTGTAATACTAGTCAGTACCAGTGTGCAAAAGTGTATTTGCTTTGGGAGAATAAATCACCTCTAACGTTGGGTGTCCTACATGTGTGGATGTTGCTGACTATTAGAATAGTTTTTTACATTTTAAAATGGATTGCCTCAAGACGGGACTGTCCATAATTTTAAGGGGTGCCTTGACTGAAAAAAATGTTGAGAAATACTGCTCCAAGATACTCCAAGTGTCTAAACAGTCATTTCAGATCTTTACTTACGTATTTAGAAGGTAAGTCAAAATATTTTGTAGAAACTATCCGCATTGTGACATACCTCTCCAATTCTTTTGAATACCCTGGAGCAGAGGTAGGCAACTTTTTGAGAGCGGGAGATCTACCTGAACAACATGAAAGAGATCAAAGATCACCAGGGTTTGGCAGCTTTATTTTTTAAGAAATCATCTAGCAAGCCCTATTTAATAGTATGAAAATCTTGAAAAAGAAAATATAATAAAACAAATGTCACTGTAAACATATAAATTTAGTGTACTTTAAGAGTGGACAGTGCCAATCAGTAGAGCAGTGGACAGTGTCAGTAGGACAGTGGATGGTGTCAGTATGGCAGTGAACTTTGTCAGTAGAGCAGAGAATGGTGTCAGTAGGATAGTGGACAGATTCAATAGTTTTTTTATTTTGTTTTTTTATTACTTTTTTTATTTTCTTACAATTGTATTTTTTATAATTATTTTTAGCAGCACTGTTGAGGGTCTAAACAGACACCTGAAGTCTCACTTTTGAGATAAAGGTACACACATTTTTCATCCTCTTTCTCTGTCACCTCAGCTGAACTGTAGATGAATGAACAGGAGACAGAGGTTCCTGTTCATTCATAAACTGAAGCATAGTAAACACAGTTTACTATGCTTCAGTTATGAATGGACACACTGATACACACGTACTGATCACTGACTGTGTTCATTCAGAAAAGAAAGTGGCGGGTAAATGACATATATACCAGCCCCTTCCCCGCTCTCCATTCGGAAACATCCCTTGTATAGGAGAGGAGAAGAAAAGCTGGCAGTTCTGCAGAGGAAACGGGGTGGGAACAAGGGAGCACAAAGGGGCCCGGGTAGCAGGAAACAAGAGTAACCTGGTCAGGAGGGGCGGCATATAAGGGAACCGATCCCCTCCATTTTCTTCCTGCAGCTGCCAGGAGGGAGAGGAGGAGAAGCAGGCTTTCAGTGGCTGCAAGAGGGAAATGAAGAGGATTGGTTCCTATATATGTTGCCCCTCCTGTCGAGGTGTAGAACCTAATGTGACAGGGAAGCCAGACGGACCCCCTGCAGTATGGACAGGGTCTACTAAATATACATAGAAAGTGTTTTGTTATACATGTTAGTTTAGCACAAAAAATACCTGTTGATCCTGTCTTGAACTTATAATTTCCTATGGTGCATGTTGTCCTGTGTGATACTGGCAGTATCACCAGGTGAAAACAAAGCCGATCAAACACATTGATGCAGCCAAGAACAGTTTCTTGGGACAGTGGAATCATTTTGGAGCCAAACTGTAGCTTAATGATAAATGTAAAATTATATACAGTATTGTCTGGGCTGTTTTAAAAATTAAAAGCAGCTTTCACTGCAATCCTTACCTCCTATCTGAGTCCGTCACCAAAAGACACTCAGCTCCACCCTGCATCTGGGTTCAATGACACTCAATTTCTTCAAACCACTTCCTGTTAGCCCAGGGTGTCATGGACATACCCCCTGAAATGGACCATTATGTCCGCCTGTTCTGTTGTTTACTGCATCATGCACGATCATCCACTGTCAGCAGAAAAAAGAATGCATGCTAAAATTAAAGTATACTAAAATTACAAAAAAAATCTTGGGCATTCCCAACCTGCATTCAGGCCAAGGATGTCTAGTGGGCCAGCGGCAGAGAAACCTCTCCACAGTGTGGTGCTACAACAACCATACTTTATGCAGGAAATAGTATTTTTATGATGATTTGGCTTATGACAAACATAGTATGTAGTCTGATGGCAAAAATGCTCAAATTAGGTTTCCCACTTTCATTGCAAACTGCTGGTGGGATGCCATGTAAGTTTTATCAACAGTGGCTTTTTTGCCACTCTACCCTTAAGTTGCAACTGGTGAAGTACCCAGCCTAAGTTTTTATATGGTAGTCTTTGCAATTTCAGTCACTGCAGCTTGTAACTCTTTCAGAATTGTCACAGGTCTTCTGCTGGTCTCTTTCAGTAGTGTTATTAGTGTGCTGCTTGCACAACCACTTGCCTTTTGAAAGCTTGTTTTCTTACAGCTCTACCATACTCTTTCCATTTCTTAAATCCCATCTGTGGGATTAAGGTAACCCCCCGCCCATTCCCTTCTTTTTTTTTTTTCCAAAAAAACGTTTATTGAAGAAGCGCAACATATTACAAAAGGAATGCACATGGTACTCAGATATGACAATTGTCGATACAAACCATGAAAAAATAGAAAATCTCTTACAGAGAGAAAGACATATGCCACATTATTAAACCAATCAACGACAGGAACAGGTTTGTAATACTCAGGCATTGTAGTAGTCTGGATGGAAATGCTGTCGCATCGAGCCGCCCATTCCCTTCTAACTAATTGCTAAATTAATAAAAAAAAAAATCAAAATGCTGTATCTTAATTGTACAGTACAGGACACAGGGCTTGTATTCATAGACCATACATTCTATGCCTGGGGCCACCCCCGGTGTATGCTTATATAACTCCACCCACCCCTTAGGTGTTGGAACTCTTATCCTTTGGAAAGTTTTTTCTTTTTAACCATTATTTTTTTTTTCTTTTCTTGGACATCTATCAATATATGACTGCTTATTGCTCTCAGCTATCTAACAGTGTCCAGAATGGTTCCCCTCAGTGTTATCTGTGTAGGGCCAGCCTGTAGTATTTGGTTTTGGGCACTGGATCCTGCATTAGGCGCCCACCTTGGCACAAAGTACAATATGTGTAGTTAGACACAGGGTGGTACACAAATAAAGGGTCATAGTCCATCTCTACGGTTCCCAGACCCTGAAGAAACCTTCGGGGGTCGGCCCACCATGATGGGTGAAGCCTGGATTTCTAATGGCCCAGCAACATGGATAAGACAGTAAGACAGAGTTACGTTGTAATATGGACTGGTTCCTGGCTATTAACAGGCAACCTGCAGTGCTTAGCACACAATGTGGATACATATACAGAGAAATGGGGAGTTATTCACTTTTTGCTACTCCCTGTTGAAATGGTCTGTTATGTTTTTGGCATCATCTGTAATTTCAGCTTCATTCTGCTGAAGGTCTACAGGAAACTCAGAACGCCACTCATGGTGATACCTGTTCCCTTGTTCTGGAGCACTGTCCTATTATGACTCCACTCCCCTCCTCCGACTCTAGCTCCCTCTCAGGCACACACCTTCTGGCTTATTTGCCTAGTACTTCCCATTTCCAGGGACCAAAAATGCTACAGCTCTCTCTCTCTCCCCCCTCACTGTGTTCATGAATCAGAGTTGGAACCTCAACACCTGTTTGAGGATAAAATGGAGGAATGTTATAAGGGTGTACATACTATAGCTGAAGTTCCAGCTCCAGAGGATTTTTCAATTCCTTCATTTTATGGGCCACAAGAAACAGCTTTTAGACAAATGCTGTCCACTGCCTTTGCCCAGCAGCATTGGCTTTTCCACACAAACAAGCCCCTATGGGCACTAAGAAGATGTAAAAATTAAAAAAACAATTCTTATCCACATACAAATTTAATGTGCACTGCATGAGGACTGGCCTAATCCTGAAGGGACAATTACTCCTAAGTTTCCTTTGCTGAAATGTATCCTATGGATGAAAAATTCAGGAAAAAATGGGCCTGTAAAAGATTCTTCGATTTCAATCCTCAATAAACACATTTACAGTTCCTATTGAAGATGATGTTCCCTCTTTTAATGTTACTGTTGACAGGTGTTTTAAAGCTCTCTTAAGGACCACCTTTATTCTGCAGCTGGCAATTCCTGCCATGCTTATTTGCCAGACTATTGCTAAATGGACATGACAAATGAATGGAGACCATGAAACTGTCTTTTATAATCCTCATCTCTTAGAACAATTGCAGCTGATGCCCTCATCCTTATTGTTTTGTGTTAATGCTCTACATAATGTACTGTGCCAAGTCTCTACGGTGGCTCTTATCTCTGTGCATATGCACAGGATTTTGTATTAAAAAATTTGATCAGCTAAACTTGTTTGGAAAACCTGCCTTATACAAATGTTTTTTGAAAGTGAATGCCTATTTGGGGAATCCCTTCATCAAGGAAGTCACTAGAGGATATGTGCTCTTACCTCACAAGAAAAAGCCCAAGTTTCCATCTACATCTACTACCTCTACTCAGCGAAAGGGGTCTTTTTGATACCCCTAGGTGTTAACACCAAAACCAAGACTTAGTGCTTTCTCTCACCACAAGCCTTTGACCCCTAAGTCCCCTGCCCAGAAGTCATCCTCACTATGGGTGCCCACACTTTTCCAAGAGGGGAGATGTGTGTTCACATTTGTGCCAGTCTGGATCTGAGACATTGCAGACCTCTGGAACCAATCCTTCATTTCAAAGGGGTACAACACAGAATTTCTTTTTCTGCCCTCTCCTTGCTTCCTACCCTCCAATCTGCCAGCCTCAGCTCAAAACCAAGCAGATTTACTGCCCTGGAAGGTAGTAACAATGGATATCAGCCTTAGCAGTTCAGGGGAGTTCACAACTCCCTAGCTGTCCAGTAGACCTCTCCTCAGAGAAATTGAAACTCCCTATCAACATTCTGGAACTGTGAGCCATCAAATTGTGTCTAGAACACTGGACCCTCCTTCTTCAAGATCACCAAGTCAGGGTGCAGTTGGACAGTGCCACAACAGTGGCCTACATAAACTATGGAGGGGGGGACCAGAAGTTTAGCTGACCTTAGAGAAACAAATTTGATCCTTTCCTGGACAGAACTTCATATTCCATTCTCTTTGCCATCCCCGTCCCTGGTGTAGACAATTGGCGGGAGGACTTCCTAAGCCATTTATGCCTAGACCTTAGGGAATGGTCTCTGCACCCTGAGATTTTCCAGAATCTTTGTCAAAGGTAGAGGAAACCAGATGTGGACATGGCTTCCAGGTTCACCAACAAACTGAACAGTTTTGTATCCAGGACCAGGGATCATCTGGCCTTCGCAATAGATGCCCTGGTGATTCCTTAGACTCCATTCAGGCTGATGTATATTTTCCCTCCAATAAAGATTCTCCCTTGACCTATGCGTAAGATAGAAGTAGAAAAGTTTCCTTTGATCCTCATAGCACCGAATTGGCCCACAAGGGCATTGTATACAGACATATTCAGACACCTGGCAGACAAGCCTTGGTCTCTTCCAAACAGACCAGACTTACTGGTGCAAACCACTTATTTCACTCTGTTTCTCAGTCTGCATGGCTGTTGAAACCCTGGTCCTGTGTGATAGGAGTACATCTTACTCAGTTATCCTCACCTTACTCGGAATGAGAAAATCCACCTCTCGCAAGATCTACCATTGCACACTTACTTTGCCTGGTGCGAGGAGAGATAACTGAGTTCTAGGGAATTGATCATATTTTGTCCTTTCTTCAATCTAGTATTGACCAGTCACAGGCACTGAGTACTCTTTTGTAGAAACCTCTTGCTTCACAATCTTTAATCAAGACTTTTCTCCAGCAAGTTGTTCATGTAAATTCCCCAATTGACCCCCTGTGTCACCCTGGGAAATCAGCCTGGTGCTGTCTGTACTAGAGAGGCCCCCCCCCCCCCCACCACCACCTTTGAGCTGGAGATATCTCTGTGGGAGAACTCAAATTTAAGGTTTCCTTCCTTGTGGCCATTACCTCCGTTAGGCATGTTTCTGAGCTTGAAGCCCCTTCTTGTAAAGAGCCTTTTCTTGTATGGGACAAGGTGCCTCTTTTCCACCTCAGTGAGGATATTGGTCTTCCTTTCATCTGTCCAGATCTGACACAAGCCAAAAAATTTCCCCACAACACTTGGATGTTGTCCAGGCTGTAACTATCTACCTGGCAGCCACAACGTTTGTTTACAAAACGGAGTCACTTTTAGTCCTACCTACTGGTTCTCTTAGAGGACATGCCGTCTCCCGTTCCTCCATTGTCAAGTAGATCAGACAACTTATTTCTAGGGTATGTGCCCTTAAGTGAAGGGTTCTTCCTTTCCTTATCAAATTTCATTCCACCAGGTGTTTTGTGGGGCTTCCCACCATCAATCATCTGTTACTAAGATTTGAAAGGCTGCCCCCTGCACCTCTGTTCACACATTTTCCAGTATTTTCCAGGTGTATGTTCAGACCTCAGCTGATGCATAGCATCATATTAAAGGGGGTGTATACATGCAATCAGTTACTGTGTTTTTCATTTTAATTAAATCACTCTGCAGAGATCTATTTTACATTGACATTAAAGAGTCTATTTCTGTTGATCAGTATAAAAAAAAAAACGGGAACCTGCTGTGATTTAATGTTCTGTGAGAAAAAAAACAAGGGTGTGAATGCATTTTATAGGCACTGTATGTCCTGCAGCCTGTCAATAGCAATAAAACAGCAATTGATCCTACTAGTACATCTATTGATTTTACCTTTCCTGTAACAGGGTGACATCACTATTTATTTTGTATTGAAATCCCCGCAGCATGGTCACCCTGTGAACCAGGGTGGTTTTAGATGGACATGTAATTTTCAATTTCAAATATATAATTTAGAGAAGCTGTTCCTGTTAAATAAATGGACAGCAGAGAGCAAGACTAGTCACCATTATTCTCTGCAATGTCCCCAAAATGGATCTTTCCCTTTTACTGCCTTATCATGCCTTGTTCTGCACTGTGTCTCTATGAGGAGGCAGCCATCTTTGTAGAAGCAGGGCTTTGCTTTCCCATGTCACAGCCTCCAGCAAGAACGTTGAGGAGCACAACAGTGACATCACCAAAGCTCACTCCAAATATCCTGATACTAGCAGTCACAGACAGCAGTGCTTTAGATCTCATTCTGCAGATAAGAGGCTGTAGGGACAGGAGTGCCAGGAAGTGCACTTCTATTTTTTCAGCTGGAATTCTAGACAAAAGGTACATTTTTTCAGGACACTGCATAGGCACAATTAACATTTCTAGATGTTTTCTAACAGCAAACTTTAACTTCTTGAGTTTGGGTCCACTTTAAGTAATCTGTCAACACATTCTAGTTTCACTCTAGGAAAGTTGAAAATGCTCAACTACTCATTTAGGTCTAAGGGGCATAGAAAAGTAGATTTATTTGCCTGATCTTCCATTCTGCTGGACCAGTCCTAGCAATGTCGTCTCCCCCATGCTCCAGCAGTCTATGGTCCTGATGTCATGAAGACCGAAGCAGAGTTCATAGCCCTGCAATGAACGTGAGAGCACCCTGAGACAGTCCAGCTTAAGCTAATATTTTATAAACCTTTACAGTGGAATTGTATATTTATCCTTTAGGTTACTCCCTCCCAGCATCCAACACATCTAAAGTTTTATATTCCCCTGTTCATGCTCCTGCAAGATCCACACTATGAAGGCTGAGTGGAACCTCACAGCCACTGCTGTAAACTTTATGGCTGATTCCTTGCCTCTTCTGTGCATGCCAAAACAAAATCCTATTCATTACTTTTACAGAAGCTGAGCTGGAAAGTTTACAATGGTAGCTGTGCGGATCCCCATAGGCTGCATAGCATGGATCTTACAGTAAAACGTAAGTTTTAAAAATGATAGAAATAAATATACACTCACCGGACACTTTATTAGGTACACCTTGTTAATACCGAGTTGGACCCCCTTATGCCTTCAGAGCTGCCTTAATTCTTCATGGTATAGATTCAACAAGGTGTTGGAAACATTCCTCAGAGATTTGGGTCCATATTGACATGATGGCATCACGCAGTTGCTGCAGATTTGTCGGCTGTACATCCATGAACTGTTGATGCAAGGCAGAATGTATCTATGCTTTCATGTTTATGCCAAATTCTGAGCCTGCTATCTGAATATTGCAGCTGAAATCGAGACTCATCAGACCAGGCAGCGTTTTTCCCATTTTCTATTCTAGTCCAATTTTGGTGAGTCTGTGCAAACTGTAGCCTCCGTTTCCTGTTCTTAGCTGACAAGAGTGACACTTGGTGTGGTCTTCTGCTGCTGTAGTTCATCTGCTTCAAGGTTCAACGTGTTGTGCATTCAGAGATGGTATTCTGCATACCTTGGTTGTAACGTGTGGTTATTTGAGTTACTGTTGATTTTCTATCATATCGAACCAGTCTGCCCATTCTCCTCTGATCTCTAACATCAACAAGGCATTTTCATCCACACAACTGATGCTCACAGGATATTTGCTCTTTTATGGACCATTCTCTGTAAACCCTAGAGATGGTTTGAATGAAAATCCCAGTAGATCATCAGTTTTTGAAATACTCAGACAGCCTGTCTGGCGCCAACAACCACGCCACAGTCAAAGTCACGTAAATCACCTTTCTTCCTCATTCTGATGCTCGGTTTGAACTTTAGCAAGTCATCTTCACCATGTCTAGATGCCTAAATGCATTGAGTTGCTGCCATGTGATTGGCTGATTAGCAATTTGTATTACCATGCAATTTCAAAGATGTACCAATAAAGTGTCCGGTGAGTGTATATGTGTTTAAAAGGGAAGCATAGGTAACGATTTCCCTTTTCAAAAAGAACTAATGCTAAATTATGTTTATGTAGCACCCTCCTAGATAGCTATTGGGAGCTAATGCTCAATAGCTAGAGTAGCAGCCTGTGGTGATAGTCAAAGGGAGGTCAAAACTTGATCAGAGCTGAGAGGCTCTACAGGCCAGTTCCCTGATACCTCCCCGTGCTCTAGAATCTTGGAGAAGATTCTAGTAGCAGTGGGCGGGGGTAAAGAGGGGCTGGTCTGCACACTTGGAGGACCTTGGTCAATCCCCAAGCAGGAGGGTTGGCATGGGGCCAGGACAGCCGTCAAATCTGAGAGAGTCTGCTAAGCAGCAGGAGAGTTTGGGTGGAAGATGGAGAGGAAGTGAGAAGCTAGAGCAGGAGCCTGGGAGGGAGCACAGATGAGAAGGGGCTTATCTACAGGTTGAGGAGCTGGAAAAGAGGAAAGCTCAGGCCCTCATCGGCCTCCAAAGCAAGGACCATTTCTGCAGTAGGGAAGGAGCAGCCCAGCGGAAGGCCTGAGAGCAGCCACCGACCCATCAGCTCACAGACAGAGGACTGAGTGAGTAGACCTACACCCCCTTACCCGGGACTGTTTCACACTGCAGAAGCAGCCACTAGATCCCCTGCCAGGGATTCACCCAGTGCAACTGGATGAGGAGAGATTTATCTGGGGTCTGGGGTGGTACACCAGGAGTTCCAGGAAGATTGTCCTCAGTTGCCATTTCCTTTGGGCATCCCATACATCCCTTACTCCATCCAAGTTCAATTCCCTTGTAAAACAAAAAAAACAAGCTCAAGGACTGGTTGTTGTCTCCTGGATACAAATCAATATGGAAAATGTGTGTTGCCTGGATGTGCAGGACTATAGGGGGACCCAAAATTCAACCACTCCTAAGGGGGTAGTGCTGCATTTAAATGCTTTATGGTATAAGGTGTTTTTTGGAGAGACTGACAATGTGCAGACTTCTCGTGTTTAAAATATTTATGATATTGAAAACTGTCCCAATACATATTATTTATCATCTTGTATATATTTTTGTATCTTTTTTTATGTAGAGAAACCTTTTGTAGTCCTATCAATAACAATATTATGGATAGTATTCCGCACACTTCCAACGCTCTACAAGATTTCAAAATGTTTTGTATTATTAGTGGCTTTGTATAGATTTTGCACAGTGTTGCTGTTGTTATGTGTTCCCTTTAACCACTTGAGCTCCGGAAAGGTTTTACCCCCTCCATGAGAAGAGCATTTTTTGCTATTCAGTTCTGCGCTACTTTAACTGGCCGTTATGCGGTAATGCAACACTGTACCTTTCATTTTTCTTTATCATTTTTTTCACATAAATAGAGCTTTCATTTGGTGGTATTTGATCTCCGCTGGGGTTTTTTCTATTTTTTGCGATATAATCGAAAAAAAACGTACGCTAGGGAAAAAAAACTACTTTCTATTATAAACTTTTTTTATTATAAAACATAACCAATAAAAAAATCAAAACATCTAATTTCTTCATAAATTTAGGCCAAAATGCAGGGGTTGATTTACTAAAGGCAAATAGACTATATACTTTGCAAAGTGAAGTTGCACTCTGCAAGTGCAATTGTTCCAGAGCTTAGTAAATGAGGTAAAGTTTCACTACAAGTCCCATCATGCCTCTGCCTGAGAGTCATGCTTGCAACTGTCAGCCTTGCAATGCCTCATGGGACTTGTAGTGTGGCAACAGCTGGAGGGCCGCCAGTTTGACACCCCTGCCCTAGGGGAAGTGACCCGAGGAGAGGAAAAAAACCTCCTAATAACCATATAATACCATATAAATATTGTGAAATGGGGCCCCCAGATCCCAGCCACCTATATAAATGAGTAAGGGGTACATAGTATACCTACTCAGTCACAAAAAAATGTACGCTAGAAATAAAACCACTCAAACATTTGACCAATCATCTATTAAAAAACAAAATGCCCCCCCAATGTAGAGTCATCATCAATCATGTCATCCAGTGATGTAGGTTCATGTCAATCACATGAGCAACAGCCCCCCATGTTGAGGGCATGCGATGTGGCCTGGAATAGTTCAGGGGGTGCACACACTTGCCCTCCTCCTTTTCTGGCCTGCCAGGCTGCATGATCTGGATTTAGATTGGTATTGATTTTGGGGGTGGGGGTGTTTTTGCCATTCTGTACATGTGTTTTTGGTCCATTTCCATTGAAGTCTATGGGGGACAGCACTGCTTTGCACCAAGGTATCTATATCTTCCTTAACCTCCCTAGCGGTCTTATTATGTCCATATTTCTGTGCTCAAAGCGGTAAATTTTTTTGCATGGAAATATGTATTTTTTTTATTGTAGGCCTGTAATATTTAGGAATAACTCACTGAAATCTGTCCGAACAAGAGTTTGGTAAACATCCCGGGTATGATAAAATTTGAAACACGAAATCATAAATTATAATTTAATAAATAATAATAATAAATAATATAATAATAATAAATTTAATTCAATAATATAATCAAACCAAAAACACTGAAATTTGAAATATAGCGCCAAGTTCGCACATCACTGAGCTTAGTCGCAAAATCGTTTTCAGTGTCTGATGACGAATTTCCCCACGAATCATTATCACTCAATTCTGCAAGTGGTTCTGATTTACTATCGCTGTTCTCTAGCTGGTCTAAAACCGCTTTTGACATAAAGGGATGTTTTTTGGACGCCATGGACTTTTCTCAGTTTCCAGGCAGAAAGAACATTAAAAATGCAGGCAGGGCACAGGACAAAGCACTAGGGACAAAATGTATGTGAAATGGTTTGATACAGTAATGTTTTATTATGTGATTTTAGTGAATGTCACTTTTTGTCATTTTCAAATTTCCCGCTGTTCCGTCCCCCGCACGTCCTGACGCTCGCAGGGGACAGAACCCAGATGACAGATGCCGGCATCCACCGGATTACATTGGCGGGGACACTGCAAGAGGGACATCGCGGGAGCGCAGAACACTCGGGAATACCGCCAGGGAGGTTAAAGTTGTATTGCAGTTGTGTTGCATTGAAGTTAATGGGCACCACTGAAATAAATGTGATTTCCACTGTCATGCAATTCTCTGTGACTTAAGTAGCATCTGAAATTGCATAGTATGAACCAGGCCTTAAGGTAAGCTGTGTACAGGAATGATATGTAATGGAAGAGTTTCATTTTTTTAAAATTAATGTTCTGAGGTTTTATGTGTCTTTAAGTCTCTTGCTAGAGGCACAGTAATTAAAGCATATTTTGTGAGTTCAAGGACTGTGACGTCTATGTGCCATTTATGCAGTGAGTAGGCTCAGGTTTTCTTCAACCATGCCTTTTTAAGCATCTCCCACTTAGCGCTAATTGGCCACACCCACAATTCACAGATTCTTTACACCCCTCAGCGTGCCCCAGGTCTTTGCCAGTCTTGGCAACACCCCTGAATGCAAAACAAAGTACATGTTAAAGTACAAGTTAAAATAGCTTTGTTACAATGCTTATCCGTAGGCAGACATTTGTCATCTGATACCCTACACAATAGACACACATTATTGGATTCCTACAGGCAATCCGTACAAATAAAAAACAAAACGGCGCTGGGAGAGGACCGCACATATAAAAGTCTAGATATGGCTAGTGACGAATGACGGATACAGTGGGAGAAATAAAATAGGGGAATAGGCGTACAATAATAATGAGTTCATAGGGTGGCGATAAAGTGACAAATGGAGACATGAAAGTCCAGTCCAAGGGCCCTAGGTGGAGGATGGATGGTGAAGGCAGCTCCCCAGAGAGCGAAGCAGAACTCTGTAGAAGATAAATCGAATACAAGGAGGCACCAATCTCAGTGTAGAGGGTTAAAAATTTATTGGTAACAAGAGGTTAAAAACGACTCACAAATGTAAGAAATGTTAAAGCATGGTAAAAGAATGCCTTTAGTAAGCCCTCAGTCTGCCAATGATCTGAAGATAGGTCCAGGTTATGCAGGATGAGCAGAGATGCAGCCGTCAGTATTCAGCAATGCAGAGAGTTTTTGAAAAAGGCGCCGAAACCAGCATGGACCACAAGGAAGTTGGGACCACGGCAAGCCACCAATGGCAGGGCAGGAACAGGGTCAGGTGACTCGTTTTGAAGCACTTGCTTCAATGCCGAGGTCCCGACTTCCTTGTGGTCCACGCTGGTTTCAGCGCCATTTACAAAAAATCTCTGTATTGCTGAATACTGACGGCTGCATCTCTGCTCATCCTGCATAACCAGGACCCATCTTCAGATCACTGACAGACTGAGGGCTTACCAAAGGCATTCTTTTACCATTCTTTAACACTTCTTACGTTTGTGCAGTTTTTAACCTATTGTTACCAATAAATTTTTAACCCTCTACACTGAGATTAGTGTCCCCTTGTATTTGATTCTACAGGCAATCAGTGCTTGTCATCTGCTACCTATAGATATCTGCCATCCAAGCCAAGCCTATAATATAAATTTTAAAAACATACAACAAAATGCATGTGTATTTTGGTGGCAAAACATCTTTCTATGGTCAGATGTTTACCTACAGGTATTCACTAATGATAGATGTCATCATCAAATTTCTGAAAACGATAGTTGCCTTTCATTCTATGCCCCTAAAAAGAGAATAGATAATTGTGGTCTGATACCATTTTGACAATATGGACAATGGTCAAGCTATTTATGGAATATAGTTACAAATAGTACATCTCATTCATGTCCATCATATATATCTACATGTTCCCTCCTAGATTGTAAGCTCCAAGGAGCAGGGCCCTCCTATCCCTCTTGTATTGTTGCTGTATTGTCTCCCGTTATGTTGTAAAGTGCTGAGCAAACTGATGGCGCTATATAAATCCCGTATAATAATAATAATAATGTGTGTCACAGTTTTTGGGGAAAAAAATCCCCCAGTGCTCTTGTTTCTTAACAGCCAATCATTAACTTCTGTCTAAGGGTAGCTTACATTCGACCATCGTGGAATGTATCTTGCCAACTTTCCAATTGGTTGAACATTACCATCCAGTAAGTTTGAATATAGAGCCTCATTAGTTTAGCTGAAATTTCGGTTGCATTGACCTTATTACTCTTTTAAACACCATGTATCTGTTACAGAAACATTAACAAAATGAGTATAAATGAGCAGCTGCTTTAATTGACTTCTGCACTTTTGTAGGTGATTTCAGCTTCTGAGATCACAGCATGAGCTTATTAAACAATTCTGATTCTAATTTTTTGACTATGCCCATGACATTTGCCTTGCACTTACTGTCATTAAAAACTTGGCTCTTGAGCTTTTAAATTACTATTAAGGGCTATTGTAAAATGAAGATAGTTAAAAGTACTTTAGTATGTTATCATTACCTGTAAAAAATGTAAATTACCACTAAGAAATCATGTGTGAGACAAGAAGATAGGACCCATGTCTCTTTTTAAACAGTTAAGTTTCAGAGTCGTCTTAATTGTTCTAATGTATTTCAATGTTCACAGTCCATGTTACATCTTATGGTGTGCATAGCATATATTAAAATTTTAATTAGCACACAGTTTTCAATTTGCACCTACAGTGGAACAGAATGTAAATGCACATGAAGACTATGACGTACAGATCTCACCTATACTCATTGTTGATGCCAACAATAGGTGGCAGCCAATGGTCAAATGGCTTGATATTTGGTTATGGTCTAAGATGTGACTCTTTTGCCAGCCATTAATAGATCTTTGGACCTTTGCCGAGACATCCAGTGACTTAGCCAGTCACAAGTTGCATATGTGTCAGGGTAATAATGAGACATATTTATGTCTTTGCAGCCAGAAGTTAGCAGCAAATTAAATATCTCCCTGATAGTGGGAGAAAACAAAATCAGGTTGTGTTTTCAAAAAATTAGAAAGCATGATTTGCAGTGTAGATACAGTAAGGGGGAGGTTTACTAAAATTTGTGTATACAGAATTTGGTGCAGCTGTGCACAGTAACCAACCAGCTTCCAGGTTTTATTGTCAAAGCTTAACTGAACAAGCTGAAGCTAGAAGCTGATTGGTTACTGTGCACAGCTGTACCAGATTCTGTATGCACCAGTTCTAGTAAATCTCCCCTAGTGTTCACCTACATAAATTGTCCTGAATGCCCATAAGTTGCCCAGGTACAGAACTTGCCACAGTATGATTAAAATAAAACTTTGGACAGATATATAAAAAAACAAAAATATCTCAAGGTATTAAAGATGCAAATGGTACATGTGCCAGAAGTTGTGATTTATATATACTTGCTGTATCTTATGCAAAAAGGAACGTAGACTACGGCCCCTTTCACACGGGGTGGAATTCGATTTGCTCAGCAGATTATCTGTTCGCTGATCTCCTGCTGAGCAGAACGGGTAGATGACAGGTCCATGTCCACTCACTTTATGCATGGTGGACATGGATAGAGCCCACTCTGCTCTATAGGCAGCTGCTCTCCGATCCGATCCACCTAGATGGAGGGAACAGATCCCCTTACGTTTTTTTTTAGTGGCTTGGATTGGATTGGAGGTAGGTGGGTGCAAACAGACAAGTCCATTTACACCCTCTGGTCTATAAGTACACATGAACAATCTAATCAGGTCCGCCTGAAAAATTGACAGGCTGACCAGATTGGATCATCCATGTGAAAGGGGCCTTGGAGATGATGCTAGAAGCCAGTCATGATCTGCTGCAGTGTATATGCGCTGACCATGACATTGTTGAGGACAGTAGTGTATTTAGGTTTTGTGCTGCCCTAGGCAACACAAAAATCGTCTGCCCCCACGGACACCGACCAACACCATCTCCCTTCCCCCTCCCGCAGAGAGAGCCTGACATTGCTGACATTGACTAACAATACCCCTGCCCCCCCCCCACCTGGGAGAGCCTTCCACTACCCCCCCTTCCCCCGGCGATAGAGAAAAAGACACTCATCGTCACAGCTCCGGACATCCCCAGGAATGAGAGTCAGGCTCTACATACACCATCAAGCAGCTTGCAGCCTCTCTCATATCCCACCTGGTTCCCATAGAGTGCGTGTCCCTTCTTTCATCCCTTCTTTTGGGGGGAGGTGCTGCCTCCCTGAAAACTGCTGCCCTAGGCAAGTGCCTTGTTTGCCTTGTGGTAAATACGCCCCTGGCTGAGGGGTATGAACAGGCAGGTGACCTCATTATTTGCTGCTGCTCCTTCACTGTCTTCACTTCTGCAGTGGAGACCAAGGTCTTTGATGGGGTGCCTAGATAAGGAGGGTGGCTGAACAGGATGTATTTTTAATTACAGGTCTCTAATCCTTCCACACTGCATACTGTACAGTTGACAAATAAAATGACCCTTGTAGGTCATTCATAATTATCATCATCCCCACAAACCAAGTAGCAAAATCCACATTGATGTTTCAAAGTGTGTCATACTCATTTGTCATATAGAACAAACTCTGGCTATGTATACTGTAATAGAGTGGTTTGAGAAAACAAATGTTTGTGAAGCGCCAGGTGACAAGTGTTCCAACCAAGGCATTACAAAAAAAGGAAAATGGCATAAAACTTGAAAAAATAAAAAAGTTTACTGCATGTCAGGAAGTGTGTAGCATTAAAAAATATTTTTTCTAAAAAGAATCCACCCACCACTAGTGACACATACCCTATTCACACAATATTATAATCAACAATACCATATTTTTCGCTCCATAAGACGCACCTGACCATAAGACGCACCTAGGTTTTAGAGGCGAAAAACAAGAAAAAAAAATATTCTGAACCAATGGACTGCAGACACAGTACAGGGGATGACCAGAGACTGCGGACACAATACAGGAGATGACCAGAGACTGCGGACACAGTACAGGAGATGACCAGAGACTGTGGACACAGTGCAGGAGATGACCAGAGACTGCGGACACAGTGCAGGAGATGACCAGAGACTGCGGACACAGTGCAGGAGATGACCAGAGACTGCGGACACAGTGCAGGAGATGACCAGAGACTGCGGACACAGTGCAGGAGATGACCAGAGACTGCGGACACAGTGCAGGAGATGACCAGAGACTGCGGACACAGTGCAGGAGATGACCAGAGACTGGGGACACAGTACAGGAGATGACCAGAGACTGCGGACAGTACAGGGGATGACCAGAGACTGCAGACAGTGCAGGGAATGACCAGAGATTGCTGACCTTTGGGGAGGGAGGGGGAGTGGGTACCTGAATTTGACAGGTTCCCGCTCCCACTTCCGCGGAGTTGTCCTTCCATCTTCTTCCCGGGCCAGCTGCCCACTGCGCATGTGCGAGAAGCGCTGCGCTTTGTGAATAGCCCGGTGCTTTCTGGGACCTGTCATGTGTCCCAGAAGACACCGGATCATTCACAAAGCGCAGCGCATGCACAGTGGGCACCCGGCTGTCACAGAAGCCAGCGCGGGAAGACTGTGCAGCGCTGGAGCGAGGAACAGGTAAGGCCCTGCAGGAGAGAACAGCTGAGCGGCCGGCCCGGTATTCTGACATGGTGGCAGCAGAAATAACGGACCGGCCGCTTTATATTCGCTCCATAAGACTCACTGACATTTTCCCCCCTTTTTTTGGGGGAAAAAAGTGCGTCTTATGGAGCGAAAAATACAGTAATTAGTGCCTATCCATATAATTAGTGTATTACCACATATATACTTTCTCCTACCTCCACTCTTAACTCCAAAACGCATTGACTCCTGCTATATTCAGAACAAATGGTGTATTTATATTTGTGTATGTTGACCAGTGCTCACCTCTAGCTGCACCCGTTTTACGATTGTTGTCTGTTTCCTGAGAATCATCCCCCACTATTCATGTGATCCTTATCAGCTTCTAATTGGGGTGGAGTTGAATGCTCATTTGAGCATCTCCATATAAATTTAGATCAGCTCATGGGGGAGATCTCTGATGGGGGGCACAGTCTCTGATGGGGGTGCTGCTTCAGATTGAGTGCGGCTTAGAAGGACTGCATAGAAGAAGCAGTTAAACACAGCAGTTGAACTAAAGCAGGAGAACTTAAGCAGCAGGAAGACACAACAACAGCAAGAAACTCTACTGCATGCTGGACAGACTGCAAGCAAACACCCTGGGAAACCTCTTACATACCTGAGTCCCACTCCGTGTACCTTTATATAATACATCTCCTTTTCTCCTTATCACATTACTATCCTCTGTTCCCAAATCTCATTTCTTTAACCCTCTGCTCCACCCCATAACCTGTACATCTCCCCCTCATTGCTATTATCTCCCTACTATTGCTCTCTTCACCTTCCCAAAATGCCTCTTCCACTCCTCCTTCTCATTTTCCTCTCCTCCGTTCCCAAAATCCATTCACTATATCCCTCTGCCCCTCCCAAACAATTGTATATTGTGTCCTCACTGCTTCCTTCACCCCTCTATGGCACCCACCACCTCCTCCTATTACTCCACTCTCCCACTGACCCCAACACCTCCACTAGTAGTTTCTCACGCTCCTGCACATCCCGCTCCCATGCCACCTTTCTCACCCTTCTCCTCCTCCTAGCTGCGGGGGACATCTCCCCGAATCCTGGCCCTCCACCTCCCTCACCCGCTCAACACCCTCCCACCTCCACGTCCTACTGCAACCCCCACAGCTTAGTATCTGTCCCCCTGCTCCCTAAAATCTCCCCCCCGTTTTCATGTGCACTCCTGAACGCCCGATCGGTGTGCAACAAGCTTACCGCCATCCACGACCTCTTTGTTTCCCGCTCCCTCAACCTCCTAGCGATCACGGAAACCTGGATCCAGCCCACTGACTCTACCTCCCCTGCTGCATTCTCCTACGGAGGTCTCACCTGGACCCACTCACCCAGGCCTAACGGTCGCAAAGGTGGTGGGGTTGGTCTGCTCCTGTCACCGCAGAGCACCTTCCGAGTCCTCCCAAACCCCCCCTCCCTATCCTTCTCCTCCTTCGAGGCCCACTGCGTCCGACTATTCTCCCCAACCCCCCTGAAGATTGCTGTGATATACCGGCCTCCTGGATCCATACCCCGCTTCCTGGATGACTTCTCCTCCTGGCTACCCTTCTTCCTCTCCTCTGAGCTACCCACCATCATCCTTGGGGATTTCAACATCCCTGTCAACCTCGACAACCCAGACACAGCCCGTCTCCTCCACCTAACCTCCTCCTTTGCACTTGCACAGTGCATACAATCCACCACCCACTCCGACGGAAATATCCTGGACCTTGTCTTCTCCAACCGCTGCGCTCCCCACAACCTCACTAACACCCCCTTCCCTCTCTCTGACCACAACCTGATCACCTTCTCTATCTCCTCGTCCTCCAACGCCTACCCCTCCAAATGTCACACTACTACCAGCCGTAACCTCCGCAACCTTAACTCTGCCTCCCTCCACTCTGCAGCTGATCAACTCCACGACCGCATCCTCCCCCTGTCCTGCCCTGACTTGGCTTTGACCGCCTACAACAATGCGCTCTCAACAGCCCTTGACTCACTAGCGCATTTAACCACACGCAACATCAGACCCCGACCGCTCCAGCCCTGGCAGACTGATCACACCAAAACCCTCAAACGACAAAGTCGTGCCCTGGAGCGACTATGGCGCAAAACCAAATCCCAACAAGCCTTCACCCGCTACAAATCTGCCTTCCACACCTACACCTCCTCCCTCCATGCTGCCAAACAGACCTACTTCTTGACCCTCATCAAGGCCCTCTCCTCCAATCCTCGCCGACTCTTCTCTGCCTTCAACTCTCTACTCTCTCCACCCCCACCTCCACCCAGCACCTCACTCACCGCCCTTGAGATTGCCAATCACTTCAAAAACAAGATTGACACAATTCGCAAGGACATTGCCGCAACTCACACACCCTCTCAAACCGTCCCCTCTCACACAGCTACCCCCTTATCCCCCCTCTCCCTCGACATAACCCGCAGGGACTTCGTCGCTGCTCAAACTCTCTCCAACCCCCTTCACCCTCACTCAGCTACCCCCTCATCACCCCTCTCCCACGGCCCCACCACTGCTCTGACCTCCTCTTCCACCCCACCCTACATTCCTCATACTGAAGCTCCCCCCACACTCCGCACCTTTGACCTTACTACCATCGAGGAAGTCTCCAAGATCCTCTCTGATGCCCACCTCACCACCTGCCCCCTCGACCCTATCCCCTCACAACTCCTACGACCTTCCTCCTCCTCCATCCTACGCTCCCTCACCCACATCTTCAATCTCTCCCTCTCCTCAGGCACTTTCCCCTCCCCTCTGAAACATGCACACATCAGCCCCATACTTAAAAAGCCCTCCCTGGACCCCAATGACCCGAACAACCTCAGACCCATCTCCCTGCTGCCATTTACATCTAAACTCCTCGAGCGCCTAGTCTACACCCGCCTATGCTCTCACCTCAACGACAACAACCTCCTCGATCCCCTACAGTCCGGCTTCCGTCCCCTACACTCCACCGAAACTGCCTTACTCAAACTCTCCAACGACCTGCTAACCGCCAAAGCTAATGGCCACTATTCAGTGCTCCTACTCCTTGACCTCTCTGCGGCCTTTGACACAGTCGACCACCCCCTCCTCCTCAAAAAACTACACTCCCTCGGCCTCAGAGATTCTGCTCTCTCCTGGCTCTCATCCTACCTGTCACAACGCTCCTTCAGCGTTACCTATAATGCTACCACCTCCCCCTCACTCCCCCTCTCTGTTGGGGTCCCTCAAGGCTCTGTCCTTGGGCCCCTTCTCTTCTCCATCTATACCTCCTCCCTTGGCCAACTCATACACTCTCACGGCTTCAACTACCACCTCTATGCCGACGACACACAAATCTATTTCTCAACCCCCCACCTCACCCCCTTGGTCTCAGCCCGAATCACACACCTACTGAGCGACATATCAGACTGGATGTCGCTCCACTTCCTTAAATTGAACCTCTCCAAAACCGAGTTTCTTGTCTTCCCCCCAGCCCGGACCCCATTGATTTCTCCGTCACATCCAACAGCGCTACCATCAAACCCGCCCTGCAGGCCAGAGTACTGGGTGTCATTCTGGACTCCAACCTATCCTTCCAGCCCCAAGTCCAATCTTTAACAAACTCGTGCAAACTCCACCTCCGCAACATCGCCAAAATCCGCACGTTCCTAACCCCAGAAACCACTAAACAGCTCATCCACTCTCTCATCATATCACGACTCGACTACTGCAACTCCCTCCTCACTGGCCTGCCTCGCCACTGGCTATCCCCGCTTCAGTCGATCCTGAATACGGCTGCCAGACTCATTCACCTTTCCAACCGCTCTGTCTCCGCCACCCCCCTCTGCCAATCCCTCCACTGGCTTCCGATTGCGCAACGGATCAAATTCAAAATCCTAACGCTGACGTACAAAGCTGTCCACCATACTGCCCCGAACTACATCACTGACCTAATTTCCAAGTACCGCCCAGCACGCACACTCCGCTCCTCACAAGACCTCCTTCTATCTAGTTCCCTGGTCTCCTCCTCCCATGCCCGCCTCCAGGACTTCTCCAGGGTGTCACCCATCCTCTGGAACTCCCTGCCCCAACCCATCAGATTATCACCTACTCTCCTCTCCTTTAGGCGCACCCTGAAAACCCATCTCTTCAGGGAAGCCTACCCCACCCCCTGCTAACTTGCCGACCTCCTCCACTCTTCCTACCACTCCATCCCCCACAGCTATCTCCTCCTGTGCCACCATCCCCTCCCTCCTAGATTGTAAGCTCGAAAGAGCAGGGCCCTCGAACCCCTCGTGTATCACATTGTATTGGTATTGTTCTGTCACATGTTCTGTCCCCCTTTGTAATGTACAGCGCTGAGCGAACTATTGGCACTTTATAAATACTGTATAATAATAATAATAATAATATACTCTATTTATAAGTGTCCAATGTCTTATATTCCAAAAATTAAAAGAAAAAAGAAAAATAAAATGTCCCACTCAAAATCACTCTTTTGTATTGTTTGAAGATCCTCACAGGCCAGCTTCCACACAGACCCTCAAAAAAATCAAAAACTCCACATAGTGCATTACCATTAGAATATATAGCACTCCACACGTGTTTTATATAAGTGCAAAAACGTGAGAAAAAACAACCACAGCAACTTGTGCCACAACAGTGATGTGTTACACTCAGTGTATTCACTATAATGGTGTCTCACTTCTCATGCTTATAGATTATATACCCTTACCAGAGAACAAAATCTCAAAATCGTTGTAAGGTGCAAGCTCCACTCTCCAATCTCATCCCCTCCTGGTATCACCAGCCAGTTCCCTGGTCACTCAGATGTATGAGACAGTAATAGTGTAAATCCACAAAATACCGTAAAATACACTTTAATATATCTGCTTACAAGGGCCCTTAAGATTAAGTCCCGGATGTGACATCACTGTTGTGGCACAAGTTGCTGTGGTTGTTTTTTCTCACGTTTTTGCACTTATATAAAACACGTGTGGAGTGCTATATATTCTAATGGTAATGCACTATGTGGAGTTTTTGATTTTTTTTGAGGGTCTGTGTGGAAGCTGGCCTGTGAGGATCTTCAAACAATACAAAAGAGTGATTTTGAGTGGGACATTTTATTTTTCTTTTAATTTTTGGAATATAAGACATTGGACACTTATAAATAGAGTATATATGTGGTAATACACTGATTATTTGGATAGGCACTAATTATTGTTGATTATAATATTGTGTGAATAGGGTATGTGTCACTAGTGGTGGGTGGATTCTTTTTAGAAAAAATATTTTTTGATGTTTGCAACTTTCTAGGGTGGAAAGTGGTTTCTATTTAGAATTGGATAGCTGGCGGGGGTATTGAGGATTCTACCACATTTACTTTTGAAGTGTCTAGCATTATTATAGGATCCATTAACAATGTATTTTAAAGTGTTACTAAACCCAGGACCCTGCATTCATGATATCTGGTCTCACACAGTACACAGAACATGGAAATGCAATTATTCTAAATACCTTTCTCATCAGCAGTTAGAGCAGTCTTGTGACTTCTATCAGTGTCCAGCTGAGTCTTGGTTAAAGCTTGTAGGAGGAGTTTTAATTTTGCTTTAGGAGAATGCAGAGCCCCTGACCTTTGTCTGGACAGTGCTTATTGGCCCTGTGCTGATCACATGCACACTCCCAAGTAAAACAAATAAAAACCTCTCTAGCAATACACACCAAACTGAGCATGTGCAGAGTGACTCCACATGATATGTCTTATCAGGAGATAAGAGGGGGGCACTGGAAGAAGGGGAGGATCATAGAAGTCAGGATCAAAACTCGGCTTTACACAATGCAGAGGATTAACCCCTTAGGTTCCACAGTGAGTATAACAAGCATGCTTTACTGCATATACAGACTGATTTTACTGTTGTGGGGTTAGTAACACTTTAAAGTGGTTGTAAACTCGTTTTTCTTAATGTTACCTACAGCTAAGCTTGTAATAAAGCTTACTTGTAGATAAAATGAATATCTCCTAAATGTACACCGTTTAGGAGATATTCTCTCTTTTTTTTAAGCCAGCGCATGTGCTCTGAAGGAACAGCATATCTGTGACATTCCTTCAGAGCTGTGTGCCGTGGCCCGGGACTCCTGCGCCACGGGAGTGACAACACTGCGGTTTGGCCTTTCAGACGGCCAGAGCTCGCGAACCCGGAAGGAAGATGGCTGAAGATGGAAGCCTCTACAGCCGTGACAGCGCACCACTGGAAGGCTTCTTTTTAAGGTAAGTTTTACATAATGTACTAGTATGCGATGCATACTAGCACATTATGACATTAGCTTGTAGGGGACTTTCTTCCCCCCCCCCCTTCCTGCAGTTTACTATTTACTATTGCTTTAACTACTTGAAGATAAAGCATTTTCTGGCACATTTTGTTTACAAGTTTAAATCAGTATTTTTTGCTAAAAGATTACTTATAACCCCCAAACATTATATATATTTTTTTTTATTAGAAAAAACCCTAGCGAATGAAATGGCGATCATTGCAATTTTTTATGTCACATGGTATTTGCACAGTGGTTTTTCAAATGCGTCTTTTTTTAAAAAATACATTTTAATGAATTAAAAAAAACACTATATATAACTAAATTTTTTTGTAAAATATGAAAGAGGATGTTTGACGAGTAATTAGATACCTAAAGTAACGCTATAAAATTGCATGCGCTCGTGGGATGGCGACAAACTTCGGTACTTAAAAATCTCCATAGACAACTCTTTCAAAATTTGTACAGGTTACAGAGGAGTTCTAGCACTAGAGTTGTTGCTCTCGCTCTAACGTTCGCAGCAATAGCTCACATGTGTGCTGCGAACACCGTTTACATATGCGTGCCTGACCTACATATGCGTTCACTTCTGCGTGCAAGCACGGAGGTATGGGGGCGCTTTAAATTTTTTTTATTATATATTTTTGTTTTTTACTGTCCCTTTGTTTCTTTATTTTTTTGGATCACTTTTATTCCTATTACAAGGAATGTAAACATCCCTTGTAATAGAAATAAGCACGACAGGTTCTCTTTAGGGGGAGATCAAAAAGACCCCAAACCTCTCCTTTACCTTTAAAAGCAAAAGATCAAAAAAAAAAATTTTTAATCTTTTGTTTTAAAAAAGAAAAAAAATTGTTTACTTCCTCCCCAGAGCGGAAGTGATTTCATGACATCGCTCAAGTCCTCCAACTTCATAGAGGCGATCAAAAACCATAGAGTCTCTCATTGCCTCTGTGAGAATCCGGCCACACCGTTGGATCGTTTCTCGGGTGTGCCGGTTTTAACGGTAAGCCCATAAAACCCCGGTGAGTGGTCGAAATGGGGAACTTCCCCTTATGCTGCTACTGAGAATGTTCCAGTGGCTAATTAGACACTCGGACCGCTTTCATCAGAAGATACCAGGGGTATGGCTGATATCTTCAGCCATAACCCCAGTAAACCATTTGAAATCCGCAGCACTTATATACGTATTGTGGTCATCAAGTGGTCCATAATGCACAAGTCCTTTAAATGGCCAAAGGACCTTTTGCTCATTAGTGTGTCACTTGTCATCTCAAAAGTGATCTTAGAATCACCAACTGACAAATGAAATGACCCACCAATTGAATCACAACCTAAAATCATGACATTGCAAATCTACATAAAGATAAATATTTCCTTTATGAATTTGTAAGACGAAGATGCCAAATTTAGGCATGTAAAGATTACCTCACTTCCTTTAAATGGATCCTGTCAGTTTACCACACAATCCTGCTGAAAGTTAGCTGCAATAGATGAGCTCTTACATTCACCCCATGTCACCTACCTCACTTCCTCTGTGCCATTGCTGCAGCTTTTCTAAGACTCTTTGGTATCACAGCCAGCTGGCAATCTTAGAAGTGTGGAATGTTGAAGAGCCTTAAAGTGGTTGTACATCTCTGTCATGAAATATGAACAATGCATATACAGTTGTGTTCAAAATAATAGCAATGTGTTGAAAAACGTGAATAAAGCTCAAAATCCTTCTAATAGCTTTTATTTCCATACACACAAATGCATTGGGAACACTACACATTCTATTCCAAATCAAAACATGAAGAAAAATATATCAAATGTGTGTTGTTCCTCAAAAAAAATGGAAGAAAAGTGAATATAAGACTGTTCAAAAAAATAGCAGTGTTTGTATTCTTCTTTACAAACTCAAACATTCACTATATAAACTGAAAAATGTTTGAAGATTTTGCTTTTCTTTGAATCGCGTAATTAATATTTAGTTGTATAAGCACTGTTTCTGAGAACTGCTGTACATCTGTGTTGCATGGAGTCAACCAACTTCTGGCACCTGTGAACAGGTATTCCAGCCCCGGATGATTGGACTACATTCCACAGTTCTTCTCTATTTCTTGGTTTTGCTTTTGATGTCACCCCACAAGTTTTCTATTGGATTAAGGTCCGGGGATTGGGTTGGCCACTCCATAACGTCAATCTTGTTGGTCTGGAACCAAAATGTTGCAATTTTACTGGTGTGTTTGGGATCCTTGTCTTGTTGGAACACCCATTTCAAGGGCATTTCCTCTTCAGTATAAGGCAGCATGACCTCTTCAAGTATTCTGATGTATTCAAACTGATCCATGATCCCTGGTATGCGATAAATAGGCCCAACACCGTAGTATGAGAAACATCCCCATATCATGATGCTTGCGCAACCATGCTTCACTGTCTTCACAGTGTACTGTGGCTTGAATTCAGTGTTTGGGGGTCGTCGGACAAACTGTCTCCGGCCACTAGACCCAAAAAGAACAATCTTACTTTCGTCAGTCCATAAAATGTTGCGCCATTTCTATTTAGGGCAATCAATGTGCTCTTTGGCAAATTGTAACCTCTTCAGCACATGTCTTTTTTTCAACAGTGGGACTTTGCGGGGGCTTCTTGCAGATAGCTTGACTTCACATAGGTGTCTTCTAATTGTAACAGTACTCACAGGGAACTTTAGACCTTCTTTGATCTTCCTGGAGCTGATTGTTGGCTGAGTCCTTGCCATTTTGGCTATTCTTCTATCCATTCGAATGTTAGTTTTTCGCTTTCTTCCCTGTCTTTCAGGTTTTGGTTGCCATTTTAAAGCATTTGCGATAATTTTAGCTGAGCAGCCTATCATTTTCTGCACTTCTTTATATGTTTTCTCCTCTCCAATCAACTTTTTAATCAAGGTACACTGTTCTATTGAACAATGTCTGGAACGACCCATTTTCCTCATAATTTCAGAGAGAAATGCACTGTAACCAGCATGTACAACATTTGCTGCCTTCCTTCCTTAAATAAGGGCAATAATTGCCACCTGTTTTTCAAAGAATGAATGACCTCACTAATAGAACTCCACACTGCTATTATTTTGAACATGCCCCTTTCAATTAGTGATTAAATTACACAGAATCAGCAGCATGCATGTCATGACTGTTGGGTCTGTTGGATTTCTATTACTCTACTACACCTGCTAGTAAATTATTTGCCATGTAGAAATATCATTTCTACCGAAAACAGTGATTGATCAGGTTAGTGATGTCTGACTGCTATTATTTTGAACACAACTGTATATCCCTCTATAGTGTGTACGTGTCTCAATCCAGAGTGTCATTTCTGTCTGCTGCCTTGTTCATCTTCTATCAGCATGTATCACTTCTGACAAGTTTTTATGACACCAAGAGAAAGTTAGTGACAGGGGAAGGGAATCCAGCAGAGTGACAGCCTCAGCTCTGTTCCTGTGATCTGTGTGAATGGGGCTTTGTCTCTTCCCTCCAATCAGCTCTCACTAAGCTCTGCAGAGTGTAACTTTAGCTCTCTACGCCCTGTTTTCTGGAAGCTCAGACAAGCTTTAGAAATTCTGGACATTGAACAGCTTTAGAGAAGAGAATACTGCACATAAAAAGGTGCAACCTATGTAGGAGGATTTGTTTTATCTCTGTGTATCACTGGAGGTCAGTCACTTCACTGGGTTTTTGTAAGGGTTTATAACCTCTTTGAGGAAGTTGCATCATTGGAATGGAAGGAAGGTAGGAGACACTGGTCATGTAAGTGTGATGTGAGTTTAAGTTAATTGTTTGCAGGGACCTTTCAGATTAACAATTGTGTTGGCAATGATGACAGATATAGCAGAACGTCAGGTTTCAAGAGGCTTACCAATGCATCATTGCAACCAGAACTGCATTCAAAAATGTCATGTAGTACATAGACAGGAAATTTAATACGACCAGTTTAGGGTCCCATTACATCCCAATGGAGCTATAAAAAAAAGCATACTGGACGCTTTCCGATCATGCAGCTTGGCTGGCCAGAAATAGTGGGGCTGCAACCATGCAGCTCCCCCTCTAAACCATCCCACGCAAACTTGGAAGATATATGAATTATATACTGTATAAAAATATGCATTATATATAATAATGTTCCTGTATGGACATTGAAAGAATTGATTTGAGGAATGTTAATGCATTTTGTTGTTCAGGCAGAGGGGCCAAAATGTGTTGGGAGGAGATGAGGCAATGGGACAGGGCTGTTGGTGGGAAAAGATCCAGCACAACCTGATTTAGCAGATGGAAAGGTGGCAGCAAGTCTAGAAAGTGAGAGAAGATGACAGCAAGCTGAGGTTGTGGAGTGTAGCAGGGAGAAAAGAGGCATAGAGAGAAGATTGTGGAAATAGGAAAGGAAGCATCATGACCAAGTTATGGAAGAAGGTGAGAAAGGAGGCAAAGACTGGTATCATGTGCTGAGGGTAGGAACCCAGCAAAAGTGGATTGTTGGGAATGAAAGGACAGCAGGACTGGACTGTTGAGGAAGAAGGAAAGGATGTTGTGACATATGTCGGTTGATTTACTAAAACTGGAGAATGAAAAATCTGGTGCAACTCTGCATAGAAATCAGCTTCAGCTTCCAGGTTTTTTTGCCAAAGCTTAATTGAACCCATATGGAAGAAAAATATATTTTAAATATATTTTAAAAATGTGCTTCCCAAATATATAGACATATTGAAATGCTACAATTTTAGCCATATTCTATATATATATATATATATATATATATATATATATATGTACTGTGTGTGTGTGTGTGTATGTGTATGTATGTGTGTGTATATATATATATACTGTATGTTGAAATGCGTTTTTATTACAAAATATATCAAAAATATTTTTCAAATTAAATTCTTTTAAAATATATTCTTCAGATATTTTTAAGATATATTTTTTACATATATTTGTAAATTCATTCCAAAAATGTAGATTTGTATTTTTAAAGATTTGTATTTTTAAAGACATACAGTGTATTTGAAATGTATTTTTAAAAATATTTTTTAATATATTTTGTAATAAAACCACATTTCAACATACAGTGTGTGTGTGTGTATATATATATATATATATATATATATAATTTTTGTTATTAAATATATTTTGAAAATTGTAGCATTTCAAATATATGTCAATATATTTGGGAAGAATATTTTTAAAATATATTTGAAATATATTTTTTTGTGGTAACAAGCTGAAGTTAGAAGCTGATTGGCTACCATGCAGAGCTGCACCAGATTTTGCATTCTCGTTTTAATAAATCAACTCCATAGTATGACATGGCGATATGATTTGGTACGACATCGATGGTACAAAGAGCTGAAAGGGAACCTAGGAATAGAAGTTTTTTTTTTTTTAGTTTGGTCTCACTGACAATAGAACCTGCCACATGGACAGATGTGTGGATTTTTGTGTTTATGATAGACGCTAAGCCAACTCCTGCTAGTGCTCAGTCCCCAGCAAACCTTCCCCCTGGCATCACCCTTGTATCATGACATGGCTGACTGCAAGTTGGTGAGAGAACAAAGCAATGTTATTCAAGTTGTCACCAAAACATTCAAAGCACTTAAAGGTTCTGTGTGTCGGGGAGTATCTATTAGTCTAAAAGCTTTTGTTGATGTTCACATGATTTTTGTGAAAGAGGAGGTTATGTTTCTTTGCTGACTGTAAAATAAAGGTCTGTAGCAAACTATCAAACATTTCTGTGTCCCATTTATTTACTGTTGATGGTTGGCAGAGATACCAATTGTGGTTAGTGTTTGTCTCCCTCAGAGTTCACCAAATAAATAGTTCTTCATACAAAAATACTTCCCTGGCAGTGTTGTTTATGCATTGATGAGATTTAGTGTCTGAATGCCATCAATCACAAGCTCAATCAATGTGTAGACTGAAATATTTATGTATTTGTTTATTGCAGGTAATTATATACTGCTGTCAATTTACACAGCTCTTTAAATATATTGTACATTCACATCAGTCCCTAACCCTCAAGGAGCGTACAATCTAAGGTCCCTAACTTACATTCATGCATACTCATACTAGGGACAATTTAGACAGGAGGCAATTAACCTACCAGCATGTCTTTGGTGTGTGGGAGGAAACCAGAATACTCGGAGGAAACCCACGCGGGCACAGGGAGAACATGCAAACTCCACGTAGGTAAATTGAATAAAGTATTTCTTCTTTAATCAACACTGTTATGTTTTTACAAAATGTTAAAAAGTGGAAACCCCTCAGTTATTACCTAAAGAAATAGTAAAACCAAACAATAACTATTTTTAAAACTTTTCCCTCTCTCCCCCCCACCTATCTTGCCTACCCTATGTAAAAAAATATTAGTGTACTTACCTATTTTTGGTCTGCTCTGGTCCAGTTAGATGATCCCGCAGCTCCAACTCCCTTGTAGCAGTGAGCTGCAGGAGAGAAGAGTGAGTGCTGGCAACAGCTAGGCCTTCGGAGCCTATGGGTGACATCAAGGCTCTGGGAATTCACAGCCATTGTCAAGCAGTTGTAGACTGGGGCAGTGGCCATTTCTTGTACTGTTGATGGTGAGGGGACGCACTGGACACTTTGGCTGCCATTGTGCTATATAGTGGGGGTCCAGTGCACTCCTGTACCTTTAAGGAGGGGTGGGCTCCCTCAGTTTCACCTGCCCTCAGTCTATCCATTAAATACATGTACCTCTATGGGGGCTCTCAAAATTTGTAGTTAGGAACTGCAGAATATCGGGGTGCCATGAAGAGGCTCTGCAGCTTACGCATGTGTTTGCAAATGTGTGCTAACTAAACCCCTGTTTTTAATGCATACTGTTAGACAGGTTAATTCGGTCTGTTTGCAAGCTGGTTGGTAAGTTGAGCTTGGAATTTTTCTCTTTTATTGCTTGACATGGACCGTCCTTCCATGTGCTTCTTGCTGTGAAGGCCAGTTATAGACTGGGGCAGTGGCCATTTCTTGTACCATTGTCAAGCACTCCCTGACACAGGGGAGCTGGAGCTGCAGGATGACATGGTTTTAAAGGATAAGTTCACCTTTGGAACATGTTACATGTTCCACCCGTTACATGTTCCATAGCCGTCGCCACGCCTGCCGCCTCCCCCCTCCCCCTGACAGATATTACAGGGAGAAGTTTCCCCATACTATGTGTCAGATTTTAAAATAGTGTGGCCAGCGGGGCTCCACCCACATGACCACGTCACTCATTCACAGAGTTCCATGCATGTGTGCCTACAAGTCCCAGCAGCCTTAGCAGCTGTGTGCTTGTAGTTTTCACACTACCGTGCATTCATTGAAGCTTCCTGTCAGTATATCTGCTTGCTCATACATCCAGTATGGCAAGCAGATATTCTGACAGGTCTGCAGGAGATCTTCATGGCATCAGTGATCTACTCATCGCTGGTGAAATGCTTTCCAGGCTCCTTTGGACAAAAATAATAAATACACATTTTTTTACCTGCAAAAAAATGTGCATTTATTATTTTTGTCCAAAAGGTGAACATATCCTTTAAGATTATCAGATTGCAATTAATAAAGTATATTTATTGCTGGGTTTATGTTACAGTAAGCCTTAGTCACTAATATAATATGACTGTCATTGGGGAAAGTAGTCCCAGCATCAGCAAGTACATAACAGAAGCATAAAAGTGCTGCTATTCCCAAACTTGCCTCATGGTAGGCTGATTCATTCAGTACTTGGGATTGTCCATCAGCTTGTTTGTCTTTGTAGTCACAGAAGTGTGATTGTCACACCTACCCTTAGTGTTGATGGTGAGGCATTATAGCTGGCTTCTGTGTTCTTCACCTGTAGCAGCCTCCTTTCCCATGAGGCAAGCAGGTCTACTGGTACTTGGTTGCCCCCAGGAATTATACACAGTGCTATAGTGCCTGGCTGTCACTTCGGGACAGGTGCAGACTAAGTACAGAGAACAGGTACTTACGGTTGGCAGACAAGCAGAGTGGTTCAGTGACAGTCCAGGTTCAGGGCAGGCAGTGATAAGAGTTGTCAGGGTCAAATCCATGGTCAAAAGGCAGGCTGAGTTCTGAGGGTAGTCAAAGTCCAATCCAAGGTCAACAACAAGGCAATCCAAATTAGCTGGCAGGACAGGGCCTAGACCAAGATGAAAGTCGAGGTACAGCAACAAGGCAGGAAAAGAGGGCGCTTGAAGCACTTATTGCAAACATTATCAGAAGCATGACACTTGAGGGCTTGGCAGGCTTAAAACAGGTTTGGAGACCACACAGAGGCTGTGTTTAGCAATTACCCTGCAGGTGGACACTCAGAGAAATTGCAGCTCGTCCAAAACCAGGATGCTGAAATGAGACTAGCAGCTACCATGGGTCAGGAGCATTACACACTGCCGACAGTGATAAATCTGACCCTTTGACTTTAAACCAACCAACAGCTCACACATCCTTTTTATCAAATAGTCAAAGCACTCTTCATACAAGTATATATTTATCTTTTCAGTATACTTTTATATGGAGAAATTAGACTTATACAGAGGAAAATAGAAATGGCCCAATAAAAAGTACTATACTTCACTGGAAGAATAGTACCTACTAAGAAAGTATATTTCTTTCTTGATAGGACAATAACTTCACAGGAGGTACAGATTGTTGCCCCATAACCATTTGATATGTTAACACATGTATCCCTACTGTGAGGACCCAGGAAGGAGGTTTTGGGGCTTACTGCTCACTATATAAAGGCTGATACCATTTACCAGTTTGCTAAGCAACCTGTTCTATCCAAACCTACATACATATGGATTAAACAAGCCCAACGCGACATAAGTTCTGGCTTTCACAAGCCTGTTGACTTATGTCTATCATCTATACAGAACTTGGGCTGTTCAACGTTTTTCATATTTTTTATCACAATCCAGGATTTTCAAGCATAATTTGTTAGGACTATGCATGTCTGTTTTTAAAGTGTATGTCAGTTTTAACTACTTTGCTGAAACAGCCTGTTTTTTTTATATAGCTGAGTGACTAAAGCTAAAGAAAAATCAACAGCCGAATTAGTAGAGGAGTTAGTCAGCACCCTACCTGCTCTGTAAAGCTCCATATGGAGTTATTATTATTATTATACAGGATTTATATATCGCCAACAGTTTGCTCAGCGCTTTAGAATATAAAGGGAGACAATATAGCAATGATACAGTTCAATACAAGAGGATTAGGAGGGCCCTACTCCTTGGAGCCTACACTCTAAATGGGAGAGTTTTAATTAGAAAAAAGTATTTTAGTACTCTCTCTTTACAAATACAGTATTCCCCCAAAATCTGCGGGGGTTATGTTCCAACAACACCCACAAATTTTGAAAAACCCCAAATTTTGGATGTGGTAAAAAAAAAAGAAGTAAATTGTATGGGTACTCACCAGTAATGAATACTGTACGATGAAAGCAGGGGATTTACAGCTCCTCGGGTGGCGCCTCTTCTTCAGGTGCTTCAGGAGGAATCGTATATTCTTCCAGGTCTTCTGGTGGGGTTTCAGGCTGGCTTTTCTTGATAGGTTTGAGGAACATTGTAATGGGAAGTTCCTGTTGTTGTTTCTTCATGGTGGTGAGGACGGTTTTATATGTCTGAATGACAGCATCAATTCCATTAACTTTGAGAACCTGAACCATATGGGGATCCCATACTTCAATCTTCCCTTGAAACACCTTTGCTGTTTTCATTATCTGGGACAGACATTTCAATGTTAGACCCTGCTCCTTCTCCTCTTGCTCTAGATCTGTCGCTTTCCTGTCCTCTTCACTGGCAGACTTCGTTAACGCCAACAAATCCTCATTTGTCAGGGGTTCAGAGTGAGCATCAATGTGGTTGTTGACCTCATCTTTGATTAATGTTTTCAAAACCTTCCCCACCAAGTATCTTTGCCAGTGTCACAGCCTTGTCAATAGCTTCATGCTGAATTTCTTCTGGGAATAAGTCCTTGTAGTCATGGACACACTCTGACCATAACGTCTTCCAGCATGCGTTTAGGGTTTCCTTTTTCATCTCCTTAAGAGCAGTTTGGATGACTGAAAGACACATTGCGATAGTAAAGTTACTCCAGTAACCCTTTAATGTAAAGTTTTCATCTGTGTCCATTGCATCTACAAGGTGTTGGAGAAAATTGCAGGTATAAAGAGCCTTAAAGGCATGGATCACACCTTGGTCCATAGGGTGGATGAGGGAGGTGGTGTTGGCAGGGAGGAATTCAATCTGGACTCCCTCGTAATACAGATCCAAAGGGTGGCCACCAGCATTATCCATAATGAGCAACACCTTGAAGTCCATGCCTAAGTCGTGGAGGGCTTGAAGGATGAAGCACTGGTGAAACCATCTTGAAGCTAGGAGTTTGGTAATCCAGGCCTTAGGGTTGTGCATCCAGTAGACAGGCAGCAGGTTTTTATTTTTGTTTTTGAGGGTCCTAGGGTTTGCTGACTTGTAGATGAGGCTTGGTTTAATCATGTACCCAGCAGCATTGCCACACATAATGAGCACCACTCTGTCCTTTTGTGCCTTAAACCCTGGAGCTTTAGCTTTGTCCTTCATGATGTAAGTTCTGAATGGCATCTTCTTCCAGAACAAGCCAAGCTCGTCCATATTGAAAACTTGTTCAGGCTTGTATCCCTTCTCCTCTATGATGTGCCTGAAGGTCTCGGGGTACTTCTGAACGGCTTATTTGTCGGCAGTTGGTGCCTCACCATGTAGAGAAATACTTTTAATATTGAATAGTTTCTGAAAACAATCAAACAATCCCTTACTGGCTTGAAAATCTTCAGGCTCTGGTGCTGTTGATGGTCCTGATTGCGGTTCTTCTGCATTGTCTCCTGTAGCGAACTACTTGTCCAATTTCCGTGCTTTCTCGCGAATAATGTTACCATCCAAGGGGATGTTTTTCTTCCTGCAGTCAGTGATCCACAATGCCAAGACAGATTCCATCCTGACAATTTTCTTATTTCTTACAGTTGTTACCTTTTTGGCACTAACACAGAAACTTACTGCTATAGTGCTCCTGATTGCTGCCTCATTCTTCTTTATGTAGCGTACGGTGCTTTCGTTGATGTCATAATGGCGTGCTACTACGGCATAACTTTTTTGTTCATGAAGCAAATTCAGTAGTTCAGCCTTCTCCTGAAGTGTTTTAAACTTCTTCTGGTGCCTAGGTTCATTGCCAGAAGCCTTAGAAGGTGCAGGGCATTTGGACAGCGTCTTAGGTCTATTGTTTTCACTCAGCAAAACACTCACAATAGCTACCACGTTGTAAGCGGGAAAAACCCGTGAACGACTGAGGCTGCGAATACTGAACCATGAATTCGCTGGGGTATACTGTACAACCAAATAGTTCTCTTTAATTTAGAGGAAACAGAGGTGCCTAAGAAATTGTATTGGGTTGGAAAATGACTTGGGCATTGCCAAAAGAGCCTGATAGCACATCAGCCACCAATAATGCTCTTCTAGTCTTGGAAACAGAAAATTAAATCTTTCAGACTCTGTGATCCTACCACACAGTGACGTCCCACCCTTCAAATCAGTGTTGTATTTAATTCTTGTGCTGCCTTAGGCAACATAGAACCACCTTGTAATCCTAGAAGTAACACACTTTCTGTTCTGGGGGGCAACAATGCTTACTCCTGTTGTGTATCTATGGAGGAACAGTGGTTTCACTCTAGTGATGACATCTTTTGAGATTTCAGTTCAGTGGACAGAAGGAAGGAGCAACAATCAGATTACACTGCTTACAAGGTGGAAGCGGAGCCGGTGACACTGACTTAGAGGTTAAAGGTAAGCAGTCATCTAAGACTATTGTAAAGAATTAGAAAATCAAGACCATTTCAGTCCATTAACTTCTACATTAGCAAAGAGGTTTCCACTCCTGCCGAAATTTGTACGCATGAACTGCAGAAGGGTTTGCGTTTAGAGAATTACATGTTTTCAATTTAATTGAAGGGAGCCACTGCACACCAAAGGGATCACTTGTATCCATGTTTATTGTGCAGGATATACACATGACTTTGATAGTCTCCGCCTTAGCACATCTAATGCGTTTCACACTCTAGGGGATCTCTGCAGGGCAATGTGCCCCCAGAGTCTGTCATAGTTAGATTGTACACATCTAGCGCTGAAATATTATGGCAAAGAAATGTTACTGAAATAAATCTCCAGTGGAATTTCCTTTTAAATAGTAGCTGAAATGTGCCACCCACCCCCTTCCAGTATCAGAGAATTGTGAGTATCATATGTTTGTTTTCTTTTCAATGACAGTGTTGTTATAGTTGCCGCTGACACTTACCACAATCAGAAGTTGCTGGGAGGCCCAATCAACATTTTGCTATTGTACATGATTTGTAGTTACACCCTTGTCCCAATGTACTATACTGTATATAATTTCCATTTGCTATCAAAGAAACCACTCAAGATTGTAAAGTGGGCAAGGCCTTGAACTATAATCAACTTTCTATAGCACTTTTCTCCCTGGGATCGCCAAGCACTTAAGAGGTCAGGCAGCCATCTTGGGCACACTTATTTGAGCCAGTTAACCTATTACCATATCTTTGAGTGTAGGTGCAAAACCACATGGGGTATTGAATAATTATTGTAGCAATACGGAATATTTAAAAAAATATTTTAAGAAAATGTGTAGTGTTATTTTTATATTTGTCCTAATTTATTATGATCAAGGATAAATAACACATTTAAAATCTTCTTTTCATCAAGTAAATTCAAACTATTGCAAATCAATTATTTTTTAAATCAACAGGTGTAGCTTTAGGTTCCATTTCACATATGAATATATGTCTTTCCATTATTATATAGCTCAGTTTGACATTTTAGTCAGACAAATGGTGCCATAAGACAGACAGGCACTGTTGTGCCATCTGCTTAGCTAACTCATAGTGCTCTGGGAATTCTTTGTCATTAAAGTAGAACCATGTTCAAAGCCATAAATTACCTATAATATGAAATCAGGATTTAATGTCCCTATGACTCCCCTGCCCCATAACATAATATGATATAATCTGTTGCTTTCGACATGTCTTATGCAAGAAGACAATATTGTGCATTCACGGGGGAGCAAGTCATATGTTTCCTTCATACCCTAATGCACTTGGTATTTTGCACCAGCTAAGCTAGAGGCAAGAGAAGTGGGGGATCCTTTACCTGGACCCGACTGAGGCCCACACAAACTGGAGCAGTCTAAATGAGCTTTATTGACAGGAAAAGCCCTGCAAAATTAATTGTGTTAGGTGTTAAAGGAAAAGTTCACCTTTTGGACAAAAATAATAAATGCACATTTTTTTGCAGGTAAAAAATTGTGCATTTGTTATTTTTGTCCAAAAGAGCCTGTAAAGCATTGCACCAGCGATCAGTAGATCGCTGATGCCATGCAGGTCTCCTGCAGACCTGTCAGAATATCTGCTTGCCATACAGGGATGTACGGCCAAGCAGATATTCTGACAGGAAGCTTCAATGAACTACCACACTGCGGTAGTGTGGGCGGAGCCCCGCTTGGCCGCACTGTTCTCAAACCTGAGAGATAGTATGGGGAAACCTCTCCCCGTATTATCTGGCAGATGGAGGGGAGGGGGCGTGCATTGCTGCAGCATTGGGAACATGTTAAATATTCCACCCTAAAAACGGGTGGAGCATGTAACATGTACTTAAAGGTGAACGTATCCTTTAAAGAACAAAACAGCATTGCAAACATGGTATTTCACATATGGCACCCTAACAAGGTAAGATCGGTCATTCATCACAACCTGGGATAACTGGTCCTGAACACACATTAGGCTGGGGTTGGGAAACAAAACTGACACAATGAGCAAAAGTAACTTTCTCCACCACCTTAGAACAATTAACAACACATTAGGGATGCCTTGCATAAAACAAAAGATAACAGTTTAACCTAAAATAGGTGCCATTAACATAACATTAGGATCAATATACCCCCAAACTACCACCCCCTAAAACAAAATCATTGCAACAAAGAAGGTTTAAAATGGAGGGGAAACAACTAAAAGTAACTGCTGACTTCAAATCAATTATAAAATAAAGTGAAAGACATAGAAGCCCCTGATAACAACAAAAATACATCAAAAGGGTTTATTGCCCAATCAATAAATCAAAAATAAGTACAGTTTCTTAACAGACCCTATTGTGCTCTATGGAGTTTATCTGTTTTCCCAACTAAAGCTTTCAATACACTAACACTATGGCTGCCATGTGATGCCCCTTTTATATTGAGGTGGGTGACTCAATCAAAAGTGCTCTTATTGACCCATCTAGGCCTGCTGGCCATAGTTCAAAGGCCATGCAGTGCATTATGGTTTTTAAATTTCGGCACATAATTTTATCATGACTGCAAATCTTGAACCTGCAGGATTCGTCTCAAACCCATGGTAGCTGCAAACCATATCCCTAATATTGAATAGATGTGGAATATTATTGACTGAATGTTGTGGAATTTTAATATGCTATACAGTGAAGTATTGTCTTACTGTAAAGAATGACATTTAAGATATGATTTATATGATTAGTTTTACTTTATATCCACATCTCTTAAACCCTGCCCACTGGACATACCCACTTATGTCAGCCTACTATTTTTATTTATTTTATTTATTTATTTCAGGTACTTATATAGCGCTGTCAATTTACGCAGTGCTTTTACATATATATTGTACATTCACATCAGTCCCTAACCCTCAAGGGGTGTACAATCTAAGGTTCCTAACTCACATTCATACATACACATATTAGGGCCAATTTAGACGGGATCCAATTCACCTACCAGCATGTCTTTGGAGTGTGGGAGAAAACCAGAGTACCTGGAGGAAACCCATGCAGGCACAGGGAGAACATGCAAACTCCAGGCAGGAGGTGCCGTGGCTAGGATTCGAACCAACGACCCTAGTACTGCCAGGCGGAAGTGCTAACCATTTACTAAGACCTATTGTAGACCAAGTCAGATTTGAAGTATGCAGTTCTGGTCAAAGTTCATTTGTTTGTGTCAGTCCCTGTTGATGTTTGCTAAATGAGTATAGAGCGCGAGCCCATTAAGTCAAGTGCCATAAACAAACATTTATTACGAGCAATATTAAGAAATTATTATGGTAAAAGGATGCCTCTCAGAGGTCTCTGGATAAGCAGCATTCACAGATATGTGGGTGTAGACAAGAAATTATTCACATTCATGTATTCTAAACAAGAAAGTCACTGGGAAAGTATGAGAACACCATTACTGTGTTCATTTACTGCTGAATTATCTCTTTTGACACAAGTGAGGTCCGATTAGATGACAACTCATCTACATGACACAGGCAACATCTGTCACATTCTTGACCCATCCTCTTTGGGATCACTCATCCATTCTATGCTATTGTCATGATTATTACCTCAACTTCATTCTGAGGTTTATTTTAGTGCAGAAACCTTTATTATTATGGCTGTTTGTTTGTTTTTTTTATAATGGTAGTTTATATTTTTATAACCTCTAAACACATTTTATATATTATAATTATATGCCAAACGCATATAAGTAATTCATGTTTTTTTGTCATTATTTATTTATTCTAAAGATTTCATGATCTATTTGAAATACATGAAAATATGTCTTCTTAAACTGAGAAAAAAAAAGAAATCTCTGAATGAATAGTGTTTTTAACTTCTAAGAGAGCTTGCTTTACCTTATCTCAGAGTATTCCTGTACTTAATGATAACGGGGTTGCTGTTGTAGGGTTGCTTGTGAGAGATCCTGTTGCAAGACACTTTTAAGCCCCGTACAGCGGAGCAATGATCATCTGTTTGGGGGTTTTTTTTGCCTGTTAGCCTCATAAAAAAGTGAAGAGGTTACTAAAGTTACAACATTTTTTGTACGACAGAAGAAAAATTGGAAATGATGTAATGTATTGTATTGTATTTAGATTGTATTTTCGGATGAAAACTGAAAATGAAAATTGAAAAATGAAAATCGTACGATCTGGTATTGTAGGAGAAACATTTTTTTGCTTGTCTCTTTGAATGATTTAGGATGAAAGCTGAATACAAACAATCGGATTATCGTGCGATCGCTTCGACAGCGGTATTTTTTGTATGATATTCGTGTATTAGGCTTAACATACGTCGTAAATGGGCTGCCTGCAGGTGCCTGGAATGTCATTCTGATTGCAATGCTGGTTTCAGCTGGGTGGTCAGCTGGTGGGCAGCCCTCGGCAACATGGAGGAAGGTACTTGGGTGCATGGCATAGATATTTCAAATGGGCTGTGGAACATGCATACTGTCAGTACTTGATTTTGTCATCAAAGCCTGTAAGCACATAAACACTTGGCACCCTATGTATAAACCCTCTGTTAGGATCACATTCTGTAAGGGCTAGTTCACATTAAATGCAGTTCAGTGCACTTTTTTCTGCATCAGAAATGTATGCACAGTGTTTTCCATGTATTCCAATGGCCCTGGTTCACACCAGTGCAGTCAGTTCCAATCAGTTTTAGCTGCAGAAAAAAGTAGAACATGCTGCATTTTTTCTGCACAGAGCCATCCTGGAACATTGCAAACTGCATCAAAACTGCACTGGAACTGCGTGTGGTGTGAACTGTAAGCAAAAACTTATCCGGAGTGCATTCAGAGTGCATTTTTGTAGTGTGAACTGGACCTTAACCACTTGACCTCCAGAGGATTTACCCCCTTTAATGACCAGGCCTCTTTTTGCTACTCGGCGCTGCACTAATTCAACTGATAATTGCGCGGTCACGCAATGCTGCACCCAAACAAAATTTACGTCCTTTTTTTCACACAAATAGAGATTTCTTTCGGTGGTATTTGATCACCTGTGCGCTTTTTATTTTTCACGTTAAAAAAAAAAAATGCCAAAAATTTTGAAGAAAAACGATATTTGTTACTTTCAGCTATAAAAACTATATAGTAAACTCAAAGATGGTTATAAATTTAGGCCAAAATGTATTCTGCTACATGTTTTTGGTAAAAAAAATTCCAATAAGTGTATATTGATTGCTTTGTGTGAAAGTTATAGCGTCTACAAACTATGGTATAGATACTGCAATTTACGCCATTTTTTTGCTATACAGCGCTGCGCTAGTTTAACGGACAATTGCGCGGTCATGCAAAACGGTACATAAATGAAATTTACATCCTTTTTTTTCCCACAAATAGAGCTTTCTTTCGGTGGTAATTGATTGCCTGTGCGGTTTTTATTTATTGCGCTATAAAAAAAAAGCTGACAATTTTGAGGAAAAAAAACAATATTTTGGACTTTTTGCTATAAAACATGTCCAGTAAAAAAAAATTTAAAACTCAAATTTTGTCATAAATTTCTGGCAAAATGCATTCTGCGACATGTCTTTGCTAAAAAAAAACAATACGTGTAAATTAATTGGTTTACGTGAAAGTTATAGCGTTTACAAATGGCGGGAAAGATACTGGGATTTTTAGGGTTTTTTATACTAATAATGGCGGCGATCAGCGACTTATGGCGGGGATCAGTGACTTATGGCGGCGATCAGTGACTTATGGCGGTGATCAGCGACTTATGGCGGGATTGCGGGGCTGCGGTGGACATTCTGACTTTGGGGGGCACTGACTTGGGATCACTGACATCCCCAGTGACACCAATACAGTGATCAGTGCAAAAAAAAAACACTGACACTGTACTAATGGCACTGGGGAGGAAGGGGTTAAGTTTATTATTCAGGGAAAGGGTTAACTGTATGAGGGGAGTGTTTTACTATGGGGCGGGGATGTGTACTGCAGGGAACACCACTGATCGGGAGAGAGAAACTCAGTGTGTCCTGGAGCTGTCAGGGAACTGACAGAAAGCACAGCTACTGCAGCTGTGCTCTCTGTCAGCGATTGCCGCCGATCGCCGGGACATAGCCGGTAACGACCGGCTGTCACCTGCCGACTGACATCCGCGGCTGTGATCGGCGGGACAGGTAGGGCGGCGGAGTGCCTCGCGCGCGCCCCCTACCTGTTTTCAAAACACACGTTTTAAAACGTGCTTTTGCCCAGCCGTGCTGCCCTGCCGCCGTATTTCTACAGTGGCTGGGCGGCATGTGGTTAAACAGAACATTTTCTTGTTTTCCTGCTCTTAGAGTATATATCCAGCCATACATTTTTTCTTAGTTTTGGATAGGTAGTGACGGGAACTCTCCAACAGCAACATAGACTGAAGAAATAATGCCTTATCCTAGCTTAGAAAATTTTGATAATGTATAAATAACCTTTAGGAGAGTATCATTCCTACCGATGATGGGAAAATGTATCTTCATATGGAGAGAATTCTAAGATCTATGTTTATAGAACTATACTTAAAGTGGAACTTCACTCTATCAAGTGAGCTAAGAAGTGGGAGTGTGGGAAATGTGAAATTTTTTTCACTAGAGCTTTAAAATGGAACTTCAATCTCTTAATCAACATGGACTATTTTAATCCTTATGTGGCTAGCATTAGTAAATAGATAGGAAAGTATATCATATTTACTTCTTTCAAACTGGTTTTACATTTCTTTAGTCACTTCCTAGTTTATACTGTATGCCTAGGCAAATTATGTCATCATACATCCCAGGAGTCTTCAGGAAGGGAGCAGGGGTTTTCTAAGCTAAGCACACCCTCCTGCATGAGCTAAGGGCAGATGGATTCCAGAAAGTAATTGCTACATAAATCATCTGCCCTTACTCAAGATGGCCACAGCCAGAAATGCTAAGGGGCTGTTTTTCTAAGTGATTTCTCAGCAAAATAAAGCATGGAAACATGGATGGATGGGTGAGTTTGCTTTGAATATTAAAAAAGAATTAAATAGCCCTTTTGGTTTGTGGTACTCAGATACTGTGTAGTGCCTCTTTAAAGAGTCTGTGTCACCAAATTGTAGTTAAAAGCACAGAAATATTAACTCCTTCGTGCCGGCGCCTCCCGGCCCTTTAAGGATTACAGAAGCCAGAAGGTGGGGCGGGGTTTAGGGTCATGTGACTGCCGTGACGGGAAAAGTCCCGATCGAAAGAGGAGATCGCGACCTTTCCATGAGTACCGGACGTGTGCTGGGAACGCGCAGGGCATGCACTCTCAGCACATATGTCCTTTTTTAATAGAACGCAAATGTGCAGGCGCTCGGCGTCTAGGCCCAGATGCCGGGAGGCTGCACATTTGTGTGCGGCCGGCGTGAAGAGGTTAAAGCATAACTAAAGCAAAACTTTTTTCTAGTTTTGGACAGAGTGGAGATGGATTAGAACACCTGTTTTATTTCTGTATATTCCCCCTTTAACCTCCCTAGCGGTCTGATTATGTCCATATTTCTGTGCTCAAAGTGGTACATTTTTTTACATGGAAATATGTATTTTTTTATTGTAGGCCTGTAATTTTTAGGAATAACTCACTGAAATCTGTCCGAACAAGAGTCTAGTAAACATCCCGGGTAGGATAAAACTTGAAACACGAAATCATAAATTATAATTTAATAAATAATCATAAAAAATAATAATATAATAATAAATTTAATTCAATAATATAATCAAACCAAAAACACTGAAATTTGAAATATAGCGCCAAGTTCGCACATCACTGAGCAAAGTTGCAAAATCGTTTTCAGTGTCTGATGGCGAATTTCCCCACGAATCATTATCCCTCAATTCTGCAAGTAGTTTTAATTTACTATCGCTGTTCTCTAGCTGATCTAAAACCGCTTTTGACCTAAAGGGACGCTTTTTGGACGCCATGGACTTTTCTCAGTTTCCAGGCAGAAAGAACAGTAAAAATGCAGGCAGGGCACAGGACAAAGCACTCGGGACAAAATGTATGTGAAATGCTTTGATACAGTAATGTTTTACTATGTTATTTTAGTGAAAGTCACTTTTTGTCATTTTCAAATTTCCTGTCATTCCGTCCCACGTACGTCCCGACACTCGCAGGGGACGGAACCCAGATGACAGATTACATTGCCGGGGACACTGCAGGAGGGACATTGCATGAGCGTAGAACAAGGTAAGTGATCAAGGGATCGCGGAGCAGTGCAGCATGGTAAACCGAGTGTAGCTCGGGGTTACCGCTTGTGGTACTGAAACTTTACCCCGAACTACACTCAGGAATACCGCCAGGGAGGTTAAGGAGATTTATCCTGTCTATTTGTCCTGTTTACCATTATCATCAAAAATTAATGGAAAAGAAAAAATACTGTTACAAAATTTTGGGTTGTCCCCCGAACAGTAATACATGGAAAATCTTCCATTGGGGACACTAGTTCTAGTGACTTGGGGTCAATGGATTCCTTTAATTTTAAGGGATTTCTTCTCACTTCCTGTTTTGTCTATGGGGCAGGAGGTGAAGGAGATGGCAAATATCCCTAATGAGACACAGGTGACAAAGAAAAAAAAAACCTGATGGGTTATTATGCTCCCTAACTCTATCCAAAGAAAAAAAAAGTTTTGCTTATTATTCTGTTTAAAATAAGTTAAGTTATTACAGCATTTTTCCTTTCCATAAAAGCATTTTTTTTACTTGTAATGTGCCCGGGAGGTTACTAGGAGAATTCAACTATGCCACGAAGAGTCAACTATCTAGTACAGTCCCCTCCTTGTACCTCATAACCCTCTTCTGGGGCTGTCTAATTGCTGTCTGTGCCGGTCCAGCATTTCACCTTTCCTCTTAGAAACTGGGAAAGGAGCAAAGGGGAAAACTATAGAGCAGGGGCAGACTGACCATTTGGAAACTCGGACACTGCCCTTAGGGCCCGGGGTCAGTAGGGGGCCCTATGAGATGCCCCTGGTACCTTTTTCATAGGCTTTTTTGAGTTTGGGCAAGGACACAGGGGCCCCATGATCCTCTATTGCCCGGAGGCCCCATGAGTTGTCAGTCCGCCCCTGCTATAGAGTGTCATTTGAGTGAAAGCTCAGAGTCTGCAGGGGTTGCTGACATTGCATCCAAGATGGTGGCACACAGCAGCAGTGTCAGGAATTTTGGATGTCTACACAAGTGAGGATTTTACTGGTAAATATCACGCAAAAAATATATTAAATGTACATATAATCTTAGCGGGAAATTGTTGTTGAAATAAATTGTCTGTTATCATGGTTTCTTTAACACTACAGTATTGTTTCATGTGCACCAGAAAGTTCTAACAAAATTGTATAGCTGAAACAGGTTGGAAATAAAGTTTTAAAAGCATATGCCACTTTTTGTAGAAAAAAAAAAATCAGAAATGCAAACATATTGAAAAAAGAAAAAAAAATGCGCATTTATTACTTTTTTTGCATTGGAGCCTGCAAACCACAATCAGTTGATCGTGGGTGCAATGCACAGACTCCTGCTGACTATACCACCAGCCCCAAATCCATACAGAGGTCCAGACCTTCATTTATAAAGCTAAAGGAAAAAATCAATGGACTATGAGTGCAGTGACATACCACACTTGTGTTCCATTGAGAAGTACGAGTCCCTCTGTCATGGTGGCAGATGGGTCTTGTAGTCTTCCATTCACAGATCCTTGTGAATAGATAACACAGCTGAAAGGTTGGAGCCACGCACAGCCATGCCAAAGTAAAAAAAAAACAAATACAGGATCTTGCAGGAAGAAGAAGGGCTGTTTGCTGATGAGGACTGCATGACCAGGTACCATGGCCACCTTACATGGCCAGGAAAGTGGTATTAGCCTTTAACAAGGATTTTAGGAGGGAAGCTAAGGCTGGAAAGAAAAAATGGTGAAAGGAAAAACATGAAGATAAAGCAGAAACAGGTAGAGCTATATATTCAGAATATCCACCTATAAAAGGTGAAAGAAGCCAGTATCTTAGGTGATCCAGCCATGAGATGAGAATGAGAAAAAAACCTGAAATAGATGTTTGAGGGAAATTCAAAAGGAATAGGGGAAGACCTCTGTAGATCAGTGATGAGAAAGAAGACTTGTATAACCCTAGGTTCACACCTAAGCGTTTTACGCAGCATTTTGCAGAAATGCAGTACAGTCCATTTAACATGATTTCCTATGGAACACGTTCACGTTCATCTCCACGTTTTCACCCGGTGTGTTTTTTGGAAAGGGTCAGGGACTTTTTTGAACACAAAAGTTGTGTTTTTGATTCTATAGACTTCAATGGAAATGTTGCAGAAAAGCATGTAGTGCTTTTTTTGCTTGTTGTTTGCTGTGTGTTTGCCGCATTTTTGATGCATTTTGCAATTCAAATCTGCCTAGCAACAAGAAAAATTTAAAAAATAATTAAAAAGAAACGCAAAACATGTCAAAAACACAGGTGCAAAAATGCAAAACGCAATGCAAAACGCAATGCAGAAATGGCTCAAACGAAACTGCATAGGTATGAACCCAGCCTTAGAGAGAGTCCGAATATGAAATATTGAGCCATTGGCTGTCAATCACAGCCAGTGAGGAGGGAGTAGGGGACGGCATCGAGCCTCGCTCTGTGTGTCTTATAGACACACATAGCCAGCTTGGGAGTGAGCATGAAGGTGTGCCGCGATAGGAAGCAGCTTTAAATGGTGGCACACCATGAAGAGGAGGAGCCAAGAGTGCTGGCGGAGGACCCACGAAGAAGAAGATCGGGACTGCCCTGTGCAAAACCATTGCACAGTGCAGGTAAGTATAACAAGTTTGTGTTTTTTTTGTTTTTTTTAAGTAATCTTTATACATGTTTGTTATTTTTTAAGAAATTTTAAAAATCAAGGTTTACAATCACTTTAAACCTACTCCCCCCCCCCCCTATTTCTAAGCCCTGGGTGCTTCGGTCTGGTAACGTGATCTACCCAGTGGCTGGCTTCAGGGGAGAGGAAACAGCAGCAATAGCAGACCCTCTGTGGTGATTTCACCGACAGACTTACTATGGGGCATCCATTGTCAGCTGTCCCACTAAAGCCGGCTATGGGACCCAATCATGTGACGGGACCAGAGTACCCCTAGATTAGGTAAGCATATATACAGTATCTTTTCATTACAGGTTAGTTAGTATAGAGCTTATAATGGGATTGGAGCAGTTTTAAGTTTACTTAGGATTTGACTGGACTTCTACTTTAATGTATTCTATGAAGATTCTCAACTCTTTCAGTAAATCAATGCAAATGTCATAAGGTCTCCAAAATCTGAAACAGGCAGCTCCCTGCCACATGTATTCCTAGGTATTTAAATCATGTTCTACCTCTTTACATGTCTGGATTATAAAAAGGAGCACATTCAAATCCACAGTGCTAAGGGGGCTGGCTGAATCTTTTCCTTTGTTCTGTAGTGATTATTAACAAATTTAACATAAAAGAAGCCTAAAATTACATTTTAAAGGTTAGCCATATTTAGGTGCCTTTTCTGTTTCTTTCTGTTATGTTTATCAGCAAAGAAACAATATTGCTGCAAAAAAAGCCAATGTAAGTGTTATTAATCAACCTTATTTGTTAAAAATGGAAGCGAGTTTTGATATTTGTGTTACTAGACATATTGTGAATTGTGTGTCCTATTTGGATGAATTCTGTCCTATAAGGTTTGTAATGACTGTTCAATGTTCATCAAGTGAGTCGTGTCCTTTATATTGATTTTTTTAAACGCTGTCATATAAGGCAGCTAATTGCCAGTGCATCCAATGTACTAAGTCTGTGGAATGTTATTAGGCAACTCTATTAAACTCTTTAAAATGTTAATTGACAGCATTCCATAATCTGCTTAAAGATACCAACAGCGGCATTTATATATACATAGGTATACAGTAGTTAATTGCTAATATCATCATTTTTCAAATGGTGTACAAGTATATATTGACAAAATTACTGTAATTTTTTTTTTAATAGAAATTCCTTTTTCCACAATGAAATAGAAACTCCCTTTTTTCTGAGAGATGATACAGTACTTGCTTGATCTCTTTGGAAAGCAAACCAATATATTGGCTGATTTTTGAAGACCCTGATTAGTGAACGTGAAGCTGAAGTGTTGCCCCAAGCCAGGACTGCTGTATAAGCATGAATTCATTGTTGCCACAAATGTGTCATGATTACTACTACTTAGGGGAACATATAAATATAAAATATAGAAAACAAATGTGAGATCTCGGAGCCAGCAAGTAACATAGACTAGATTCACACCTTAGATCTTTTTTAATTCTGACTGGCATCCCAATGCATATGTACTTTATAACAAAACACACATGTCCTTGAACACAGCATAATGCAAATATGTGAATGCATTGCATTGTGGTGTTCTGTGTGGGCCAGGAATGGTGCAGGTACCTTTTAAGTTTTGAGGCTTGTTAAGGGCCCATTTTAGGTGTCTGCACACAGTGCACTTCAACACATATTCTACTAAATCCCTTCATTAGGGTGGAACTTTTAAGGTGCCAAACATGAGTTAAAGACTATGTAGCGCTACCCCCCCAGAAGCCACTGAATTTTTGGGTCCCCCTTTTGTCTGCACAGCCATGCATTTTTAGCTTGCATTTGAAAGCCTGTCCTTGGGCTTGTTTTTATGTTTTATTGGGGGAATATAAACTTGGATGGGGATAAGGGATTATGGGATGGCCAAACCTAGTTCAACAACAGTTAGAGGACAACTTCTCTATGTAAAACTTGCAATAAAATGGATACTAGACTGTACTCCCTTCAGAATAATGTCAGTCCTTAATGGATCAGTAGCAAATATCCCATTTGTTTTTAGGAGCGCTACATTCCCTTAATGGAAAATAGCAAGGTCCCAAACATATGCAAAAGCTCTATGTCCCCTTAGTTGGAGTATAGCAAAGTCCCAACTGTATGCAGGAGCTTTATGTTCCCTTAGTAGGCAATACCAGAACACCTGTCTTCTGTGATTGAATTCCAGAGCAAGAGAGGGTTAAGGTATGCTGTGGCACTGTCCCTTTTTAGGATAGCTAAATATTGCTTCCAGATGTCTTCGCACTTTGTTGGTTCTGGGGGTGGTAAGTAGAGGTACTCACACTGTCCCTTGAAAATCCTGCTGCCCGGCAAAGACTGCTGTTCAGGCCTCCTGCTGTACAGGTCCTTTTTTACAATAAAGGGTGTCTCCTGGATCAGACTGAAGGGTGGTGAAGATCTCTCTGGTCAAACAGCTTCTTGCTTCCCTTCCTTGGCTCCTGCCTAGAGGCAGAGCCCCCATCCCCAAGGTCCCCTCCAGGCCTCATGATCCTCGACTCAGCACTCCATACTCCAACCAGTAATGCTACTGGCCAGGCTCTTAAATATTTATGGGCACCTCTTACCACCCAGGCCAGGTCTCATGCCTGGGGATTGGTCACACTTGGTCAAATGAATATTAAGATCCCTGCCCCTGTACTCCTGCCCACTAGCTTCTAGAAGTTTCTGGAAGCTTCCAGAACTAGTGGGAGGTGACAGAGGCCTGACCTGCAGAGCCCTTCAGCCTGACCTGAGCTTGAACCCCACAAACATGCTCACTTTAGATACTTGTAAGCCAAATTAAATTTGCCTAACTATGAACACTATAGTGTGCTACAACGATGATAAAATAGCACAATTTTTGTTTATTACAACATCCTAAGTGTGCAGGTTTGATTAATTTATGGCTCTCAGGCACCCATAATTACACCAAAGAGTGCCTGCAGACTCAACCTGTAAATTGTGACAGTATGGCAATTTTACTTATTCTTGAAGTTCACTTCACATATACTGTAACCCATATTACTGTTCCATTACTTAGGAGAAAGTGGCAATAGAAGAAATAAAAACAAAGTAACCAGTTAAAGTAGCTGAATGGGAACAATGTTGCACCTACAACATAGTGGGGACACTCCCCCTGTGTGGGACCTCAGGTTGGAGGGAGTGAGCACAGAACCAATGACCTCACACTCCCCAGGGTATATATACAACAATACATTAGGATCTTATATATATATTTTTTGCTAGGGCTGATTATTGCCCAGGTGTGATTTTGGCTCCTATAAATGTCCTCCAGCAGGTGTCTCCACCATCAAAGAGAACGCTAGATGGGTCTTGAGTAAGAGCATATGATTCCTGTAACATTTTCTTCCTGGAATCCAGCTGCCCTTAGCTTAGGCATTGGCTGAGCTGAGAACCCTCCCTCCCCTTCTGAAGACTGCTGGGATGTGTGACATCATTTGCCTAGGCATGGAAACCAGGAAGTAACTGAAGAAATGTTGAAAAAAAAGTTTAACACAAGTAAATATGATATACTTTCCTATCCATTTACTAATGCTAGCAGCATACGGATTAAAAATAGTCCATGTTGATTAAGAGAGTGAAGTTCCATTTTAAAGCTCTAGTGAAAAAATGTCACATTTCCCACACTCCCACTTCTACCCCCATGCTTAACTCTGTTTTCTTTTTTAAAACAAAGCCTTCAAATACCGATAAAAACTCAAAAACCTTAATGAGATCCCCAGGGTGCCTTGCCCACTAGGGCTAACCGGTGGTCAGAAGCTGCCCTCCAGAAAATGATGTACCAGACATTTCCACACTACGGACCTGATATTAGCCTATTGAAGTGCCTGTAGAGCAGATCTCAGACAAGGGGGAGGGAGAAGCAACACAAGGAGCCAGTCAATTGTGCTGTAGGCAAGGAACAGGCTGATAGGAGGAGATAGCAGAATGACAGATGATCTGTCAGTCTTCGGCTTCTGCTTTTACTGTACAGTCACAAGGTGGGGGTATGGAGAAGACCTATAAGTGTTACTTAACTACAGAAAAGTAAAAAAAAAAAAAGTAACCTCCCTGCCTGACAGGACTGTTCTGTGTGTCAGAGCTGTGTAAATCTCAGAACTAGATGAACAAAAATACAAATCTGTTGGCAGGTAAAACAACTCTCTTACAAAGAGTTGAATATAAAGAAGGTGCACGTTTGGAAAACAGGCAATGACATTCACAGAGAAGCATGAGCATGTTTCAACGATTATGTTGAATCAATAGTTATTGATCCAGATGGGGGAACCAGGGAAAAGTAAAACCTAATGGGAGCAGCCTTATGCCTGATGGTTTGCGTATCCCAGGCAAACATGTTATTCAGGAGAGGTTTTACCTCGGGATTGTCAGAGGTTAGAGAAGAAAAGAAAAGGTTCCTTCTTTTCCATTGCTGCCCCAGTCAGATTGCAGAAGATCTGGCCGTGAGGTTATGAATCTTTGTGACGTGTCTGGTTGTCACCGAGGTGTACCCAAGAATGGTAAATAATGAGCATAGAAGATGATCAAATCATACATATATGTAAGTGTGAAACTGCTAAAGAAACGTAGAAAGGATTATAAAAGGTGCATGAAAGAGCTAATATCAGCAATAAACTGTATTTGATTAGAAAGCTATACCAAACCAAACTGATGAAAGGCCAGGGTATGCAGTATTAAATAAGGCACACCTTGGAAATGGTTGAATGCCTGAGAGGTATAGGAGAAGAAATAAAAGCTTTTCATGTCGCAGCACTGTTACTTAATAGTTTACCAGAAAGTTACGAAATGTTTGTCACAGCATCTAAATGCACATCCAGATGATGAACTGACATTGAAATATGTTAATGGTAAGCTTATATATGAATATAAGCATAAAACCGAAAACATTAATAGTGCCGGTGCCTCTGTCCCGTGATTGCTTTGTGAGCAAGAAACAAGGTAATTTAAAAGTACATTGCAGAATGTGGAAATCTAGAATGCAAAAACAAACTAAACTTCAAAACTCCGAAACCGTGAAGGAAGAAACTGATTTTCCTTCAGATAATGAATATGTTTTTCAATCCGAAAGTTGCACCTCATCTTTGCAGGCATGGTGTGTTGATTCAGGAGCCACGAGTCACGGAACAAATTACAGAAATTTCTTTATTCACCTTGACCAGATTAAAACAGAAAAAAATCACCACAGCTAATGGGCAAATAATGGAATCAGAAGGAATAGGAGACAATTTTCTTTACTGTCCTTTTTCCCAAAGTATCACCTGAAAGATACCTATGAAAATGTCTTGTATGTCCTTGTTCTGGAAACTAATCTTTTGTCAGTGAAGAAGTTCACAAAGCAAGACAATGTAGTGACCTTCCAAGGTGACAGTTGTGCCATCACAAACGGGATTATCTTTCTTGCAAAAGCTAAAAGTACAGATGAACTGTATCAGCTGAACTGCAATGGGGACATGAATACTGCCAAGGAGGAAAAACATTAAAACTGCAATCACACATTGCAGAGATAACTTGAGCACAGAAGTCCTGACATAATAAAAAAAATTAAAGGGGAACTACGCTGTATCTGGGTACCGCAAACCAAAAATGCTATTTAATTCATTTTTAATATTTAATGCCAACTCCCCCATCCATCCATGTCTCCATATTTTATTTTGCTGAGAAATCACTTAGAAAAACACCTCCCTAGCATTTCTGGCCATGGCCATCTTGAGTAAGAGCAGATGATTCATGAAGCATCTACTTCTTGGAATCCATCTGCCCATAGCTCAAGCATGCGGGCAGGAGGGTGTGCTTAGCTAAGAAAATCCCTCCTCCTTTCCTGAAGACTCATGGGATGTGTGACATCATTTGCCTAGGCATGGAAACTATAAAGTGACTAAAGAAATGTAAAAAAAAATGTTAAAACGTGAATATAATATACTTTCCTATCTATTTACTAATGCTGGCAGCATAAGCATTCAAAATAGTCAATGTTGATTGAGAGAGTGAAGTTCCACTTTAACTGAGAATGACTATGAAAGTGGAATAAAAATTAGTCCATGTGATCAAGCAATGAAATGCACCAGCTGTATAAAAAGAAAAATGACAAGAAAAGACTTTCCAAAGCAGAGAAACAACAGAGCTAAAAAAAACCCAAAAAAAACACCTCTGGACTTAATTCATTCAGATCTTTGCAGTCCAATGAAAAAAACTGACTCCAAGAAAGAAGAGGTATTATCTCACTTTTATATATGATTACCTCAGGTATACTACACTCTGTTACACAACAAAAGTGAAGCACCAGAGAAACAGTATTTGGCTCAAGTAAGCCACAAATTTGGCAAAATGTTGAGTGTATTGTGCACAGACAATGTAACTGAATATACAGGTGATGACACACAGGCGATTCTCAGAAAGCATGGTATAATATTTCAAACTACTGTACCATATAACCTAGAACAAAATGGGGTTGCAGAAAGAATGAATCATACTATATGGGAGTGTGGAAGATCCGTGCTGTATGATGCAGGTATACCAACCACATATGGGGGGGAGGGGGGAGGCAATTATGACTGTATTCTATCTCCAAAATTGACTTCCAGGAAAATCAATTGAGAAAACTCCACATGAACTGTGGAATGGAATGGCCCCAAATGTAAACCTTATACAAAGCCTATGTGTACATTCCAAGGAAAATTACATAATGAGATGCACGTGCAATGGAAGGTGTATTTGTGGGGTACATTGAATTTCAAAAGAGATACAGAATTCTAAACCAAGACACAAACAAGGTAATCATCAGTAGGATTGTAAGCATTGTTGAAACTTCAGTGTGTTCAAAATTTCATGAACTAACACAAATGCTTCAAACTCAGTGTCACATGAAGATAAGCAACAAAGTGACATATAAATAGAAATTAACACGGACAATCCAAATACTGTAAAAGAAGAAACCAGAAGAAGATCACAAGAGGCTTCAATCAGGAAATCCACCAGAAGCAATAAAGGCATCCCAGCCAAACCTCTGTCCTATGTTGCTTGCATATCATTAAAATCATAGCCAGATTCATGAGATGAGATGCAAAGACTTCCAACCCATGAGAAACAAAAGTGGATCGGTTGCTTTGACAAAACTGCTTACAAGAAAGAGATTTATAGAACTGAGATCTGAAATGGGACTAATATAAGGAGCAGTTATTGAATGGGGGTCTTGGAATACAATGTTCATGTATTTTGCGCAACAACTGCATCAGTATTAAGTAGAGATATTTTCTTCAACCAGTAGATGGCAGAGTTTATAAGTTTGTAGCTGCATCTATGGTAACATTTTCTTTGAATAATAACATTTCCTGTTTTCTTGTTGCAGTGAAGCAGTAATTCACAAGTGGACTGTGCTCTGTCTGTTCTGTAGAGCTATATACAAAATTTCTAACACTAGAATATCTAGAAATCTTTAATAGGAGGCCAAAGAGATGTTTAACAAAGTCTAAAGGGTTTGTTATTCTCAGTAGTTTTTGAAATTGGCATATTAACTTCTCCCAGTAGGTTGAGATACCTCAGCAGGTCCAAAATATATGGAATAGGGTACCCACTAGTCATTTGCACCTCTAGCACAAATTGCTCACTGAAGGATGTATAGAGTGTAAGATTTCAGACCAATGCATGAAGGTTTCATAAATGTTCTCCTTGTAGATGGTACATTTGGAACTTTTCTGTGCCTAGCGCCAAGTAATTTTCGGCAAAGGGATAGACAGTTTCCCCTTGAGGAGCTCCTCAAACGTATAAAGATGTTTAGATATTGGGTCTTCTAGTGTGGCTGCAAGTATTCTATACTGTATATTTGTAAGATAAAACATTCCTCAGAGGTTCTTTCTCTGCAGATATGCTCAAATGGAGTACATTTTTGAAACATATTCTTGCCAGAGAACTAGATCTACAAGATGTCATTCTCATTGAGTCACTGACTGTGGTATCCAACTGAGGTTGAAGTTATCGCTATCTCATCACAACTGTAAGTTACAGAGATCTCACTATCAATGCTTAGATTGGAGAGACAGAACAACTAGCATAGTTGCAAATTTGGGGATAGCTGGTAAAAGACATCCATGGGAGTTCATATTTATCCTGCAGATCAAAGAAGAGTTTCCTTGTCAAAGGATTGGGCTTTAAAGAAAGCCTTAGGCTTTAACCACTTGTCTACAGGGCACTTTAACCCCTTTCCTGCCCAGGCCAATTTTCAGCTTTCAGTGCTGTCGCACTTTGAATAACAATTGTGCGATCATGCAACACTGTACCCATATGAAATTTTTATCATTTTTTTGACACAGATAAAGCTTTCTTTTGGTGGTATTTAATCACCTCTGGGTTTTTAATTTTTTGCTAAGCAAACCAAAAACAACTGAAAATTTTGGAAAACAAAGTTTTTTTCTTAGTTTCTGTTATAAACGTTTGTAAATTAGTCATTTTTCTCCTTCACTGATGTGCGCTAATGAGGCTGCAGTGATGGGCACTGATAGGCGGCACTGATGAGGAGGCACTGGTAGGTGGCACTGATGGTCATTGACAGGCATCACTGGTGGGCATTGACAGACATCACTGATGGGCACTGAAAGGCAATACTCATATATGGCACTGATAGGCAGCACTGATAGGCACTGTTTGGTGGCACTGACTGGAACTGATAGGTGGCACTGATTGGCAGCACTCATAGGCAGCACTGACTGGCACTGATAGGTGGCACTGATAGTTGGCACTGAAAGGCAGCTCAGATGGGCATTGATATGTGGCATTGATGTGCTCTGGTAGGCACTGATTTGGGAGGCATTGATGGGCACTGACAGGTGGTATTGATGGACACTGACAGGTGGCACTGATGGGGCTACACTGATCATCAGTGTCCTGATGATCAGTGTAGATGTCCCCTCTGAGGAATGCCGATTACAGCTCGTGAGGAGAAAAATGCAGATATCCGGCATTTCCGTTTTTACATGCGATCAGCTGTGATTGGACACAGCTGATCATATGACAGAGCCAAAGTCATCTGCTCTTTTTGCTGATCAGTGATCCGCTGTGTTAGAGTGGGAGGACGTCATATGACGTCCTCCCAGAACGAGAGAGCCACCGCCCGTCCGTTATTTCCTTATAGGGCAGGCAGGAGGCGGTTAATGAACATTCAGTAACAGTAACATTAAGTGAAAATTTAGGGTTGAAGCATCGTTTTGATACACAAAGCACTGCAGCACGTTATCTGCTTGACCACATTGCGGTACTATTCATTTTGAATGGCACCCCAATGCACTAAGGCAATGAAGCTCTGGGACACATGAGCTGCAGTGCACCACAACGCACAGGCACCAGGGCCGGTTCTTTCACTAGGCAAACTAGGCAGCCACCGAGGGCGTACTGCCACCTAGGGGTGCCCGGGCGCAACACAGACCAACACTTTTTCTGTGTGGCCTATGGACCTCTTGTATGAATTCATTTCTCTGCAGAGTCCCCCTCTCCTCATACACAGGGAATGATGGTAACTTTACTCTGCACAATTGTCTCACATCCTGTCCATAGTCATGACCATTTAGTACACACACACACACACATATATATATATATATATATATATATATATATGACAGTATTCCATGTAGCAGTGACGTGTTGGCTCCCCCTTGGATGGGAAGAGATGATATTAGCCCAGGACCCCAGGTGGTCAACGGTCTCTGATCGGAGGATCAGTCTGTACATCTCCGGTACACACAATGGCACACATGATCCTCCAGCTGTAACAGGGAGTAGGCAAGTGACTGAATGGGACATGTCCAGCACTGGCTCCGCCTTCTTCTACATAGCTGGAGCCAATCAATAAGTGGGGGTGTGCTCTGGCTGCAGGGTTAACCCTATGTGAGTAGGGGATGATATGTATGAAAGGGAAGCACTGTAGTGCTGGGAGGCTGCCTGTCCTCACTGAAAGCCGCAGTTTGGACTCCGCACCCCGGCAGGAGCCATCAGAGGTGAGTCGAACCTAGGAGGATGACGGGTCATGGAGGTGATGGGAGGAGGAGGGGGGCGGACAATGGTTGGCCTGAGGGGAGCAGATGCTGATTCATCATGTGGGACACTGCCACGTCATGAATGATCCTTCAGCTGAGAGGAGGGGTGGCAGTAAAAAAGGACAGGAAGATGCCGGGTGTCTGGGGCCAGTGTAGCAACTGAGCTGCTGCTCCTTCCAGTGTTCCTCTCAGACTCAGTCCCTTACTGAAAACTGGCTGGTGGCTGCTGATCATTATGGAGCTTTATAACTGTCTCTTTTTTTTTCTCTCTCTCGGATTGGTTAATACAGGTAATTTATATTTGGTTAATATATATTTTGTCTTTAATATTGGTACTGGTAGCATCTTATGACACTTATTTTTGAAAATTAAGAGAAATTTAGCAGTTTCATGTTTTTTGATTTACAATCTTCAACTGTTTTTAAAAACTTGTGTTTATTTTTTTTTTTTTTTTGGGGGGGGGGGGGGGGCACAAGTAGCTGGCCTTGCCTAGGGCCCAAAATAGTCTAGCACTGGCCCTGATAGTCACATCCTACCATGCTGCATGGAATGCTGCATGGTATTTTTTGGGAAATGCCTTAACAGAAGGCATAATAAGGCTGGCCATACATTATACAATTATCTTCCAATTTTCTGCCCAATTTCCGTTAGATTTACCTTCAACTGTGTAGTGCAAGGGCCTGCCTAATTGGATACAACTGAAAGTGTTGTTTAGGTGTGTCCTCCTATTATATGGTTTTTGGTAAATCTAAACCAAAAATCTCCAGATAATTGTATAATGTATGGCCAGCCTAACACTTGACACAATGCACATGTACACACCTGCTTTGACTCACAGGAACACAGAAGAGTGAACCCAGACAGACCTAGACATAAGTAGTAGATTGTTACACACTGACTACCTGGAGTTAGCACAGGATAATGGAAGGAAAGGGGTTAATGGCTGCAGCATTAAAAAATAAAATAATATTCAAAAGTTTTTATTTGAATATGAAGTTCAACAATCTGCAGCATGCAAAGCAAGTAGAAATTATTAGACATTATCAGAACTACAAGATCTGGAAACATAAATCACCAGCACACCATATTCCGATGCCTATGAGATTTAGTTATTTGGTTTATAAAGGAGTAACCAATGTAATGTAAGGTTTTTGGCATCACACAGCGCCATTTCATAAAGGCAAATTGTCATGGGTGCCTAGATTAAGGGGAGGTGTGTGGTCTTAAGAATGTTAAATGGCTATGATGATTGCAGAGCATATCATGGCCAATGTAACGGGGCACTTTTTCACTTCTTACCAATATAAGTGGGCACCATTTCTTTCATGTCTTGGATATCCATGAAAATGATTTTGTTGTATAGAGAATCATGGTATTAATGAAATGATATGCTCATGAGTCAAATACAACAGGTATGCATCCGTGTCTCGGCTATATCTTTTCTTTACAGACAGGTGCACAGCAGAGTTCAAGAAAAGAGAAATTATAATTAGAATAATTCAAAACAATCCGTTCACACATATGTGTTTTTTGGTGCATTTTCCTTTTTGCAGAAATGCACTACAGTCCATTTAACATGGTTTCCTATGGGACATGTTCATGTCTGTGCTTTTTTCAGCTGCTGCATTTTTGGAAAGGGTCAGGGACATTTTTAAATGCAAAACGGTGCATTTTTGGTTCAAAAGACTTCAATAGAGACACTGCATAAAAGAATGTAGTGCGTTTTTGGAGCAATGTTATGCATTTTTGACATGTTTTGCATTTTTTTAAATCTGCCCAACAACAAATTGGCCAAGAAGAAGCATAAAAATGCATAAAAAAGCTTGAAAAGTGCAAAAAATGTGTGTGCAAAAATTCAAAATGCACCACAAAGAGCACTGCAGAAATGGATCAAAAGTAAACTGCATAGGTGTGAAGCAAGCCTTAGGTTATCATTCAAATTCTCTTTGTCCTTATTTGGCAAATCAAACACCTACTAAGTTAATATGAGTTATACGTCCACTTATAAATGGGTTTTTATTAAAGGGGTAGTAAAAATGTTAGAAAAAAGGTAATAACATAATGTGCTAGCATGCATTGCATACTAGAACTTTATGTGAAACTTACTTTGAAATTAAGCCCTCCAGCAGTGCATTGTCAACGCTGACAGGGCTTCCATCTTCACCCGGTCTTCTTCTGGGTTCCCGAACTGCAGCTGCTTGAATGGCTGAGCCTCCGATGACGTCACTCCCGCACATGCGTGTGGGAGTTTCGGCCACTGCACACGACTCTGAAGGAACAGCACAGGTATGCAGTTCCTTCAGAGCGCATGTGCCTGTGATGTCTCCGGCTGCAACTCTGTAGAATATATCCTAAACGGTGAACATTTAGGGGATATTCATTTTACGTACAGGTAAGTTTTATTATTTATAAGCTTACCTATAGGTAAAAATAGAAACAAGACTTTACTACCACTTTAACCACTTCCCGCCCGGCCTGTAGTAAAATGAGCCCCTCATCCCTCTGGTAGGTTGTCGTACGACGTCCTTCGCGTATTGCGCCTTGCACGTGCCCGCAGAGCCATGCTGTGGTGAGATCTGTCACCTGCTGTGTACCTTGAACACAGCTGATGACAGATCTGTGTACCGGCCCCGTTACCAGTACCATGTGACCTGCTGTGACCAATCACGGCAGGTCACATGACAGTTGTAAACAATGGATGGCTTCCTTTCATGCCATCCATTGTAAACAAGTGTGTCTAGCTGTGAATGGTTACAGTGATCACATGCACAGGCTGGGCCAATCACAGCCCATCTGTGCCATGTGATTAGCTGTGGCCAATCACAGCTAATCACAACAAAAAATCAGAATGAATCGATTTCATTTAGTTAAATGCTTGTTTATTGCAAAGAAATTCTTTGCTATAAGCAATCAAATTGTGCAAAAATAAAAAAAATACTGATCAATTCCCCAAAGTAGTACAATGTTACTATGGTGACATACTACTTTGGTCATAGTGAAATATGAAAAAAAAATCTTAAGAAAAGAGAAAAAAAAGTAATAAAAAATAATTAAAAAAATTATAATTTTTTTTTTGTACTGTCACCAGTCAGTGTCCCTGATCACCACCACACCAGTTATATGATGACGCTGTACTGCACTGGTGACAGTATATACAAAAAAATTGTAAAAATAATTTATTTAATTTCTTAATTTTCTGAAAAAATATGACAAAACAATTACAACTTCAAAAAACTCGTCATGCCTCTTATGAAATACATTGGACTGTCTACTTTGCAAAAAAGGGGTCATTTGGGGGATATCTGTACTGTTCTGACATTTTTGGGCCTCAAGAAATTAGATTGGCTGTCAGTACATCAGGATTGATCAATTTTCAGATGTATCCCATAGTTTGTGAACTCTATAATTTTCCTACAGACTAAATAATAAATAGTGATTTGGGTTATTTTCACCAAAGAAATGTAGTAGAATACATTTTGGCCTAGCAAAAAATAAAAACCCCAATGGTGAATAAATACCACCAAAAGAAAGCTCTAGTTGTATGAACAAAATGATAAAAATTTAGTTTGGGTATAGTGTTGCATGACCGCGCAATTGTCATTCAAAGTGTGAGAGCGCTGAAACCTCAAAATTAGCCTGGACAGGAAGGGGGTATATGTGCCTGGCAGGGCGGACTGACCATTTGGAAACTTGGGCACTGCCCGAGGGCCCGGGGTCAGTAGGGGGCCCCATGAGATTCCCTGGTACCTTTTTCATAGGCTTTTTTGAGTTTAGGTAAGGACACAGGGGCCCCATGATCCCCTATTGCCCGAGGGCCCCATGAGTTGTCAGTCCACCCCTGGTGCCTGGTATTGAAGTGGTTAATAAGACTCACTGTCTGCTAACAAAAGTGATAAATATAACTAAATATATACAGTTGTGTTCAAAATAATAGCAGTCAGACATCACTAACCTGATCAATCACTGTTTTTGGTAGAAATTATATTTCTACATGGCAAATAATTTACTAGCAGGTGTAGTAGAGTAATAGAAATCCAACAGACCCAACAGTCCTGACATGCATGCTGCTGATTCTGTGTAATTGAATCACTAATTGAAAGGGGCATGTTCAAAATAATAGCAGTGTGGAGTTCTATTAGTGAGGTCATTCATTCTTTGAAAAACAGGTGGCAATTATTGCCCTTATTTAAGGAAGGAAGGCAGCAAATGTTGTACATGCTGGTTACAGTGCATTTCTCTTTGAAATTCTGAGGAAAATGGGTCGTTCCAGACATTGTTCAGAAGAACAGCGTACCTTGATTAAAAAGTTGATTGGAGAGGAGAAAACATATAAAGAAGTGCAGAAAATGATAGGCTGCTCAGCTAAAATGATCGCAAATGCTTTAAAATGGCAACCAAAACCTGAAAGACATGGAAGAAAGCGAAAAACTACCATTCGAATGGATAGAAGAAAAGCCAAAATGGCAAGGACTCAGCCAACAATCAGCTCCAGGAAGATCAAAGAAGGTCTAAAGTTACCTGTGAGTACTGTTACAATTAGAAGACGCCTATGTGAAGCCAAGCTATCTGCAAGAAGCCCCCGCAAAGTCCCACTGTTGAAAAAAAGATGTGCTGAAGAGGTTACAATTTACCAAAGAGCACATTGACTGGCCTAAAGAGAAATGGCGCAACATTTTGTGGACTGATGAAAGTAAGATTGTTCTTTTTGGGTCTAGTGGCCGGAGACAGTTTGTCAGATGACCCCCAAACACTGAATTCAAGCCACAGTACACTGTGAAGACAGTGAAGCATGGTTGTGCAAGCATCATGATATGGGGATGTTTCTCATACTACGGTGTTGGGCCTATTTATCGCATACCAGGGATCATGGATCAGTCTGAATACATCAGAATACTTGAAGAGGTCATGCTGCCTTATGCTGCAGAGGAAATGCCCTTGAAATGGGAGTTCCAACAAGACAACGATCCCAAACACACCAGTAAATGTGCAACATCTTGGTTTCAGACCAACAAGATTGACGTTATGGAGTGGCCAGTCCAATCCCCGGATCTTAATCCAATAGAAAACTTGTGGGGTGACATCAAAAATGCAGTTTCTGAGGCAAAACCAAGAAATAGAGAAGAACTGTGGAATGTAGTCCAATCATCCTGGGCTGGAATACCTGTTCACAGGGACCAGAAGTTGGTTGACTCCATGCAACACAGATGTACAGCAGTTCTCAGAAACAGTGCTTATACAACTAAATATTCATTAAGTGATTCAAAGGAAAGCAAAATCTTCAAACATTTTTCAGTTTATATAGTGAATGTTTGAGTTTGTAAAGAAGAATACAAACACTGCTATTTTTTTGAACAGTCTAATATTCACTTTTCTTCCATTTTTTTAGAGGAACAACACAAATTTGATATATTTTTCTTCATGTTTTGATTTGGAATAGAATGTGTAGTGTTCCCAATGCATTTGTGTGTATGGAAATAAAAGCTATTAGAAGGATTTTAAGCTTTATTCACTTTTTTCAACACACTGCTATTATTTTGAACACAACTGTATATATTTTTTTGTTTGGTCAGGTTTTTATTGCTTTTTTTCCCCTTGGGAGTTTCACTTATCCTGGTGACAATTGGCCATATATGTGGAAAGTTTCACACGTGGAGTTAAAACTAGTCAATAAATTGACATCTTAAAGTGTTACTAAACCCAGGACCTTGCATTCACTATATCTGGTCTCCCACAGTACAAACAACATGGAAATACAATTATGTTAGTAAATATAATCTGCTAAATAGCTTTTCTCATCAGCAGTATATAGAAGTCTTGTGACTTCTATCAGTGTCCAGCTGAGCACGTTAAAACTTGTAGGAAGAGTTTTCATTTTGCTCTAGGAGGATGCAGGACCCCTGATCTGTGTCTGGACAGTACTGACTGGCCCTGTGCTGATCACATGCACTCTCCCAAGAAAAAAAAAACCTTTCTAGCAATACACACGAAACTGAGCAGTGCATGTGGCTACGGGTTCAGTCTGCCTTATCAGGTAGACATCTGAACAAGAGGAGGGGCAGAGAAGTCAGGATCAAACACATTGTAGAGGATTAACCCCTTAGGTTCCACCTTGAGTATAACAAGCATGCTTTACTGCATATATAGACTGATTTTACTGTTGTGGGTTTGGTAACACTTTAGGTCTTTATGTTGAAAATTTCAGATAAAGCTGTGGCCCTGCCTTTCCTACTTGACGTTTTTTTGGGCAAGGTTACTGGTTGACATGGTTATGACTTTCGGCCTATGCTTCTCAGCAGTCATGTGTTATAATATTGATGTTTCCACGTCACAGTTTATAACACAAGACTCTGTCATTATATGCACAATAAAAAAATAACAAGAAACAATAACCAGATCCTTAGCAACAGGATCAAAGTACTGGAAGGGTCCCTCATGATAGATGAGTCATGTTTTTATGACCTCTGATCAGTAAATTCAGTACACCCATGTCTTCACTGCCTTCTTTTTGCCTGGTAGGTTGCAGTGAGTTGATTGGGCTGATTGGATAGTGATAAGGATAGTACGCGCTGCAAGTATGCAGAAGCCACACATATGACTGCCAGCACACCTTGTGCCATTTCCTAGGTAAACACCTTCAACAAAGGGAACGGCGTAAAAGAAGGTATTTGCCAGAAAACTTCATATTAGACATACAGTTTTAACATTTAAATGAAATCTATGGTCACAGCATACACATGAATTTTTAACCTCATCATTATAAAAACAATACAAACAATATTTATTTCTGACAATCCAATATAAGCCTCCTAGAAAAATCTCCTTTTATGTTGTGAATTCTGCCTGTCTGCTGGCATCTCTTTCCACTAGAGATGTGGGGTTCATTTTGTTCCAAATTGAAATTCAGACACATTTTTCGTTATTTGGAGACTCAGAGTTTCTGAATTACATTAATATCAAATTTAAACGAATCCGAAATAATGAGAAGAAATTTCATCTGAAATTCAAATCAAATTTGAATCTGAATAGAATTCGAAATAATGAGAAGAAATTTCATCTGAAATTCAAATCAAATTTGAATCTGAATAGAATTCAAAAGTGACATCGAATTTGAAAACAAGAACAGAATATAGAATAGAAAATAAAGGAATAAAATAGAAAAAAAATTGATTGGATTAGAAAAGAATAGAATAGAATTGGGTAAAACAGAAAAGAATAGAATATAAAATAAAATACTAGACTAGAATAAAATAGAATATACAATAAAGGAATAGAATAGAAAAGAATAGAGTAGAAAATAAAATAACAGAATAGAATAGGAAAGAAAGGAGTAAAACTGAACAGAGTAGAATAGAAAATAAAAAAATAGAATAAAATAGAATAGAAAATAAGGAAATAGAATAGAGAATAAAAGAACAGAATAGAAAAAAATAGAATATAGCCGCCTTCAAAAATTCAAATTTCAAAAATAATAGAATAGAATAAAACAAAATAGAATAGCATAGAAAAGAATAGAGTAAAACAGAATAGAACATAAAATAATAGAATAATAAATAAACTATAGAAGAATAGAATAATAAATAAAATAGACTATAAAATAAGGGAATAAAATAGAAAAGAATAGAATAGAATACAAACAAATAGAGTAAAGCAGAATAGAATAGAAAATAAAAGAATGGAATAGAAAAGAATAGAGTAAAATTGAATATAATCGAATAGAAAATAAGGAAATAGAATAGAGAATAAAAGAACAGAATAGAAAAAAATAGAATATAGCTGCCTTCCAAAATTCAAATTTCAAAAATAATAGAATAGAATAAAACAAAATAGAATAGCATCGAAAGGAATAGAGTAAAACAGAATAGAACATAAAAGAATAGAATAAAATGGAACAAAAAATAAAGGAATAGATGAGAATAGAAAATAAAAGCATATAATATAATAGAAAAACAATAGAATAGAATAAAATAGAAAGCATTTTACCATCTTCTGAAATTTGAGTTTTGAATAGAATAAATTCAAATTCGAATGCCAATTCCATACTTTTCAAATATGATTCGAATTTTCCGAAAAATTTGAATCAAATTTGAAAATGAAAAAATTTAAAACAAAACAAAATTAATTCAGAAATTAATGAATTTAACTAAAGGAAATTATTTTAAAAAAGAATCAAAACAAAATTACTACTTCTACTTTCCACAACTTCCTGAATTCTCTGCATATTTTGTAGCGTCTCCTCTGCTGTTTACTTTAAATTTCTAAGGACTACATATCCCATGGTACCTCGCTATCTGCAAGCAGTGATTCCTGTACTGACTCCGCCTCCTGAAACTCCTCCTCTTAGCTTCTCTGTAGTTCAAAAGGCAGGCTCAGTGAAATGTGTGACACAGCAGTGCCTAGTCACAGGGGAAAGTGAATACCGCACGTCACAGATTTCAAGGTAATACATGTGTTATCAAAATCAAATAGAGTATCCTTTACATCATCAATGAACCAAATAAACATTTCCCCTTGAGACTTTAATGCATCTCAATAGTATATCACACCAACTATTTATGTAAAAGGAATCCTTTTATTGTACAAAATAGTAAAAAAACACATATACAAGTAAATACCAAAATGTGCCTCCAATATATACCGCCTTATATCCTGTCTAAAAAACTGGCTGGGGCAGACACCCTTAAGAGGGGCTGGACGCCATTCATTGGTCCATTTAGGGAAGGAGCCCACAATGACAGTCCATTGAAGTGGGCAGCACAGTGGCTAAGTGGATAGCACTTCCGCCTGGCAGTACTAGGGTCATTGATTTGAATCCCAACCACGGCACCACCTGCGTGGAGTTTGCATGTTCTCCCTGTGCCTGTGTGGGTTTCCTCCTTCACTCCAAAGTCATGCTGGTAAGTAAATTGGCCCTATTATATGTACGTATAAATGTGAGTTAGGGACTTTAGATTGTAAGTTCCTTGAGGGTTAGGGACTGATGTGAATATACAATATATATATAAAGTGCTGCATAAATTGACAGCACTATATAAGTACCTGTAATAAATAAATAAAATAATTATAGTGACTGGGGAACCTTGCTCGGTAGAGACCCTGATGGATTTGTATAGTACTTCAGAAGTGGCTGACCTAGGTGAGCTTAATTCTACTTCCCTGGATCCATATCCATTTACACCGGAATTAGTGGAAGGTAGAGAAGAGTCATACAGCTTATCAACCTCTTGTGGCCCAAATTGGGACAAGTTGGCCTTATTAGTTCCCCCACTGCTACTGATGGGATATTGGAGTGACTACCCGTGTGCTCCCATACGGATGCCACTGGGTCTCTGAAGTCCATGGTAAACACATCTGGACTTACATGGAGGATGATATTTGTTACCTATACCCTCTTTTCTTTTTTGGCTCATTGGCCCCTGAAGATCTTGATTTGGAATGATTGAAATGCGTTGGTGCTTGTTGGTATTGATAAGTCTCAAGTTGTTATATTTACTACCTGTTTTTTGGACCCGATATAATGAGGTATATATTGGAGTCAGAGCTTGCACGTTTTAGTATGTTTATGTGGTATTTTACTATTTTGGACAACAATTAAATGATTCTTTTTACATTAAAAAAAATTGGTATGATACACTATTGAGCTCCATTAAAGTGGAGTTCCAGCCGTTTTTGTATGTATTAAAAGTCAGCAGCTAAAGAAACTGCTGACTTTTAACAAACACACACTTACCTGTCCCGAGGTCCAGCGATGTACTCACCCACGCTGTCCCTTCTCCCCTTCTCTCCTCCACGGCGCTGGAATCTCAACTATGGGCACCAGGCTGCGAAGCCTGGTGCCCACTGCGCATGCGCGAGTCGCACTGCGCCTCCTGATTGGTCCGGCAGTCTTCTGAGACCTGTGAAGGTTCCCAAGAGACTGTGGGAGGGAGGAGGGGGCCGAACTTCTGGTTCACTTCGCTGTGGCAAACCGAGCCGGAGGTGGGAGCGGGTACCTGTCAAAAACAGGCATCTGCTCCCCTCAAAAGGTGACAAATATGGCAGTGCAGGGGGGGAGGAGGAAGCATATAAGCAGAGATTATGCTTTTTGAGTAGAACTTTAAAGTCCCAAGGGGAAGTAAATGTACTTTTACAAACTTGAATATCATTTAGCATAACAGGAGTAGCCTAGAAATAATTGAAATACAAAGTTGAAATAAATATATGAATTTACATTCTGACCATAGATATTCTGTAACTATAGTGTTAGTTTCCCTGATTGGATATAAGATTGAATGGATAGTTTAGGTAGGTAAGTCTATATATAGGATAGATCCTGAATGGACTCTATATTACATCCATATTTGGGTTGTGGCCCCCTTTAAGGGGACAACTTGTGGAGTTGGTGTACTTCGTGGTTCTCACCCATGTAGGGTGAGGGGTTCTGGGGTAATCCGGTCAGAGCGGGGAGGACTGCCTTACACTGCTCTCTAGATTGGTAAGTCCTCATTCGGGACCCAGAATTGGGAGGTTTGGAGTGACATCAGGGTGGGAAAGAACCTCCAACCCTGATTACAGAGACTCTGATCCCGAAATAATTATCCTACCTCCAGGAAGAGGCCCTCAAAGACAGGAAGCTGACAAGGAGCATACTGATAGTAGGAGAAAGCAGAATGAGAAAGAGAGATGAGTTCTTGACTGCAGAGTCAGAGATCGCGATCTGGTCCACAACAGCCTGAACTCATAGGTTGTAAGCTCGAAAGAGCAGGGCCCTCAATCCCCTCATGTTTTGCATTGTATTGGTATTGTTCTGTCACATGTTCTGTCCCCCTTTGTAATGTACAGCGCTGAGCGAACTATTGGCGCTTTATAAATACTGTATAATAATAATAGGTAGTGGGTAGAATGATGTTGGCCATCAGTCACCCACAAGACTAAGGACATCTACTGGCTGGAATGAAGTACTGCAGGGGACAGTTCTTGCTCAGTTGAATAATGCAGCAATAAATGGGCTATTTGTTGACTGGAGTTCTGCTTTAAATTGTAATTCTTTACTGAGGTTGATTTACTTGAGTAAAAAATGTTTGCTTCACAATCATGTGCAAGGAAAATGAGAAAAAACATTTTTTTTTTACACATGATTGGATATTTGAAGTGAACACCGTTTCACTTTATTTACAAATTAAGTGAACGTTCACTTTTCTAACTGAACATTCTATTTTCCTTTATTAAATCAACCCCATTAACATCTTTAAATGCAATGGCAATTTTCTACTGTGTAGTTAGATTATGTCATGGTCATAGTTAGGAGAATTCATTTAATTTTAGTACCCCCCCAGCCCCATTTTCCCTCCCTGTTGACTTATTTTGGCCCCAGCCAGGTCTACCTGGGCATTCTGTGTAGCAGTATGATGTAATTCGCAGAGCATTGTGCCCCTTTCCTCCCTACCCCACTCTTGCTTCATCAGGGATAATAAACAGACAATGCTTCTGCGTGTGCGTATCTAAATGCAATTTGAGAAAATAAATAAATAAAATCAACTGTCATTAGCGCTCGTTTCACTTAGAAGAAGGGGAGGTCATAAAAAGAAAAAGGCGTCAATTAGAAATGAAGCCGGAACGACCTGATGATGTTAGATTTCACATTTTTTATATGGCTTAATGCAATTCATTATAAAGCAAACTGACTTCAATAAGCGGCAGATATTAGCTTATCTAATACAGTTTTAGTTCTTACCTGCTCTCTGACCCCTGCTGTAACTGGGCTGTCACCAGTCAGGACCACAGCCACTGGGACTGCTTATAATTGAACATTGCAAGAGTTGGAATGTGTATTTTCCCAGTCATGTCTATGGTGAGGTTTTCTTTCCCTTGGTTGTTGATTATTAGTATTTTCCTAGTTTTCCAAACTAATAAGTGCCACTATCAGCCAGTTGGAAGCTCTCAGAGGCTGCAGATTTGCTGCTTGCTGCCTTAATTGATATTGAACGAGCTGCTGGTAGACGGGAACAGGGCCACTGCTGGATAATTTGCAGTTTAATCAGCGTTTGTAATGAGAGCTGCTGATTAGGGCTGTTGGAAATAAAAGAGAGTTACAAGGAACGTCTGTCAGAGTCCGGTGATAATTCTGGACTAATTGTGGTGATTAGCGCAAACTGGATGACTTTGGGCTTTACTAATGCAAAGAGAAACGTGCACAATCCAGCCAGGAACCCCTTGGGTATATGATCCTCCAGCACACACATACACACAAAAAAAGAAACCAGTGATCTTTACATAAACTGCAAAGGAGGGCTGGAAAATAGGAACGCAGCCTTGGTGACTTCACTTCTTCCTGGCCGTGGATTCAGAGGTCCTCCATCTTGCTGCACACATTATACCACCAGACATGTGGACATCAAGCATTGTTCTGTTTAACGCCTTTGGATCTCATTTATTTAACAGACACCAGAAGCGTATGGACTTATTTAGGAGTACAGGGCAAAGGACACTGCTCAGCAGTGCCAACCAATGAAAAAACAGCTAGTAGTAGATCAGCCTGTCCAGAGTAATGAAAGTCGATTTCAGATTGGTAGCTCTGGGTTTGTGCATGTATTTGCGCATTTAATGGACAAAGTAGATATTTCTCTTTCCTGATACTGTGCTATAAAATTACCTCTTGAGTCTATTTGGTTGCCATCAGCCTCACTGCTATTCATTTTAACGTCAGTATTTATTAAAGTGGAATTAAACTCGCTCAATTAACATTAACTATTTTTAATTCTTATGCTGCTAGCCTTAGTAAATAGATATAATATATATATATATATATATATATATTATATTTACTTGTTTTAACCTTTTTCTTCAGTTTCTTTCTTGTTTCTGGACAAGGCCAAAATATTGTCATACATCCCAGGAGTCTTTGGGGCATTTTTTTTTTCTTTTTGCATCTGGAAGAGGGGAGGAGGGGCTTTTTTCAGCTAACTATACCCTCCTTCCCACAAGCTTGAGCTAAGGGTAGATGGATTCCAGGAAGTAAATGCTACACAAATCATCTGCCCTAACTAAAGTTGGCATCTAGAAATGCTGTGGACTGGGGGGTTCAAAGTGATTTCTCAACTAAATAAAGCATGGAGACATGGATGAATGCGTGAGTTTGCTTTGAATAGTAAAAATGAATTAAATAGCGTTTTTTTGGTTTGTGGTGCAGTTTAGTTCCACTTTAAAGTGGTTGTAAAAAGGCTGAAGGCTTTTTTTACCTTACTGCGTTCTCTGCATCAAGTTAAAAAACCTTCTATTGTCAATTCCCTCCTCCAGCCCCCCCAGACACTTATCTCAGCTCAATCTCAATCCAGCGCAGTGCCCAAGATCAGCGGTGCTGCTCTCTCTCCCTCCTCACTGAACCATTGGCTCCCGCTGCTGTCAATCAAATCCAGAGACGAGGGAGCCGGCGGGTGGGGCTGGACCACACTGTGTGTGTCATTGGACACACAGATTATGGATCAGGATCAAGTTTGCACATGTGCCACCATAGGAAGCACTTCCTGTGGTTGCACGTGGAGAAGGAGCCCATAGCGCCGGCGGGGGACCCCAGAAGAGGAGGATCGGGGCTGTTTTGTGCAAAACCATTGCACAAAGCAAGTAAGTATAACATGTTTGTTATTAAAAAAAACGTTACACTCACTTTAAATACCATAAGTTATGGGTTGATGCATAGCAAGCAATATTGGAAAAATGGTAACATCAATTTCATGAGCAGTATTTTTTTAGAACACAACAGTTGAAAATACCATAATGATACATTGAATTATAATAAATATTAATTTAATAAAGCACTTCCTAGCAGCCAATTAGAAATCTTATTTTTTTTTACTACTCTATACACTATAAATTGTTGGAATATTAATTCTGAATAGTTTCTATGGGTTTTTCAGGGCTATTAAACTTTGGACTATATTAATAAAAGTCTAAAGAACTGCAGGGAAGAAGGAATTGAGCTTTGCCAATTGCAACCAATCATCAGCTGTCTGTCAATTCTCTAGCGTAAGTAAACCTGATTAGTTTCTATACCTCCCTTTCTTTTTCTAATCATGATATACTCACTTTTACATTGAGAAGAATAGATGATAGATGGATAGCCATTAATATTATCTCTGCATATGATTTGATGACGTCATTGGACTTAGCTTAGTCATCCTGACGTCTAGGCATGTGAGATATAATTTAGCTCATCCACTGGGCTACATGACATCTCACAGGACACGAGGGGCAAGTGTTAGCTCCACATTAACAATGACAAATAAGTGTTTTTTTATCTAATGCTATTTCCTGTAATCTCTGCATGACTTATAAAGTGACTGATATTGCACCCACATCTACTCTGTTAGCTGCGCCAGATAAAATATGAGGCTTATATGAGCATTGTGACAATAAACAATCCATTATATAAATGGTTAAAATTGTTGGTATCCAATAAAACGTTAAACAATAAAAAGACAATTCTTTAACTGAAAGCATAATAATTATTATTACTTAGCATCGTTAACATATTGAAATAAAGAAAAAACTATGTCTGTTAACTATAGCAACAAATCAAATGCTTCTATCACTTCCTAAACTGCCCTACAAAATTGACAGCTGGGCTCTGATTGGTTGCCACAAGAAACAATTCCATTTGTCTCAACTAGAGTATTTTATTAATGTGTCTCATCAATTTTATACACATTTCAGAGATGCCCTACAGTGATCAAATAATTCAGAGTTCTAAAAGGCAAAATAGACTATGACTCTGTTTTCTTCAAATGATGGGATTAGCACAGCTATATAAAAGCCACAATAGAGTCACAAAAGGAAAATACTTTATGAGACAGCAATAGTAAAAGAACGCAGTGGTGATTTTATGCTCAGCCGGGTTTCTTCTTCCACATGGAGCTGCATGGAGCTAAACGTTGCTATCGCTCTCTCTGAATGGTTACAATACAATTCCCGCTGCCTTGTCATTGTGTTAGGAAATAAAACCATAGACAGGGGCCACAGACCCCAGTATGCCTACATCCTGCCTTCACAAATGGGTGAGTCCATTTCTTTACCAAAATCGGCTGAATTCTAACCAAGTAAATATTTATCTTGTAGAAATTCTCAATCTGTCTCCTAGGCATGCTCTTTGTAAAAGCTGTGTGTAATCTGTTTCCAGCTTATACAAATGCAAGTGATAAATAAACATTGAACAACATATTAAAACGGAAGCCAAGCAGTCCGTCAGTTTCACAAATCATCTCATTTTTTGCGTTCAGTCTTTAACAAGATGGTTAGAAAATTCTGAGCCGTCACGACGCACAGTTAAGTACGATTCTAATGAATACCTGGCCAAGCGTTATTTAATAAACATTATTACATTTACAAATACAAAGCGGAGTCAAATAGCAGCCAATGTCCAAAGGAAAACTGACACGGTGTAATAAATCGCAGGATTTCAGATAAGCTCTGATAAATGAGTTTATTGTTAAAAAAAAGGAACTATTAAATGTTCTGCAAAGTACAATTTTCTTAATAACCTGTCTGTGACCTAGAATCGGAATGGAATGCTATCTGCGAAGTTTAATTGATAATTTAGTATCTGTGTCATATCTCCCAGCCCATTAGATGCTGAAAGCTCACCTGGTTAAGCGGGGCTGCACATTGGCCTCAGTGGCGAATGCCTGATTATACAGCACAGCTGTTAATTTACCAAACGACCCTTACAGATGACTTGATGGACATGGCTTACTATATTCATGCGGTAGCTAAGAGAATGTGCTGTATTCCTTCAGACGCCTTCCAGCTACCCACAGAATAAGAAATGGAAAATTAGTGGAGATGTGTGGAAGAAGGGAGCAGAGCAATTAGTGGCTTCTGAAGGAAGGAGATGGGGGAGACCGGTACAAAGAGCTGGCTGGGTAGAAGGGCAGCAGCAGCAGGCACTGATCATGGCACCCCCTTGTATTGTAGCAGCCCCTTGCAGCCAGTCGGCTACGTCTCTCTCTGTCTCTCAATTCCCCCTTCACTCACTTGCACCAGAGTATAAAGTTGGAAATATGACAGTTTAGGTGAAAGACATTTCCAATCTGAGGCTGTCATTTTATTCAATTCCTCCCAGCCCCAGAGCAGCAGCGGCAGCAACAACAGCAGGAGATCACATCACTTCTGAGTTTACATCTTCTTTTCACTGCACAGTTCCTTCAAAGATGTATTTACCTAGAATGCAGCAAAGCCCCCAGACTAGACTACACACCCCAGCTAGATTGCCAGAAAGGCATCGTGTCAGTTTGAATAAGCAAGGGCCAAGCCTCCATATCACTATATTGCTGAAGCAGTTCAGACATTCAAAAACAGAACCTAGGCAATAGCTGAAGGCATGGCTAACTATGTGCCCTTTATGGTTTGTTTTTAAACAAGGCTTCTACGGGAATACACAGGTCTTAAAGCTAATATATATATATATATATGTATGTGGGTGTGCACTATATATATAAATATATATATATATGTGTGTGTGTACTATATATATAAATATATATATATGTGTGTATGTGTGCAGTATATATATAAATATATATATATATGTGTGTGTGTGTGCACTATATATATATATAAATATATATATATATATGTGTGTGTACTATATATATATATATATAAATATATATATATATGTGTGTGCACTATATATATATATATATATATATATATATATATATATGTGTGTGTGTGTACTATATATATATATGTATATATATATATATATATATATATATATCTGTGTTTGTGTACTATATATATAAATATATATATACATATATGTGTTTGTGTGCACAATATATATATATATATGATGAAATAAGAATATAAATATAAAGTGTGTGTGTGTGTGTATATATATATATATATATATATATATATATATATTCTACATGTAATTGTATATCTATTATATGCAATGTTTACTATCTGCTAAATACATTAAATACAAATAAGATTGCATATAGTATAGTATGTCTACTTAATCTCAGTATGATGTATTGTTGTTTTTATCTATACATCTATACATCCATCTGTCAAAGCCATCTTCAAAAATTCACATTTTAATGAAGTCTCTGTACTACGCCTATGAAGGGACACTATTTTCAGAGTGTCTTTATTTATATAAATATAACACAAAATACTGTTGATGTACTGTACCTGTATTTCATAACAAGTTACATAATTACAAAAAACATGATTGGCTGAATTTTATTGTGCATTTTTATTGTGCCTACATAAAGAAAAAAAATTGTGATAAAGAAACAAATGTGATAATATGAACATGTTTTTTGTTTTAGTTATTTTTTGATGTCTAATTTATTGAGTTTCTTTTTTTTTCTTTTTTTACACAAGGTTGTGCAGCGCTGTGTTTCAGTTTGTTGATTTGCCTGGCTGGCCCTGCGTGTGCCCTGTCTTTCTCTGCCCCAGCCTGGCTCTGCCTGTTCTCTGTCAATAGGGGATGATGGATTGGAGCCTGAAGATTAGCTGGGCTATCCAGGCACCTGCAGCCTCCATCCACGACCTGTAGCCTTTGCAAAGCCACCAGTTCTGCACCAGATTAGCCCCATCCATCCAATGTCAATGGCTGTCTTGTAGAGAAAATCAGTGAGTAAACAGTGCTGACAGAGTGGGGGCCCAGCTGATTACTCATACAAATAGACTGCAAACTCCTCCAGGAGAGGCTGCTTGCCGAGATGGCTTTCTTCAATTGACAGGGTTGCTTCTCCCAGGATCCTGTGTCCTGCTGTTCCTACTTTGTCCTCCATCAATCACACAATTGTGTCCGGGATGTTTTATAGAGTCTCTTAATATCCCTGCCTTCATCTCTATTCACTTAGAGAATGATCTGCCATAAGGCGAAAGGCTTTCTACAGGACAGTACTGAGCCGTGTTCGGTGTGCCTTGGAAAAAGAAGCTAGGAACATGGCCTGCTTTATATGCTAATTGAATGACACTCCACTCAAATGGCAGCTATCCTGTTGTCACTCACTTCAAATAAACCTTCCTGCGTGCCCATAAAGTGAATTTTTCCCCAACTGGCCTTACAAAATGTATTAGCCTGCATGTGTGAATCCACATTAATACATCAGTTTAACCAAACAATGGGCTGTTTATTACAGCTCATACTGTCAGCACAGATTTGGACTTATGTATCTCAATTTCTAAATTACTATCTACATTTCAATGTCCACTCTGTATAAACAGTGTAAGTAAATAAAGACAGTTCAGTTTGTCTTTTTTTTTTAAATTATAACATATAATTATATTATAAATGTATATGTATATGGACCTGCCTGAATCAGTAGAAAGACACACTATATAAAATAAACAAATAAAATATAATATATATAATAAAATGATAATATATATATATATATTTACATGCAAGCAATTTGGGATCCACATACATAAGCATACATACTCCAACATTCATGCATGTATATACTAATCAGTGCATTTGCCATTTCTTTATTTCATCTGATGATGAATTTATAATAATGAATTCCTAAAAGAAATGTCAGCCAAATTAATAAATGAAATCACATATTCACCCATGTGATGCAATGTAGCTATTATTTAGCTATTAACAATCCCCACTTTTGTTTTATTTAAAAAAAACACACACACACGCATACTGTATATATATACAAGCAATATGGGATCCAGATACATAGGCATACATACTCCAACATACATGCATATATTTAATAATGAAGGCATTTGCCATTTCTCTATTTCATCTGGTCATGAGTTTATAAAAATGAATTCCTAAAGGAAATTTGGACCAAATTAATAAATTAAATGACATTCACCTACGTGATGCAAATTAGCCATTAACAATCTCCACTTATGTTTATATATATATATATATATATATATATATATATACAGTGCAGTAATATAGGATCCAGACAGATACATAGGCATACATGCACCAACATACATGCATATATTTAATAATCAGTGCATTTGCCATTTCTTTATTTCATCCGGAGATGAGTCTTTGAAAATGAATTCCTCAAGGATATGTCCACCAAATTACTAAATGAAATCACATGTTCACCTACGTGATTGCTTAGTTTCCTGGCCCTGAATGTATTCAATGTCTGAGCCACAAATTATTTTGCTACCTAATGAATCAGGAAGTCAATTAACAAGTTAGTTATTAAAACAGTTAAAGCCCTCTGTTTTAGTTTAATAGAAAGTGTTTAACTAATTGTCAGCAACAAATTAGAACAAACTTTGCATTTACTGACTGCAGTTAGTGTCTTTACTGACATTGTGTCTTATAGGAGCCCATGCGTATATTTACATAAGAAAAAGAGAAGTTACGATCCATGTTTGTACACCTTATTATTATTCACATCAGTTATTTCTGGGCTATGGAGAGGCTCTGTTTATTTTACTTGATTTATTGTAATTATAGCTATGCCAAATCATAGACCTTTCATTAAAGGAAACTGATTTTCAAGGGTCATGGCCTTTTGGGAAAATCTAAATAAGTATTTATCGGGCAGCGGTATCAGCTAATAAATGCCTAGGCTTTATTCTGTCTTATCCTCTTCTCTATAATGAAGAGTACCTATAGGTTTTAATGAAGGGGTTCCTGTATCACATTATTAGCAATAAATCAGCCATTCTTTGTTGGTTAAAATCATTATGATCATCATTGCTATCATTACTGAACTCATTATTCTCGTGTTAGTATCAGAGTAGATTTATGATAATCCTCGGCATCACGCCTGCGATAAGGAAGGTGTAAAGGTTTGATTAATAGCTCTTCTCCATTTTAATACCAGGCATCCTCTTCTAAATAAGAAAGGACCAGGGTAATTAGAGGAGGTGATTGCTGCACTTAATAAGGGTGATCTAATGAAGCCCATATGCATTATTGTCATAAAACAAAAGCATACAACATACTTCTGAGCTGTGTGACTAGTTTCTATGTAACAATGCAGGTGTAGAGCAGGATGCTGATTTACACAGTGGGGCGGACTTGCTTTTATTGAAAGATCTGCTGCATTATCCATGGCTTAAGTCATGTGTTATTATGTGTTACCATGTAATGTGATGGAGTGATCGGAGAAATGGTGTTATTACATTTATCTACAAAGCTATGCCATGCATTTATTTTTGGGTTGTACAGATTGGGGGGATTTGCAAGTATCACATGCTGTTTATGTATGGTTCAATTTTGCAGAACAGATTCAAGTGTCAGGCTAAGGTTACACAAGGGATTTTTGGTTACACAATTGTAGAAGCAAAGAAGGACCTTTATCATGTTGCTACATGTAACAGATGCATGTGACAGCAGCAGTGCATATAAAATGTTATATGTATGTATATATATATATATATATATATATATATATACAGTCATGGCCGAAATTGTTGGCACCCTTGATATTTCTCCAGGAAATCATGTATTTCTCACGAAACGTATTGCATTAACACATGTTTTGCTATACACATGTTTATTCCCTTTGTGTGTATTGGGACAAAACAAAAAAAGGGAGGAAAGAAAGCAAATTCGACATAATGTCACACAAACCTCCAAAAATGGGCTGGACAAAAGTATTGGCACCCTTTCACAACTGCGGATAAATAAGAATGTTACAAGCATGTGATGCTCCTGTAAACTCACCTGGGGCAAGTAACAGGTGTGGGCAATATAGAAATCACACCTGAAAGCAGATAAAAAGGAGAGACGTTCACTTAACCTTTGCATTGTGTGTCTGTCTGTGCCACACTAAGCATGGACAACAGAAAGAGGAGACGAGAACTGTCTGAGGACCTGAGAACCAAAATTGTGGCAAAATATCAACAATCTCAAGGTTACAAGTCCATCTCCAGAGAACTAGATTTGCCTTTGTCCACAGTGCGCAACATTATCAAGAAGTTTGCAACCCATGGCACTGTAGCTAATCTCCCTGGTCGTGGACGGATGAGGAAAATTGATGAAAGATTGCAACGCAGAATAGTCCGGATGGTGGATAAGCAGCCCCAAACATGTTCCAAAGACATTCAAGCTGTCCTGCAGGCTCAGGGAGCATCAGTGTCAGCGCGAACTATCCGTCGACATTTAAATGAAATGAAACGCTATGGCAGGAGACCCAGGAGGACCCCACTGCTGACACAGAGACATAAAAAAGCAAGACTACAGTTTGCCAAAATGTACTTGAGTAAGCCAAAAGCCTTCTGGGAAAACGTCTTGTGGACAGATGAGACCAAGATAGAGCTTTTCGGTAAAGCACATCATTCTACTGTTTACCGAAAACGGAATGAGGCCTACAAAGAACAAAACACAGTACCTACGGTAAAATATGGTGGAGGTTCAATGATGTTTTGGGGTTGTTTTGCTGCCTCTGGCACTGGGTGCCTTGACTGTGTGCAAGGCATCATGAAATCTGAGGATTACCAAAGGATTTTGGGTCGCACTGTAGGGCCCAGTGTCAGAAAGCTGGGTTTGCGTCCAAGATCCTGGGTCTTCCAGCAGGACAATGACCCCAAACATACGTCAAAAAGCACTCAGAAATGGATGGCAAAGAAGCGCTGGAGAGTTCTGAAGTGGCCAGCAATGAGCCCAGATCTAAATCCCATTGAACACCTGTGGAGAGATCTTAAAATTGCTGTTGGGAAAAGGTGTCCTTCCAATAAGAGAGACCTGGAGCTGTTTGCAAAGGAAGAGTGGTCCAAAATTCCGGGTGAGAGGTGTCAGAAGCTTATTGATGGTTATAGGAAGCGACTGATTTCAGTTATGTTTTCCAAAGGGTGTGCAACCAAATATTAAGTTAAGGGTGCCAATACTTTTGTCCAGCCCATTTTTGGGGTTTTGTGTGACATTATGTCATATTTGCTTTTCTGCCTCTGTTTTATATTTGTTCCAATACATACAAAGGGAATAAACATGTGTATAGCAAAACATGTGTTAATGCAATACCTTTTTTGTGTGAAATACTTGATTTTCAGGAAAAATATCAAGGGTGCCAACAATTTCGGCCATGACTGTATATATATATATATATATATATTACTGTGTAGCAAGTCTGATAAGGGGCATTGTCACATAGCACTTGACATAATCTGAAACCCGAAAGGCCTCATACACATGAGGGACATTTGGCGCATGTCATCGATGACAGCTACTTAGCATATAAACACATCAATACACACAAGTGTTCAGTCAAGAGTTTGCATCTTGCTGCACCTGATTCAAACCTTATGGGACAATATAATAAATATGATGCTGCAAGGAAGAACACAGGGCATGATCCCAAAATAGCAGGAGGAAATGTTAAGAGTAATATTAGAAAGTATTATTTTACTGAAAGAGTAGTGGATGCTGTAGAAAGACTTCCAGCAGACATTGTGAATCAAATTAAATATTCATAGGACAAATATAGGTCTTTCTTCAGACAGAAGTGTGTAAAAAATTTTATCTATCAAACAAAATGAGCTGTGTTTTATAGCAGTATATCCATGCCAAAATCCCTCCAATATATATATATATATATATATATATATATATATATATTATAATCAAAATGTATTGTTAGAAAATAAAAATCAGACATAAACATGCATAGGTATCATTCATCCCCAATATATAGGTTCTCCATATTACACATTATTATTATTATTATTATACAGGATTTATATAGCGCCAACAGTTTGCTCAGCGCTTTACAAAATGACGGGAGACAATACAGCAACAATGCAGTTCAATACAAGAGGGTTAGGAGGGCCCTGCTCCTTGGAGCTTACAATCTAAGAGATCATTCAAATATCTTGCATCACTTCTGTGTGTAAGAGATGATCAACGTGTTTTAAAGGAGTCTTCATCAGGACCAGGAGTACACGTGTATTGGAGGTACATTTTCTATAAATGACAGTAGACACTTTTATGGTAGACACATTGTTTTGGTTAATACATAAAAGCCTGATACTGATGTCATATTGTGTGTGAAATTTCATGTTCATGCTGAAGTTTTGAATACCTTCTCCTTCTTTTATGAATTGACATGATTTTCCCTTAGCCTAGGTTCATACTATCCTGTTCTGCAGGTAGGGCATCCCATTAATTTCAGTTGGCTGCCCTACATGCGGAAAAACACGGAATCGCATGGTGGTGCTTAGGAAGTATTGGTAACTCCAAGCATTTACTAAAAAGGCAGTGTGTATTGCCTATGGGTCAGGAACCCATACAATGTTTGCATTTTCACTGGAAGAGAAACTGTGGGAATCTCTAGAGTCAGGAAGCTGCCAGATACCATAACTGGTACTAGATAAATGTTCCCATATGGGCTAAAAGAGAGCAATAAAGCCCTGATGTTCTAAACTGGTCCCCAACAAAGTTTTAATTAGAGTTCTACTTTAAGTTTAAGAATCATTTTATTAAAAAAGTAACATAAAATTGGTTGGTTTGAAAAATCTCAATTACTAGAATTTTGTCAATTCAGTATTATAATACTGTAAATAATACTCACATTTGAATTAGCTGTGTTTTTTAAACATTAAACAGAAGGAATTAGCACATTGTTTGGGATAATGATCTATTAATTTATATTGCCTAACTGTTTGCAATCTATGTATATAACAAAAGCATGTTGATTGTTTAAACACCTAAAATACATTGACTTGACCTCTATTAAATCAATAAACTTAATTATTCTCTTTACCAGAAGTGGATGTACACATTTGTCAAAATATAGATTCATATTATAATTATTATTGTAGGGACTGCATTGTTTATGGGTTTTTTTTACTAATTTATTACTTTGTTTGAGAGTTAAGTATTTAAAGAGCAACTTTACGATTTACCTCCCATCCCCTAAAGCCGTCTTGCTGGAGCATGGAGAAGGTAAGTTAAGACTGGCACTCTTTTGATTACATACAGGATTTTTGTGAGGGAACCTAAATATTGAAAAAAACTGGAGTTTTATTATGGTTTTTAAATAGGTTTTACAGCAGTTCCTATGGGGTATACCTATAAACTGACCCCAGGAAGAAAATGTCAGTTCCTATACTTATCTTAGATGAATGTGAGATCAGGGCAACATTCTGCACAAGTGGTGAGTGACTGGAAGGATTAGAGATATGTGGTACTGTGAAAACAGCACTTATTTTACCATGCTACACAACATTTTAGATATGCAAAATAATTAAAGTGATATTAAAGGCAGATTTTTTTGTTTAAAAATAACAAACATGTCATACTTTCCTGCTCTGTGCAGTGGCTTTGCCCAGAGCAGCCCCGATCTTCCTCTTCTCAGGTCCCACGCTGGCACTCCTGGCCCCTTTCTCCTGCCTAGTGCCTCTATAGCAAGAAGCTTGCAAGCAGGCTCACTCCTGAGCCACTGCTCTGTGCATCCATTCACACACGGAGCATGGCTCATTCCTGCCCCTGCTCTCTTCTCATTGGCTCAAAGGCTGTGACTGACAGTAGGGGGAACCAATGGCTACCGCCGCGGTATCAGCCAATGAAGAGGGAGAGACCTGGGGAGCCAAGGCCCTCATGCACATTGCTGGATCGGGCTCAGGTAGGTATTAAAGGAGGCTGGGGGGGGCTGCTGCACACAGAAGGGAAAAATCCTTAAGTCTTTACAACCACTTTAATCTTTACTTTGAATGTAGAGAGAAGAGCAGAAAGACAGGGAGCCTGAGCCTGGATGAAGTGTCCACAGGTGCCCTTTGTACTATGCCAATTTAAAACGTTACTAAACCCACAACAGTAAAATCAGTCTGTATATGCAGTAAAGCATGCTTATTATACTCACTGTGGAACCTAAGCGGTTAATCCTTGGCATTGTGTAAAAAGGCCATTTGCTCCTCCTCTTGTTCAAATGTCCATGTCTTATCTCCTGTTAAGACTGACTGAACTGTAGCCACTCTGCACATTTGGATCGACATCCACTTTATATCTTCCTTCTTTCTCTTATCTCTAAAGCCGTATTACTGTAAATGAACTTTAGTCACTACTTCCGGGCAACAGGAAGAGCAGTTCAAAAAAATCTCTCAAAAAAATTCCAGGTAATCAAGATAACAAAATGTTTTCCTTGGCCACCAGACTGATACAAAATAAAGTAAGGTGGACTGGTGCTAAAGCAATGTTTGGATGGAAATAATTTGAAGTACTCAGCTTGTAAGTTGTGTTTCCTGTTTGCATAATAAAGCCCAACTCTGATTTCAAGATCCACCCTATTCATCCTTCTGTTTTGCCCCTACTCCATCCCACAACTCTTTAAATATATCTCTCTATATATATCTTTTTTCAAGCATCTTCACATGTCTGAGATCCTCTTCATCCTTTATTTTCTCAAGAGGTGGGTTGATCCTGAATGGTGCAGAAATAGGTGCCGTGTAATGATGTGGTGTTACTCTCTGCAGCACTCTCCTGTTACTCCAAGGCCCTCAGCAGGAGCTTGATGCCTTGGGTTGATGAGAAGTAAGTTGGATGACAATGGTTGTCATTTAGCCAGGAAGATGGCTGGCACTGGATCCCTAAGCAGGTAAGTATGTGGGGTCAGTACTGATACGGTAAGTATTGCATTTAGAGGTGGTATTTTGTTTTTAAAAGATGGAAGGGACTACATTATGTATTTTTGCCAAAACTGGAAATTAGTTTAATTTCACTGGCGCGACGATGCGATTTTCTTTCCTGCAACCACAGGTCAGTGTTGATGGGGGAATGCCTCCCACAAAGCTAATGTGCTCTCCCAGCAGGGGGGCGTGGGAGCCGTCCCTGCCAGGAGAGCACAGTGAATATTGCTAGTGACTATAGCCTACCCATAGATGGTTCAAATGTCAGCTGGCCCCTGCTGAACCGGCTGAGGTTCGAAATATCTATGGATGGCTTAAGTTATTCTGCTGCTGTCACCACTGTATCATATATAGTAGCCAGGGGCGGACTGACAACTCATGGGGCCCCCGGGGAATAGGGGATCATGGGGTCCCTGTGTCCTTGCCCAAACTCAAAAATGCCTATGAAAAAGGTACCAGGAGCATCTCATGGGGCCCCCTACTGACCCCGGGCCCTCAGGCAGTGCCCGAGTTTCCAAATGGTCAATCTGCCCCTGATAGTAGCATCATACAATAGTAACATAGTAACATACAATCTGCAGCTCTGTGTTCTGGCAGCATCATGGACAGTCTGTCTGCTTCTGAAACAATATCAAGTCGGACAAAATTGAGATGGTTGAGTGCTTATCAGCCATTCAAAGGAAACCTTGTATTTTTATTAATGAGTACAAGGCTTCCTCTGGTTGGTCAAGGTGGAAATCCTGATGTCTTTTGCCTGCCTTGCCACATTGGCCAGTCAGAGAAAGCCTTGTAATCATTAAGAAAGAAAAACAAGGCTTCATCTGAATGGCAGAGAAGGACTCAACCCAACTCAATTTTGCCCCAGCAACAGACATGAAGTTTCCCATGATGCTGCTGGAGCACAGTGCTGCAGACTGTATGATAAGGTACTGACAGTGGCAGAATAACTTTGGTAGGGAAATAGTTTGTTTTGGCTAGCTTGGACCAAACAAACTATTTAAAGTGAAAAGAAATATGGGCCTAACGTGCATGTATAGTGAAAACGTTTTTGTTTGGTTTTGGATTACTGAAGGGTTTTTAATTTTTGCTGCCTGTGTATCATTGGGGAAATTTCCATTTACTTCTTGCCCCAGTGACACAACAGGAAGTTAGTGGATACCTTCCAGCCTTAGGGGGATTCCCCTTTTAGACAGTTGTCCCCTATATAAGTGTCTCTACTGGAAGATTTCTCCTCTTGTGCTGGAGACAACTCTAAACTGTTGGATTGCCCCTCATTTACTGTTTTGGTAACAATCATCACCTGTACAAATACAGTGGGGAATCTCCCCAGTGTGGACTCAGACAGCAATACAAACTTGATAGAAATCTGAAAATCTAGGATTTGCCTAGAGCTAAACTGTTCGTGTTGCTTGGCGTGCATCTTTGGTATCAGTTACCATGAAATTAAAAAACACTAATACTAATAAAACATAGTTACATAGCTAGTCTGGCTGAAAAAAAGACAAAAGTCCATCCAGTTCAACCAAAAAACAAAAAGTTATAATCCTACACTCACAGTTGATCCAGAGGAAGGCAAAAAAAACCCCAGCAAAGCATGATGCAGTTTGCTCCTGCAGGGGAAAAAGAATCCTTCCTGATCCCCCGAGAGGCAATCGGATATTTCCTGGATCAACTTTACCTATAAATGTTAATATTTGATTATAAATTGTTTAATGTATGAGATAATTCTGCACAGCAAAAATAGACATTTACTGTATGTACTGAAAACAAGTGTGTTGCAGCTGTTAATGAACACTTCTTCCAGGCCACTACAGACCCTTTGAGCAACAAAGATGTCATACCTATCCTAATGTATTATTTTGTTTATGATCAAAAGATTCCCAAACAAGGGGGGGATCCACATACATTATAGATGACAATTCATATAGTTAAAAGTTTTAAAGTGCAAATCATTACTTTTTTTTTGGTCATGTGTTTTACAACACCAAGAGAAATAAATCAACTCCAGCCACTTCTATTCTTGTAACTTCCTTACAACTTCATTACTGACTACATTTATGATTTTCAAAAATAAGAAAAGAATGTTGAAATTACTCCTTTGGCTGTAATTCTCCTGTAGATCAAAGGAGTGGCAGTTCTTTCTGCACTTCTGTGACCCGTTTTCAGCCCACAGTGGGCTAAGGTCTGCCATCGGCTGACGTCACTCAGCCAGTCCAGGCTAGGGAAAGATATCGACTTTACAGTCGGGATCCACCTAGATGTCTGGATGTGCACCTGGCTCAACCATAGCCAGCTGTTCCCTGCCTCTCCACAGCCCAGCGTTCCAGTGAGCGTGTGGTGGGGGGCATAGCAGATAGTGGTGACTGACACAGCGGCGGTGAGAACACTCTTTGATCACCCAGTTCTCAGGGCCAGCCCATATGATAGAAACATATATTTCAAATATATTTTAAAAATATTCTTCCCAAATATATTGACATATATTTGAAATACTACAATTTTGGCCATCTTCAATGTATTTCAAAATATATTTCAATAAAAAAATAAAAATAAATAAAAATAAATATATATATATATATATATATATATATATATATATATATATATATATACACTGCATGTTGAAATGCATTTTTTTATACATTACAAAATATATGAAAAATATTTTTAAAAACATATTTTTCTAAATATATTCTTCAGATTCTTTTTAACATATAAAAAAGTCATTTTAACATATATTTCTACATATATTAGATGAAGATTTGTATTTTTAAAGACATACAGTATATTTGAAAATTTATTTTTAAAAATATTTTCATATATTTTGTAATAAAGACGCATTTCAATATACAGTATAGATATATATATATATATATATACATATATATTTATTGAAATATATTTTGAAATATGTTGAATATGGCCAAAATTGTGGCATTTCAAATATATGTCAATATATTTGGGAAGAATATTTTTAAAATATATTTCAAATATATTTTTCTTCCATGTGGGAGTTCACACTACAAAAATGCACTCTGGATGCATTCCGGATACATTTTTTCTTACAGTTCACACCACATGCAGTTCCGGTGCAGTTTTGATGCAGTTTGCTAGGTTCTTTTTTTTCTGCACCAGAAACTGACTGGAACTCACTGCACTGGTGTGAACCAGGGCCATTGGAATACATGGAAAACACTGTGCATGCATTTTTGATGCAGAAAAAAAGCGCGCTGTACTGCATCTAGTGTGAACTAGCCCTTAGGGAATGATGCAGCATTTTTCTGCCTAGGTAAGTATGATTTCTAAAAAAAAAAACCCAAAAACCCAAACTTGTCTTTTAAGGATTTTTTTTCTAAATAGGATCTGAATTGGTGCTAGGGGTAATAAACCTTTGCCTAGGGGTAGCAGAAGTTAAAATCACAACATCAATTTTAAACTTAGTAATTTTATAATATATACCAGCTTTTCTCAACCTTTTTACCCCTTGTAATAATTTTTAGGTATAGGGGAACCCCTGTTAAAACCAATTCATTGGGGGGTGAGTGAAAAATGCACTTTTTATTGTTGGCCAGGGAAAAGAATGCCCCCTGGTGGTCAGAAATCCACCCCTCCTTACAGGAAAGGAAGCAGAGTCCCGAAACATGTTGCCTTGCTTGTCCAATATTCCTACAAACTTACTTACCAGGAGCCCTTGTGGACCCTGACTGTTTATCACCTTTAAACAATCATCCTAGGAAAATACAGTGCCAGATGACTGCTGCTTTCACCTCTATTCAGTGCTGCTGCTGTTCTTTGCACCACTGGCTGCTATCCTGATAGTCTTGGTACAAGTGCTCAAGTATTAACTTTGTTGGAAGTGATTATATGCTATTTTGTCAATTAGACTTACTTTTACACCAGACCTGCGCCCTTCTTCTTTGTTTCTCAGGAGTGCAGCATGTGTGTGCAGTGAATGACCTATAACCTTCATCTAAGGTTTCTTTTTCTGAACAGTCATAGGCTTGAACAATAGCATACTAGTGGCTGATACTTCTTTCATTGCTTTCCTAAAGCGAGACTAAACCCTCCTATCCTTTACAGCCAATGAAGCTGCCGTCTTAGCCTCTATTAGATCTGCAGTTGCCATGGTGCTGCACATGTGATCCGTTATGACACCAGCTTGACAGTTTGATTGAGCGCACAAACAACTATGGCATTTATCATTGACAGCATTGGGAAACGAATCAATGGGTTTAGTACCGCTCTAAACTTTATCATAAAGACTCTTGAACTTTGACAGCTTCAGAATTATTAGGACTTATATAGACATCTGAATGGCAGAGAAGCACTCAACCCAACTCAATCTTGTCCCAGCAACAGACATGAAGTTTCCCATGATGCTGCTGGAACACAGTGCTGCAGACTGTATGATAAGGTACTGACAGTGGCAGAATAACTTTGGTAGGGAAATAGTTTGTTTGGGCCAGCTTGGCCCAAACAAACTATTTAAAGTGAAAAGAAATACAGGCCTGATGTGTATGTATAGTGAAAATGTTTTTGTTTGGTTTTGGATTACTTAAGGGTTTTTAATTTTAGTTTAGTACCGCTCTAAACTTTATCATAAAGACTCTTGAAGTTTGACAGCTTCAAAATTATTAGGACTTATATAGACAGAATGAAACATGGTATTAGCAGACTCTAATAAGAAGCCGTATTATCAGATCATCCAATTTTGATTGCTGCTGGTAACCAACGGAATCTTTGCTCGCCTCCGCCTCCTGGAATTTACATTCTCTTATAGTGGTTCTGAAGGCTGAAGCAGGGGCGGACTGACCATTTGGAAACTCGGGCACTGCCCGAGGGCCCGGGGTCAGTAGGGGGCCCCATGAGATGCCCCCGGTACCTTTTTCATAGGCTTTTTTGAGTTTGGGCAAGGACACAGGGGCCCCATGATCCCCTATTGCCCGGGGGCCCCGTGAGTTGTCAGTCTGCCCCTGGGCTGAAGGTTTTTTACCTTTATGCATTAATAATAAACCTGCATGCAGCTCCCCTGCCACCCCTTATACTTACCTGATACCGATCTCAATCCAGCGCTGTGCACGGCAGCAGAGGCTCTCTTGGCTCTCTCCCTCCTCATAAGTTCAGAGACAGCCATTGGCTCCTGCTGCTGTCAGTCACAGCCAGTGAAAAGGGAGAGGGAGTGGAGCCAACCAGTCTTTGTGTGTCTATGGAGGCACAGAGCCGGCTCAGGAATGGGCCCACATGAGTGCCCCCATAGCAGCTTGCTATGGCAGGTATTCATCAGGGGGAAGGAGCCAGGAGCGCTGGCGGGGGACTCCAAAAGAGGAGGATCGGGGCTGCTTTGTGCAAAGCCATTTCACAGAGCAGGTGAGTATAACATGCTTGTTATTTTTAAAAAATAAAACACAATCCTTTATGATCACTTTTAAAAGCCAGGTGCAGCGGTGGCAAGGGGTTAAAACACAACTCCAGCCAACAATTTTTATTTCAGAATGGGAAAGAGTTAATACCTTTGTCAGGCTATTATTACTGGTTGTGTCTTCACCAAGAAGATCTCATCCTCAGGACAGGAATTATTATTATTATACAGGATTTATATAGCGCCAACCGTTTGCTCAACTCTGTACATTATAATGGGAGACAGTACACGAGACAGTACAGTAACAATACAATTCAATACACGAGGGGTTCGAGGGCCCTGCTCCTTGGATCTTACAATCTAGGAGGGAGGGGATAGTGGTACAGGAGGAAATAGCTGTGGGGGAGTGGTAGGAAGAGTGGAGGAGATCGGCAGTTAGCTGAGGGCGGGGTAGGCTTCCCTGAAGAGATGGGTTTTCAGAGTGTGCCTAAAGGTGAAGAGAGTAGGTGATAGTCTGATGGATTGGGGTAGGGAGTTCCAGAGGATGGGGGAAGTCCTGGAGAAGTCCTGGAGGCGGGCATAGGAGGAGGAGACCAGGGAACTAGAGAGTAGGAGGTCTTGTGAGGAGTGGAGAGTACGTTTTGGGTGGTATTTGGATACCAGATTGGTGATGTAGTTTGGGGCAGTATTATGATCAGCTTTGTATGTCAATGTTAGCATTTTGAATTTTATCCGTTGGGTAATCAGAAGCCAGTGGAGGAATTGGCAGAGAGGGGTGGCGGATACGGAGTGGTTAGTAAGGTGGATGAGTCTGGCCGCAGTATTCAGGATAGACTGAAGCGGGGATAGCCTGTGGTGAGGTAAGCCGATGAGGAGGGAGTTACAGTAGTGGAGTCATGATATAATAAGGGAGTGAATGAGTTGCTTAGTAGTTTCCGGGGTTAGGAACGGACATATTTTGGAGATGTTGCAGAGGTGAAGTCTACATAAGTTTGTTAGCGATTGGTCCTGGGGCTGGAAAGACAGATTGGAGTCTAGGATGACACCTAGTACTCTGGCATGCGGGGTGGGACTGATGGTGGCGTTGTTGGTCGTAATGGAGAAGTCGGGGGGGGAGGCGCGGGCTGGGGGGAAAACTAGGAGCTCAGTTTTGGAAAGACTTAGTTTGAGGAAGTGGAGTGACATCCAATCCGATATGTCGTTCAGTAGGCTTGTGATACGGAGACTGAAGGGGTGAGGTGAGGGGTAGAGAGATAGATTTGCGTGTCGTCGGCATAGAGATGATAGTTGAAGCCGTGGGAGTGTATCAGTTGGCCAAGGGAGGAGGTGTAGATGGAGAAGAGAAGGGGCCCGAGGACAAAACCTTGAGGGAACCCAACAGAGAGGGGGAGTGAAGAGGAGGTGGCAGCGTTATAGGTAACACTGAAGGAACGCTGTGATAGATAGGAAGAGAGCCAGGAGAGAGCGGAGTCTCTGAGGCCAAGAGAGTGGAGTTTTTTGAGGAGGAGGGGGTGGTCGACTGTGTCGAAAGCCGCGAAGAGGTAGAGGAGTAGGAGCACTGAATAGTGGCCATTAGCTTTGGCGGTTAGCAGGTCGTTGGTGAGTTTGAGTAGGGCAGTTTCGGTGGAGTGTAGGGGGCGGAAGCCAGACTGTAGGGGATCAAGGAGGTGGGAACTCAGGTGATTATAGACTAAGCGCTCTAGGAGTTTGGATGTAAATGGCAGCAGGGAGATGGGTCTAAGGTTGTTCAGATCGGTGGGATCCAGGGAGGGTTTTTTAAGTATGGGAGTGATGTGCGCGTGCTTCAGAGTGGAGGGGAATGCGCCAGTAGAGAGAGAGAGATTAAAGATGTGAGTGAGGGAGCGTAGGATGGAGGAGGAGGGTGATCGTAGGAGTTGTGAGGGGACAGGGTCAAGGGGGGAGGTGGTGAGGCAGGCTTCAATGAAGATCTTAGTAACCTCTTCAGTGGTAGCAAGGTTGAAGGAGTGGAGTGCTGAAGGGATTTTAGTGTGAGGAATGCAAGGTGGGGTGGAAGTCTGAGCAGTGGCGATGTCCCTATGAATTGCATCGATCTTAATTTTGAAGTGGTTAGCAATCTCGTGGGCGGTGGGTGAGGTACTGGGTGGAGGTGGGGGTGGAAAGAGTAGAGAGTTAAAAGTAGAGAAGAGCCGGCGAGGACTGGAGGAGAAGGTATTAATGAGGGTAACAAAGTAGGCTTGCTTGGCAGCGTGAAGGGAGGAAGTGTAGGTGAGGAAGGCAGATTTATATCGGGTGAACGCTAGTTGGGATCCGGTTTTGTGCCATAGTTGCTCCAGTGCACGACTGCGTCGTTTGAGATTTTTGGTATGGTCAGTCTGCCAGGGTTGTAGTGGTTGGGGTCTAATGCTTTGTGTAGTTGGGGGTGGGGGTGCTATCAAGTCTAGAGCGGCTGATAGCGATTTGAGATGAAATCTTTCCAGCAGGGACACAAATGTCAGTAAAAACCCCAAAGAAATTGTAACCCTTCCCCTCTTTAACCAAAATCAAAGTGTCAAAAATGTGAGTTTTGGCCGGAGTTTGGCTTTAAACTGGTAGCATAGTTTACAGGTGCTGCTTAGTATATATAGTTACACAGTTGGTAAGATTGAATACAGCAGTCCATCCAGTTCAACCTGTGATATTGTGTGTGTTAAAGTCACAACCATTTCCCATACCCCTGTATCTTGCATTCGCTAAGATGCCCATCTAAAAGTTTTTTTAACTTCATGGCCACCCTTTTTCAGCAGCAACAATATGTACATTTGTAAGAGTAATAAAATGTTTTAGAAATAGTACTAGCACCTTTTTTTGATTTCCAGTGTAACACATTACAAATATAAATAGTCTCCGTAGCAAGCCTCTACAACAGGGTGACAACAAAGAAGCACAACTGAGACACGGGGACAGTTTGTTGTCACACTATAACACAGATATAACATTATAACGAGGACCTTCACAGCACAATCACCAAGTATTATTTTAATGAAAGCTGCAGATTTAAAAATACTGAAAATAACTTTGGAAGTTAAATTAATATGATGCCACTTAAAGTGGTTCTAAAGACACAAAGTTTTTTATCTGCCTGAAGGTAAAAAACCTTCTGTGTGTAGCAGCCCCCCAGCCCCCCCCTAACACTTACCTGAACTCCATTCCGATCCGGTAATGTCCACGAGAGCCTTGGTTCTCTGGGGACTCTCACTCCTGATTGGCTGAGGCAGAAGTGGAAGCCATTGGCTCCCGCTGTGGTCAATCACAACCAGTGAGCCAATCAGGAGAGGGAGGATGGTGGGGCGGGGCCAAGCCTGTGTTTGAATGGACACGCAGAGCCGTGGCTTGGGAGCGTACCTGCTCGGGTTCTCCCATAGTAAGCTGCTTGCTATGGGGGCAGGGGCATCCCTAGGCAGGAGCGTGGGGTGTGCACCGCACCGGGTGACACATACTGCACCACGAAAAGGTAAGTTATAAAGCAAGCTGACGATCCCCGCAGGATGGATCAGATCTGCGGATTGAGCATAATGGATCGGAGTCCGATCCATTATGCTCCCCAATCCGCAGATCCGACCCATCCTGCGGGGACCATCGGCGTGCTTTACAACTTACCTTTTCATGGAGTGGGTCCGGTGTCAACCCGTATAGGTTGCATGCCGACGATCCCCGCAGGATGGATCGGATCTGCGGATTGGGGATCATAACGGATCGTACTCCGATCCATTATGCTCAATCCGGGGATCGTCGGAGGGGGTGTCATCAAGTGTTATTGCACCGGGTGACACCAGTCCTATGGACGCCCCTGTATGGGTGCACCGACAGGAGGGAGGGGTCAGGAACATTGACGGGGGACCCGAGAGGAGAATCTGGGCTGCTCTGTGCAAAACTATTACACAGAGCAGGTAAGTATGACATGTTTGTTACTGCAAAACCCCCCAAAAAACAAGACTTTAGTATCATTTTAAATAAGATTTTAGTGATCACGTTTACATATACTTTAAATCTAAATGCTGTCAGCAATAAAACTTTTAACTTTAAATACTGACTTACTTGTGATCTATGTATATTATGCACCCACCTTGCATCATTTCCTGTATGTACACTGAAGGAGATGGCGTTAAAGATGGCCGCTGTCTGATAATGAAACAGCTCGCGCATGCTGCCATGCCTGGTGTTTATAGTAGCAGTCTGGGACTTCCTCATTAGTTTGAGATGATTAGAAAATGAAGCCTCTCCAAGCTAATTAAACAAGAGCAAATACTTTCATAAAATGTTTATATACGCACATGTTGTTTTGGAGGGAAGGATGCTGTAAAAGTGCAAGCGAGCAGAACTGGAGGAAAAAAAAAAGAAAAAAGGAAAGCACATTCTGCGTAAATATCATCACGGAAGATAGTAAAAAGCATTTATTGTAGGAAAATCTAATACATTTCATATGAGACTGTTAAAAGGTGCCTTAACCTTCAAAGTGCCTGAGTCTCTGGGGATAATGCACAGCGTAATAAATGTGACAAGCAACCACCGGGATGACCAGTGTCCTCGCCGTGACTTATAAACAGCTTCTTGCTTGGCTTTCTATATATATGTCCCTTAAAGGTTACACGCAGCGCTGCCTCCCTTTGTCTTCTAATGCCCTTTGCTGGCAAAAATGGAGACATCATCTTGCCCAGACCGGCTGAGTATTTATGAAGCTTTTCTGACAAATAGGCAGCCCGGCCACGCATGGATGGCTGCCTCCATTCCGTACTTGGCTTGTTTACATACAACCGGCACCATTTCCACGGATTAAACAAATCACAGCTAGAAGGAGACATTTATAATCCGCCAAAGGGGACCACAAGGCAGTTTAGAATATAAGAAAAAAAAAAATTCCGGTGGCTGAGCCGAGTAAAACAAATGACCATGTCCAGGAGTTGACCTTCTATAAGGGGGAATATAGTACGTGGGATACCTCCCGTTATTTATTTTCATAAATCTTTATCGAAACGCTAAAACAAGAACAACAAGGTGTCAAAGTCTTTATAAATAAAGACACTATGTGCATATGCTAGAAAAATGCAGGGAAGTCAAACGGAGCTTTTATTTTATTTATTTATTTTTCTTTGCCCATCTATTCAGAAATAAAAAAATAAACTTATCATCCTAATAGCATTCTATTATTAGGAGGAGATACATCACCCAGCAAAGCAAAATAATGCAAAGGAATCAGAGGACACTTTTTTTTTTATCTTTGCCTTGGTAAAAAATATTTAGCCGGAAGCGAAGAAAAGGAAACACAACATTTTTACATTTATATTTAACCATTTGTGGGGAGGAAAATGCCAATGACAGATCCGTCCAGCATGCAAAGGCGTGAAAAAAAAACATCTCCAAAAATTGCAGTGGTTCAGAGAGAAGGATCACAACAAAATATTGAATAAATTCCCTTTTAATTTATTTGATCATTCCACATTACGAGGCTATGAATTGCTCAAATTTGATAACAAGTACTCAATTCAACTCATTATGTAAGTTAAATTAGACTTCGATAAAATTTCAGTGGCGCGCAGTGGTTCCTAGAATGAAATGTAATTTGTGCAAGAATTTGTTGTATCTGTCACAAATATTTCCAATTAGCGACTGTAATTATTTGATAGTTTCTGCAATTATGGCTTAAACGGGTGAATTTGGGACTGTGGAGGACCCTAATTGGCCTAAATTTGATATTTTGCATATTTGCATAATGAGGAAATTGGTAGAAAATTGTGTTCATTCATTTGTGAAAAATCCTATGAATTTTATGAATTTGAAAGCTCTGTTTGTGCAGACTGTGACTTTGCCTGCTGATCCCTGAGGAGCTCATGATGAATGCCTGAACGGGCAGAGAGCCAAGTTCTTCAGCGAGGAGGAGAGAGGCGGGAGAGGATAGAAGCAGCAGTGGCACATGCGCGCAATCTATGCAAGCTCTGCAGCCAATCTGCACCACCAGCAGTCAGGCAATGAATGGGGTGACGTGCCTCATAGACAGTTTCTATTAGGAGAAGAAAACATTGAATTAAAGGGATATGTACCATAGACATGTTCCTTGCTTAGGTTTCTAAATTGAATGGAAAGAATATTCTGCCCAGATTTATTTCATCTATCAGTACATTTTTAAATAATCCAATGGGTATTACTGTCTCAGCTTGTTGTCTCTCCAATATTTTCAACAGACCCTAGCCATTCAATCTTTGGCTACATCACTAAAATACTCCACCTCCTGTGATGTCACATACAATTTGCTAATAGGCCACACCCACAATATGTTTTGTAAGGTTTACTCAACCCAAGAATGATTGACAGTAGAAAGAGAAAAAATATACATACATAACATATAAGGGCAGCAAGCATATTAAAAAACTACTACAAGAAAGGTCTGTTCCTTCAAGCTCTAGTTGGGAGATTGTAATGCAATTGTAAACTATTTCTAAGCACCTTAGACTTCTGCTTGCAAGGCTATGTACACTGTGTTAATAAGGTGTTGAATGTCCCCAGATTTTATATATGGCAACACATAGGGGTCTATGTTCATTCACTGTCCGGATGTCTTAACCATTCACACGGGCACCAGGAATGTTTGCCGTATTGTTTATAATATGATTATCTCCTCTGATCATCAGCTCCATCCAGTGGTCATAATGCAGTATATTTTTTGATTGAGGTATTTCAGGAAAATACAGAGTTATGGCCCCCAGATGGAGCTGATGATCAGAGGAGATATTCATCATACAAACAATATGGCAAACAATTGTGGTGGCAACTGGTTAAGACATCTGCACAGCGAATGTTTTATGTAATGGACCCAATTCAGTTAAATTATGCTTTTCTTAAAGCGGAGTTCCACCCAAAAGGGGAAGTTCCGCTTTAAAAATTGGTCCCCCACTCCCCATTAAGGATTGGCATCTTTGGGGAGCAGGGGAGGAACGGGTACCCTAGTTTGACAGGTACCTGCTCCCACTTCCGCTGCAATTGCCTAGGCCAGTGGTGGGCAACCTTTTTTTTCAACTGAGCCAAATCTCGCCAAAACCACGATTGAAATTTATTTTGAGAGCCACATTTTTAAAACTGAAAATACATAGGATGGTACACTGTTTTTAGTTTCAATAAGTTTTTATAGTAATTCATCCCCCATATAGTAATTCATCCCCCATATAGTAATTCATCCCCCATAGTAATTCATCCCCCATATTAATTCATCCCTCATATTAATTCATCCCTCATATAGTAGTAGTAGCAAGTAAGTAGCAAGTAGTAAGCCAAGTCCCCCCTGTGTCAATTCACTTACCTTTGCTCCGCGCGTTCCTCTCGCCGTGTTCCCGCGCCGTTCCGGTCTTCAGGGCGGACTGTGAGAGGAGCCTAGCTCCTCTCACGTTCGTCACGCTGCCCCGCCTACACACATCCTGACAGCCAATCACTGGCTATCAGGATGTGAGTGGCAGCGAGACTGGCCAATCATTGCATTTGAGCGTGCTGCCCTGGCTGTTTTTTTTTTTTTTTTGGATCATGCTGCAGAGTCCCTGCCGCCCGAGAGGAGGGAGGGGAGCGGGCGCCCGGCACACAAGAGCCGCATTAAAGCGTGTAAAGAGCCGCATGTGGCTCGCGAGCCGCGGCTTGCCGACCACTGGCCTAGGCAATCGGAAACAGAAGTTATCCTCCTACCCTTCCTCCCTGAAGTCTTGTGGGACACGTGACAGGTCCCAGAAGACGATGGGGCCATTCAGGAAGCGCAACGCTACTCGTGCCTGCGCAGTGGGCACCCGGCTGTGAAGCCACAAGCTGTCACAGCCAGGTGCCCACACTGAAGATGCTGGCGCCCATAATACAGGACGGCCGGTGAAACGGGCTGCGGCGGGGGCAACGCGGGATCGTGGGACAGGGAGTGGCTGTTTTTTAAAAGTCAGCAGCTACAATTTTTGTAGCTGCTGACTTTTATTTTTTTACAGAGTGGAACTCTACTTTAAATGTGTTGCTTTAGTGCATGGCAAGCTGTCTAATCTTATGTGAATGGCAAATTTTTTATTTACATAGAAATATAGAAGAGCAATGCAGAAAAAAGAGAGGTACAGCTACTGCCCCATGTTTAATATATTTCTTTTTGAGTATTGTTTTTTGTCTCAGTATTAATCTATGTTTGTCCCAAACATGTTTATATCCACTAATTGTTGGCTGACTTATTACCTTTGCTGGAAGTCTATTCCAAGCATCAACTACTCTTTTGGTAAATGAGCCTTGCATCCTTCACAGCCATGAAATGCAAATAGCATTTTATAGCACCTAGTGCAGTTGGTGAACACCAATGTGTATAAAAGAGGCTTCAAGTCTATGTATAAAACCCCTCCCAATTTCTCCATTGAAAAATGTCCTCTTTCCTTTTTTTCAGGTAAAATGGCATCTAGAATGTATAGAAAGTTTGAATCTACTTAGCAGGGACAAACAGAACAAAACACTTGAAGGTATTTCTAGTGCTTCCCTTCTCTATCCAAAATAGACAATTAAAAAGTTTTGGCTGTACACACACCTAAAATCTTCTTTTATGGTGCTGGAAAAGTCTTTGGGAGCCCAATCAAGCATGGGTGGGAGTAGTGGGGTCTAAATGGGAATCAATCTGAATCAATAAATCAATGCAAAGGCAAAATAAATAAATGCAATTGGTGCCTGCTAAAATGTTCAGTTGAAAAACAGGGTACCTAGATATTGGGCAAACTGCCCAGGATAAACTGCACTATTGGCTGTCATAGTAGAAAATAGTGGTCCTGGCGTAGCGCTGTTTTGGGGGGGTTATGAGAAATGGCACTCCCCAAACAGGATATTGCACTTAACCTGTAAATAAGAGAATCAGAACCTTTGCTAAGTGTAAGAGTGGGTTTGATAATAAAGTTGGCAGTGACTCCACCTAGGACAGGGCCTCTTTGAACAGAGGGGATTCCCTTACTTGGAAATTAACCAGTAACCTAATCAAAGTACTTAGGAGCAGATGAGCTACTGCAACCAACATATAACATTAACCATAAGTAATAAAATAAATAAATGGACACCAATATGGAAATAATATGAGCTTTATAAAAATAAAACATTAATAATAGTACTTACGGTACATCCAATGTAAAAACAGGTATTATCAACAAAGGGCCTAACGAGTCCTGGTAGAGAGTATATACAGTAAATTTATTATTAAGATACCTCCAGATTAATGTTGCAGCCACGTTCATTTTCAGGGGCCCCGAAGATGATTGCGATGCGGCATCAGTTTTGGTGTCAAGAACATGAACACAAGATAAGGAGATCTTCCCACCATTGTCCAGCCAGCCTGGAATGCAGCTTCTTGCCCGCAGATGATGTAGTATGATACTGGAACTCAGAGTCCGCCTATCTACTCTGGGTCTTAGTCCCTAGTAGCTTTTAATTTGTAATGCAACTGGAGCTCTAACTACCAAGTAGCTGTGAGATCCCTAACCTGACTCTAGCCTATGCTGGTTATTTAACCCTGAGCTCAAACAAGCTTTAGAATCCCAGATCAGAAGGGACAGGGTCAAATAAAATAACAGGAGCTGCATGTAAACTCTATTGCCATAAACAGATTCACCTAGTAATATACTGCACAGTGACCACTGCACACATACAGTAGCACAAAACCAGCTATTTGGCACTATGCATGTGAGATAATAATAATAGGACAGAGATACATCTGTAACAATAGTCTCTGCTTCTGGTCTGGGTAAAATACATCAGACCTTTGGCCAAGCATTCAGGCTGGCTGATCAGGAAAGTTAGGCGCAGCAAACATGCACTCCCCCCTTCCTGAATTATGCCAGGACACATTACCTTGGGCCTGCCAAGGACCCCCTGGCAAAGTACTACGGCCCCATGTTAATGGGGACAATGGCCTCCTCACCACAGTCCTGCCCCACTGGTTGTGAGGGTTTGTGGGAAGGGGAAGCTTATTGGAATCTAGAAGCCCCCTTTAAAATAAAGATGGCCCCATTATTCCAGCCCATCTTCACTATGTGAATGTGTAAGTGCCCTTGGTCATTCCTTGGTTATTCACCCCCCCCCCCCAAAAAAAAAAAACATGAAATAGTATGTTGCAAATAAACATACACCTCATAAAAAATATTTTAATAAAGAAACAAAAAAGTTCCATGATGTACTGTAAATCCACTGTCAATCAGGTCATCCAGTAATGTAGATCCAATGTCATTCACATTGAATGATGATCCTGATGACTAGCCCACACAAATACAATGGCCCACACAGGTTTACTCTCTCCTGATGAACCCTCACTGCAACTGACAGGTTGTCAGATGGCTGCTGAATATCAACAAGCTGGCTGCTAGCATCACATATGGACATGGGTGACCTTTGTGCACTTTTCCTCAGCACAATTGATGCGGATGGTCGGATCCCTGTGGCATACCCATGTGATTCTGCGTCAAGTATCATGGGCCATTTGCCACTGGGCTTTCACAAACACCTTCTTCCCCCTCACACTTTACATGGCCACTTAGAGGATCCACAGTCTGGATTGATGTATCCTATGCATGGCTGAGAAGTATAGAACTCTCTCTCCCTCTCTCTCTCTCTCTCTCTCTCTCTCTCTCTCTCTCTCTCTCTCTCTCTCTCTCTATTCTTAAGTTCCATTACTGCCCCTGGGGAAAATTCATTCAAGACCCATTGGAAATCCTCTTCATTCTCTCTCAATCTTGGTGGTCATCAATATATAGGCAAATTTACAGCATCTATAGAGATAAATCCAAGAAGGTCACATGGGGAAGCTAACAGGAGACAACGTTACATGCCATATGTTCTGATATACAAGATAAAATTAAGGCAAATTAATTGATAGGCAGCACTAAACCTCCCAAAAATAATTTTATTAAATAAAATAAATCATATCATATAAGTCATGCATTTGGTACTACGAATGGACATCCCATAAAATGCAACCAGTTATAATCACAAACAGTGCACATGTGCAAATATAGCTTTAAATAAATAAGATTAAAAGCAAAATTTAAATAAATAATATAAATCCAATATATCGTGAAGAAGCCATGCGTTTACTACAATATACTTGTGAAAAGCACTTCTCAAAAGTCACATCCAACTTGCTTGATGATGTCACTGCATCCTGGTCCCTCACTGCGCATTTTGTTAGAAGTTCATGTACTCAAGGGATCCCTGTAGGGTACTGTATCAAATGCTTACGCAAAATCTACATACACTACATCCACAGGCTTTCCTCTATCCAAAGTACAGCTTACCTTCTTTCATGAATCCATGTTGTTTATTATTAATGATACTATTTTCATCAGCAAATTCTTGGATATTCCAATATTTTACATACTATTGATGTTAGGCTGACTTGTAAGCATGTTCAGGTGGGGACACAGGAGAAGTGTACGTTAATGGACATCACTTTCTGTTCAGACATTTAGTTTTAACGTTTTCTTTGTACTTGGCTTGTTTTGCATTCTGGCAAAACATCTTTGACTACAACCGGTTATCACACAATGTAGCATTTTTGCATCAGGCTCTATCAGCCAGCAACCATAACTAGTCTCATAGACAGCATTATTACACTTCTCTCTGCTCATAATTGAACTCCTTTACTTTCCATCACTTCAGCACTGTACTGTTTTATACTCAGGAAGCTAAACATTGTGCTTTAATTCCCTAAGATCTCTCTCTGCTTGTCCCGTGACTGCCAGCCTAGGTCCCTAGGATGCCCTATTTGGCAGTCAGAACTGATGCACCCCTTTAATTCTCTTGAATACCTTCAGACAAGGCCAAGTCATTAGCAACAAATTCTTCACAGTACATCTTGACATGCCTTCACAGTTCCAACGACATAAACATAGTTCTAGTGCCCCTGATGCTCTTGCTCATTATTAGACCCATACCTCTTAGCATGATAGAATCAGTCCACCAAGAGCAAATGTCGATTTTCTGGAACTCCAGTTGGGTTCCCACCAAAAGGCTGCATGCATGTTAAAGTCCAGTTATATGTTCATACATGTCCTACTCATTCTCCCATACACGGACCGATCTCTCACTAAGCTTGCCTCCCCTGGTATTTATAAGCCACTAGAATGGGCAATATTATGGATACTTGGGAGTTAGACTAACAGCACAGTTAACCTCTTACTAACCAGAAGGCACCAACCCCAATACAGTTATATTATACAGTGGAAAGCAAAAACAACTATACAACACATTATAGAGCAAAGAATACAATGAGTAAGGTAGACGCAGAATAAGGCACCTGCCTACAGACTGGTCTGTAGCTTACAGGTATATATCTCGGCCCTCTTTTGAATATTGGAACCACGTTTTCTTTTTGCCAATCAATTGGTACCATTCCAGTCAGCAGGCTGTTCTTAAAAAATAGGAAAAATGGTCTGGCTATAACATGGATACATTAATTTATACATTTCAGGTGTAACCCATCTAGCCCTGGTGATTTAGTCACATTAAATTTTTCTAGTCTTTTTGAACACTGTTAATGTTATTAACATTACAGTCTTGTTTAACATACACCTCCTAAACTGAGGAGAAGAAAGTATTATATGCAGTTGCTTTCTCCCTGTCACTTATGACCAACTTCCAATATATTTTGACCTAACCTTTTTACTATTATTATTTTTAATGCATTGTGTCTATTGTAATCTACTTTAGCTGCCTTTGATGATCTTACATTTCTTATTACATTTTTTTGTTGTTTTGAAATGCTGATGGTGATCTTTTGGCCCTAAATTCTCTAGAAAATTGTTTTTTTTCTTGTTAATATGCCTTTTTACATTAGTATTTAACCACCCAAGTTTAACTTTTGTTCTTTAATATTTGTTGCCCATTGAAATTCACTGAAAAATGCCATTGTTTAATATGTTCTTAAAGCACTCCCACTTCTCTTCAGTGTTCTTTGTTGCAATAATTTGATCCCATCTGGTATCAGTCTTGTCAAACCCTCGTGTCTCATTTTCCTATAATGTATGGCAAACATAATTACTCTGTTTTCACTGTTTCCTAGGTTATCCCTTACTTCCACATCTGCAATCAGCTCTGTGTTTTTTGTAATTAGTGGGTTCAGCAGAGAACTATTTCTAGTTGGGGCTTCCATCATTTAACATTCCATCATTTATTATATGAAACTGTCCTGCATGAAATGACAAGCCAGAGTTGAGTTGAGTGTTTAGTTATGTCTGCCCAATCAATATCAGGATAACCTTTTTTTACTATATTAAATTATAGGATATGATAACAAACTCCAAAATGATTGGCTTTATCAGCTGGTGGAATAAATGTGTAAGCAAAATAGGTACAGCAAGTACATTTAGCCTGGGTATGATAGAAGCAGGACAACTCGAGTAACAAGATGTTGTTTGACTACGTCTAAATTCTAGCAATGCTATAGAAACTCATTACTATGTAAAGTAAAGCGCATAATGCAATAATATTAGTATGATGATTCCACAAATGCTATACTGTGGCGACCACCCAAGGATGTGAAAAGCTCACCAAAATATTATTCATATTTATCATGTCATCAAAACAGCTTTTGTCTGTGTCAATCCATCAACAGTTGTAATAATATGTGTGTAGAAACACAGTCAATTCATCCTGGCCTAATAGGGACCAGTAGTTCAGGTCACAAGTTTTATATATTTCTCTTTGAAGTTTACTTATTTGTTATGCATAAGTGAATGGGAATGCTATTTCACAATTTATTTGATGCACATTGTTCATTATAGTTTAATATGAGTTAATTTTATTTTCACACATATTTTTGTATTGATCACCACAGAGATATTGATTTTTCCCACCTTTTAAGTTAATTATAGCTGATTAAATAGATTATTTTTTATCTGCTAGGCAAGCAACTCAGGAACACTGCCTAGCTTTACAACTGTTGATTAAGGAATGGAATAAGTTGGGTGGAAAAATGTCAGCCAGACAGTGACAGCAGCTAATCAGCTATGGATATTCTGACAGCCGCAGGTGACTGCTATCAGAATATAATACTAGCAGTTGGAGATTCCTCCATCCTGCTGTATTGCTTGGATGGGGCAATCTATGGATTCTCTTGTTTAGCACCTACAGCTAGTTTTACTTCAGCTTTATTCAACTGGACTTCGAGCAAAACATAAGAAAATGCTTTGATAGGACTTTTCTATAAGAAAACTGTTTATACAGTAAATTATAAGTAGACATGTGCAGTTTGTTTCATTCTGAATCGAAATTCGGATGAATTTTCCGTTATTTGGAGATTCAGATGTATCTGGATTACAATAGTGATGACTTTAAACGAATCTGAAATAACAAAACGAAATTTGGCCAAAATTCAAATCGATTTGAATTCAAAAACACATTCAAAAACAAATTCAAATTCTATTACAAGTTAGAAAACAATTAAAAATTGAAAACAAAGAAAAGAATAAAATAGAACAAAAAAATAAAGAAATAGAAAAGAATAGTATAGCATAGAAAATAAAAGAGTAGAATAAAAAAGAATAGAGGAAAAAAACAGAGTAGAAAATAAAAGAATATAACAGAATACAGTAGAAAATAATAGAGTAAAACAGAACAATATAGAATAGAAAATAAAGCAATAGAAAATATTAAATAGAAAATCAAAGAATAGAATAGAAATGAATACAAAATATTAGAATAGAAAATCAAAGAATAGAATAGAAAAGAATAGAATCAATTAAAATAGAATGCAATAGAAAAGAGTAGAATAGAAGAGAAAAGATTAGAAAAGAATAGAAAAGATTACAAGACAATAAAAAAATAGAATAGTAAATTATAGAAAATCAACAGAATAGAATAAAATAGAATATAAGTGCCTTCCGAAATTCAAATTTTGAATAGAATGAATTTGAATTTGAACAGAATACATTAGAATAGAATATAAAAGAATATTACAGATTAGAAAAGACTATAACACTTAAAAAGAAATTGTGAGCTGCGCTATGGTGATGTGAGTAGTGATCAACAAAGGCACTGTGAAAATTTTGCTGAAATAGAAATTTCTAATATGGTCGCGCAACTCTTCATATAGCCCTTATACCATCGAAAACACATATGGATTGTGGATTATGGATTGTAACATTAGAGTTATTATGGAATCCGTTGGAATTATTTTCAAATCTGTTTGAATTATTTTCGACTACATTAGAATTATTTTCGAATCTGGTAAAATTATTTTCGAATCAGTTTGAAATTTCAAATTCGGTCGAATTTGAATAAATTAAATGAATTCCAAAAAACAAATTAAACAAATGTAGCTAATCGAACGAAACAAAATTAGTCAAATAACGAATCAAAACGAAAGGAAACTAAGGTGTCCGTTTATGAACCAGCAGTAATAGATCGCTGCTCAGTTCTCCGGCATTCTCGGAGAACACAGTTCTCCTGTGAATGCCGTTTATGAAGCATATGTAGATCAGTTCTCCAAATGAAGGGAGAACGGTCTACAAACGCTGGAAAACGGCTGATTTTACTATAATCTCCTGAGATAACAGTAAAAGATCAGTTTACTAAACAGAGGTAAATTATATCTGCTTAGTTTTCGGTCCCTCCGATTCTCCAGCTCTGGGCTGGAGAATCTGGAGGGAGAACACAGATCTCCAGAGAAGGGCTGAACATATTCTCCTGGGTGTTATAAACTGTGAATGACCAGAGAATAGCTGTGATCCTCTGAATCTCAGCTATTCTGTGTGTCATAAACGGACACCTAAATGATTTTGTTCATTTTGCACATCTAGTTATAAGAGCTCATCACTGGAGGTGTCAACAGATTCAAAGAGGAGCATGTTTCCAGGTTTGTTTTCTAGAGTCCTTTCACACAAGGTGCTGCACACCATTCAGCAGGGAATCTGTGAGTGGATCTTTTGTTGAATCGGAGCTGTACAGGAAGAATGTCAGTTTTTTGACATTTGTGCCCATTTAGTTTGGGTCCGAATTTTGACAGCAGACTGTGGCAGACCCATGATGGCTCTATGAGCAATCAGATGTAAACACACTTGCGTTCGTTCACATCAGGCTACCTCTCATCCATCACGTTGAGGTCTTTTTTTTTTATGGCTTCAGATGTATGTGACTGTAAACAGGCAAAAATTTGTTTACATCTGCCTGGCCATAGAGCTGCATGGAGCTTTCGATTAGGTCTACTGATTGGTGGACCTGATAGGAAAGTCCATGTAAAAGGGTCCTCCATACACTTACACAAGAGAATGAGGTGACTTAAATCAGACCTGCTGGATTCACATTACCAAGCTTGCATTTGCTACATATTTATGTTGATTTACTAAAGGAGCTGTTATTCTTCACTCAAAAACTGTGATTGCTCACTTTAGTTATCCAGTCATGTGAAAAGCATCTTCACATGATTGGGTTTTTAAAGTGAATATAAATTTGTTTTTTGCATGATTGGATAATTGAAGTGAAGCCCTTATGAAAAGCAAAACTCTGACACTTCCCGATAGTGTTGAAACTTTCCCACCCCTTCTTAATTCCTGCACATTCTACTGGCCAATGAGGAACGTGGGAATTTAGTGGCAAGCTCCTACACTATTTAAAAGTGTTGGAGCTTTGCCAGTCAGAATTGTCCAAGATTTGGTCATTGCAGGAGGGTATAGAATGCTGATGATGGTGAGTGCAAAAAACCTTTAGATGACCCTAGAGCAGGGGTAGGCAACCTGTGGCTCTCCAGCTGTTGCAGGACTACAAGTTCCATCATGCCTCTGCAAGTCATAGCTGTAACTATCAGTTTTGCAATGTTGAAATGCCTCATGGAAAATGTAGTTCCACAACAGCTAGAGAGCAGCAGGTTGCCTACCCCTGCCTTAGATGCATATCATGCCTGATAAAGGCCTGCCTAGCATTCACTGGAGTGCCTAACTTCAAGGTCAGGACCTTCCTGCTTTTTCTCGGTTTTCATAGCTTGATTTATTTTCCTACAGGTGCTGCCTCCACTCCCACATGGAACAAGCATCCTGCTAAGGATGAATGTCCCGTGACACCTCCAGTTAGTCTCTGCCAGAGCCCATATTCTGAATCAACACTGCACACCCAACTCCACCCTAAGAGTCATAACCTATTTAACAACCAGGACTGTTTCCCACATACATGTGAAGTTGTTCCCAAAACTTGAAAGTCACATACCCACAATGGGAACTCAACAGTTCCAGAATATGACAACTGGGCCATGTAGGTGTTACATAGTTACATAGTTATTCTGGCTGAAAAAAGACAAAAGTCCATCCAGTTCAACCATTAAAAAAAAAAAGTTATAATTCCATACCCACAGTTGATCCAGAGGAAGGCAAAAAAACCCAGCAAAGCATGATCTAATTTGCTCCTGCAGGGGAAAAACGTTCCTTCCTGATCCCCCGAGATGCAATCGGATATTCCCTGGATCAACTTTACCTATAAATATTAGTATCCAGTTATATTCTGTGTATCTAAGAAAGAATCCAGGCCTTTTTTAAAGCAATCCACTGAGCTGGCCAGAACCAACTCTTGAGGGAGTCTATTCCACATTTTCACAGCTCTCACTGTGAAGAAACCTTTCCATGTTTGGAGAATAAGGTGTCTGTTTATAAACCAATGGTAAATGATCGCTGCTCAGTTCTCCGGCATTCTCGGAGAACACAGTTCTCTTGTGAATGCCTTTTATGAAGCGGTGTAGATCAGTTCTCCGAACAAAGGGAGAACGATCTACAAATGCTGGAATCTCATGAGATTACAGTAAGAGATCAGTTTACTAAACAGAGGTAAATTATCGCTGCTTAGTTTGCGGTTCCTCCGATTCTCTAGCTCTGGGCTGGAGGATCTGGAGGGAGAACACAGATCGCCAGTGAAGGGCTGCTCCTCGCTGATCTCCTGAGTGTCATAAACTGTGAATGAACAGAGAGTAGTTGCGATCCTCTGAATCGCAGCTATTCTCTGTGTCATAAATGGACACCTAAATTTCTTTTCCTCCAGACGTAGAGAGTGCCCCCTTGTCCTCTGTGATGACCTCAGGGTGTTAAAGGAACAGTTCCTGATAAACAGACATTTCCATTTTACATAAGCACTGCCAGGATGACTTATTTGTTAAGAGATATTTCCCAGCACCAATCGATTGTCCCAGACATTACAACATGAGGTTGTCATTCTTCCTTCAATGGTTTGTACATAATGTACAAAAAAAAAACAATTGGGTGATCTGACAATGACACCTTATGACATCCTTGCGAGAAAAGGTGAAAATATAAATTACAGGAAGGAACACAAGTCTTGAGAGTTTTTGAGGAATAAAATATTTAATTAGGTGACTTAAACAGCACCTAAAATTTTTTGGTTGAATTGAGTGACAATAACCAGTTGAATATTGGATGGCAGAGGAGAAAGTAGAATGAGCAGAAGGGTGACCTCATCAGTGTTCTTCTGCAGGTTCATTGTCCAATTTGTAAGCTGAGGGTGTGTTTTTATCAGAGTTCTTAATCCAACTGTGCTGTTAATGCGGTGTTGGTCATGGACCTGGCTTGACTGTCAGATGAATTACAAATCTTTTGGCAGGTAAACAAGTTGCCTTTTGTATTTCTATTGTGTATTCAGCTAAAACACTATGAACTGAAAGTAATTTAGAACAATCTAGGGAACACAAACATTTGTTATGGGGCACTGCTTGCTGTCCCAGCTAACAATTTATACACCTAGGCTGTCAGCAACAGCATTAGAAATATATACCGACTGCGTATCAAATTGACTGTATTTCATTTGATAGCCCAGGCACGCTGATTGAAGAAATACATAATATAAAGAATATACAAAAGATGTAATGCTAGGATACATGAGTTCATTTTTACATTTGTTGGGTTTTGAGACACTGCATTAAATGCTTTTTTACAAATGGGGATTGTCACATATGTCCTACATGTGCAGATTATAGTAAAGCAAACAGGAATTCCTATAGCATTGATCCACTAGTTAGAACGCCAGTCAGCAGAGGCCTGCACACTTACTCTGAATGAAAGGAGACATTTAACCGTCAATGAATTGCTGAGGGAGACAAATGTCAGACACATTACCCCAAGCACCTAGCAGAACTGCTTAGTTTACATGCCCAATAACAGCATAAACATACAACCTGGGTCCACTGCACCAAAATCAGCCAAGCCTTGAGGGATGTAAAGAAAAACTCTATATGCCATAAAAGTTGTGGAAATTAGGGCTTAGGAGCAGGAAATATCCGGCTAGACATTGTTTGATGGGAGCAAGTTTAGGTTCAGTCCGAAAAATCAGAAAAGGCTACTGCATTAGTTTTCACTGTTATTATTGCATAACAAATGACCTTAATGATGGTTTATGTTATGAGAATAAGAAATGAAATGTAAAATCTGTATGCATGTCTGGAGATTCAAGGTTACATTATTCACAAATGACAAACGTGATCTATGTAGGAGAATGTTCACTTAGCTTAGTGAATAAGGTGAAGCTGCTTTTACTTCAACTAGCCATTTAAATCAAGAAAAAAATCAATATGTTTTATTTATATTTCTATGTATATGACTTGATTGGTTAACTAATCACTTCGAATACAGGAAAAGTATGACAGTTTTCACATACACCTTAAAATCAGGATTTTTTGCTAGAGTATTACTTAGAACCTCCAAACATTATATATTTTCTGAAAGAATATATTTTCTGTAAAATAAAATGGTGGTTGTTGCAATTTTTTATGTTGGTTGCATGACATTTGCACAGCCATTTGCATCAAATGCAGCACAAAAAAATACACTTAAATTCATTTTAGTGCACACAAACACAATATGCTGTAATGCCCAGTGTTTTGGCAAAATATAAAAGATGATGTTAAATAAATAGATATCAAACATGTCAAAATATAACATTTTTCACACCTGTGAAGTGGCCATGAATTACGGTACCTAAAAATCTCAATAGGCAGCGTTTTAAAGGCCTTTACAGGTTACCAATTTAGAGTTAAATGTAAGTTAGCTCTGGTGCTAGAATTATTGCTCTCACTCTGATGTCTTCTAGATTGTAAGCTCCCAGGATCAGGCCCTCCTATCCCTCTTGTATTGAACTGTATTGTTGCTGTATTGTCTCCCGTTATATTGTAAAGCTCTGAGCAAACTGTTGGTGCTATATAAATCCTGTATAATAATAATAATGTTTGTGGTGATACCTAACATGTTTGGTGGAATCACCATTTGCATGTGTGTGCAGGACATACGTGCTTGTTTGCCTTTGCACATGAGCACAGGGAGACACGGGGTGTTTTACAAAAAAATGTCATTTATTTTATTTAAATTCACTTTTTACATATTATTTTTTATTTTTTTCAGTATATTAAAGATTAAAATGTTATTAATGATTTACAATGTTGTAGCCTCACTATCTTCATTTTATGGACAAAAGTTTGTGGACCCATGACCAGTACATCTGCTATCTTGTGTCAAGCCTTCCCAAGACAGTGGAGGCTTGACACAGGCAACTATATTTTACTGCTCATGGTTTTGGAATGGAATGTCAAACAAGCTTATATAAATGTGATGGCTAGGTGTCCACAAATGTCTGGTAGTATAGTTTATAGAATAGATTATACAATCTCTGTTTTACAATAAGCACATAGATGACAAAGGATTCCCAGAGCACTATATGTTATCTAAAGAGACAGGGCAACAGAGAAGCATGGTCTGCAGCTCTGTTATTACTTTTCTTTATTTTATTACTTCAACAAACCAGCTCCTTTTTCCAATTCTATAAGCAACTGACTTTTTTCAGCTGTATAACATCAATATGCAATATTTATATTTAACTGCCTCCCACTCGCCATATAAGGAAATGACAGATGGGCGGCTGTTCTCTCGTTCTGGTAGGACATCGTATAACGTCCTCCCACTCTAACTGTTCATGCGCGCCCCCGAGGGTGCGCGGCATGGTGATCAGTGGTGCGCTGTGTCCCTGGGACACAGTAGATCACCGATCACAGTAAAGAGCCAATGACGTTGGCTCTGTCATGTAATCAGCTGTGTCCAATCACAGATGATCACATGTAAACAGCGTGTGAAGAAAGAAGAGGCGGTAAGCGGCATTCCTCAGAGGGGACATGTACACTGATCATTAGGGCACTGATGATCCATGCCCTGATGATTAGTGTAGTCCCACATACCATTGCCCATCAGTGAACATCAATGCCACATATCAGTGCCCATCAGAGCCGCCTTTCAGTGCTATCAGTGCCAGTCAGTGACGCCTATCAGTGCCAGTCAGTGCCATATATCAGTGGTGCCTATCAGGGCCCATCAGTGCCGCCTAACAGTTTCAATCAATGCCGCCTAACAGTTCCAATCAGTGCTGTTTATCAGTGCCACCTATCAGTGCCAATCAGTGCCACCTATCAGTGCCATACATGAGTGCTGCTTTTCATTGTCCATCAGTGATGTCTGTAAATGCCCACAAGTGATGCCTGTCAATGCCCATCAGTGCTACCTACCAGTGCCTCCTCATCAGTGCCGCCTATCAGTGTCCATCAGTGCAGCCTATCAGTGCCCATCACTGCAGCCTCATTAGCACACATCAGTGAAGGAGAATAATTACTTATTTACAAAATTGTATAACTAAGAAAAACTTTTTTCAAAACATTCAGTCTTTTTTAGTTTGTTTAGCAAAAAATACAAAACCCAGTGGTGATTAAATAACACCAAAAGAAAGCTCCATCTGTCGCAAAAAAAAAGGGGTGAACATTTTTATGTGGGTGCAGTGTTGTATGACCGCGCAATTATCATTCAAAGTATGAGAGCGCTGAAAGCTGAAAATTGGCCTGGGCAGGAAGGGGGTAAAAATGCCCGGTAGGCAAAAATATTGCTACAGGACGGCATGGGTGTGCAAAATCATGTATATATGTAATTTTGCATTTCTGGGTAGGGGGCACGTGCGGCTGTCAATCTCTGGTTCCTGGCCGGTGATTACTCGCCGGTGCCCCATGATTTCCAAGGATCTCCTATGGGAAGGAGTACTGTTTTGTTTACTAACAGTTCTCCTCCCTGTCAGCTCGGGCACACTGCTTTGGATGGTTGTGGACAGCACAGCCATCCAAAGCAGTGTGAGTACAGTGAAGCATACTGACGCCGCCCCCTAGTAACACACTCCCAGTACACAGTTAACCCTTTGATTGCCCTTCATGTTAATCCCTTACTGCCCAGTGCCATTAATACAGCATCAGTGCTTTTTTTAGCACTGATCACTGTATTGGTGTCACTGGGGATGTCAGTGACACCAGGTCAGTTCCCCCCAGTGTCAGAATGTCCACCGCAGTTCTGCAGTCCTGCTATAAGTCGCTGATCGCCGCCATTACTAGTAAAAATTAAAAAAAAAATCCCAGTATATATACCGCCATTTGTAAACGCTATAACCGCCACGTAAACTAATAAATTTACTCGTATTGGGATTTTTTTTAGCAAAGACAAATTTATGACGAAATTAGATTTTTTTGGTCTTTTTACTGGACATGTTTAATAGCAAAAAGTCCAAAATATTGTTCTCAATATTGTCGGTCTTTTTTTTTTATAAAAAAAGCACAAGTGATCAAATACCACCAAAAGAAAACTAAATTTGTGGGAAAAAAGGACGTAAACTTCATTTGGGTGCAGCATTGCATGACCGCTCAATCATTAGTTAAAGTAACGCAGCACCGTAACGCAAAAAGTGGCCTGGTCAGGAAGGGGGGTAAGTCCTCAGGAGGGCAAGTGGTTAAAGCACAAGCAAGAAAAAAAGTAGGACACCTCTCTATGACTCCACCAGGCAATCCTACCCACAACAATCATTTATAAGGAATTTGTCATCTATTTACACTCATCCTTACCTTTACACGCACATGAACTTTAATGGCCTTCCAGTCTTAGTCTGTAGGGTTCAATATTGAGTTGGCCCGCCCTTTGCAGCTATAACAGCTTCAACTCTTCTGGGAAGACTGTCCACAAGGTTTAGGAGTGTGTCTATGGGAAGTTTTGACCATTCTTTACACCACTGCATCTGATACTTTGCATTGTACCTGGTAATGTAAGGCTTGGATGCAGCTGCCTTGCCATGGAAACCCATTCCATGAAGCTCTCTACGCACTGTTGTTGTGCTAATCTGAAGACTACATGAAGTTTGGAGGTCTTTAGCTATTGACTCTGCAGACAGTTGGCGACTTCTGTGCACTTCAGCATGCACTGACCCCACTCTTTCATTTTATGTGGCCTACCACTTCGTGGAGGAGTTGCTGTTGTTCCCAGTTGCTTCCACTTTGTTATAATACCACTAACAGTTGACCGTAGAATATTTACTAGCAGGAAATTTTGCGGATGGACTTATTGAACAGGTGGCAACCTATCACAGTACCACGTTTGAATTCACTGAGCTCCAGAGAGCGACCCATTCTTTCACAAATGTTTGTAGAATCAGTCTGCATGGCTAGGTGCTTGATTTTATACACCCGTGGCCATGAAGGTAATTGGAACACCCAGGGACGGAGTGACAACTCATGGGGCCCCCTGGCAATAGGGAATCATGGGGCCCCTGTGTCCTTGCCCAAACTCAAAAAAGCCTATGAAAAAAGTACCAGGGGCATCTCATGGGGCCCCCTACTGACCCCGGGCCCTCGGGCAGTGCCCGAGTTTCCAAATGGTCAGTCCGCCCCGGGAACACCTGAATCCAATGATTATATTTTGTGGTTCAAATGTTTTTTTTGTTGTGGTACTGATACTAAGGAGGGGAATATCTGAAGCCATAAGTGTTACAAATTTTGTTCACATCAAATACTAAATTACATTATTAAGAATCAAATGTGCATATGATCAAACAATTACTCACATTAGAACTTTTAGATTAAAAGGGTAACTCCACTTTTGTGGGAAATAAATAGCAAATAAAAGAAAAATAATATAGCATATACATTTGCAATACAAGTCATATTGTAATTGAATGTTATTAAAAATAGCTCTGTCGTTTTCTGTAAAATGCAATGTGATATGGCAACCTGGAAGTGTTCTGTACACAAATTATGTACAGATCGCCCCCCCAGAAATGGAATTTCCAGCTTGGGTGATAGGCTTACTGATTTTCCCAAAAATCTGCACTAAGATGCAAGTCAGATTTTGAGCATCGCCTGCAACAAAAATGTCATTTTTGGCAAGATACTCCCAAAGGGAAATCACGTCATGCCAAATTTCCTATTATACCTCTGCAGGTGCATCAGCTGATTGAAAGCTAAGAAATCACTCTCATTCACATTCATTTTGCACATGGACACAGAAAAGCAGCTGCTTCTTCAGAATAACAAGGTAGGAACCTGCAACCAAGTTTGTTAATATTCCTGCAATGTACATAGACCACCTAGAAGGGATTTTTTTTCTTAACAAATGTGGATAAAAAAAATAAATCTGTTTGAAAAAAACTTGTTGATTTGGTGAAGTGTGTGTGTGTGGGGGATTTCCAAGAGTCATAGTCAGGTATATGTAGAAGAATTTGAAAAATCAAAGTTGGCAATTGTGTGTCACCCCTCCTCCTGCTCATTATTTATATCTTGCAATTTTGAATCAGAAACAAAATGGCTGTGTTCCGTGGACCAAAAGGAATGTTTTCCTTCTAGTGTTTCACCATGACAATGCAATGATGGAGGTTGGCCTAGATGCTACACTATTCTTATTGATCCCAATCGTGTTAAAGTAGGGTGGACTACAGATTATTGTGGTTGTCCAGTTTAGAAAATTAGCAGCAGACACTGTAGTTTCAAAAACTGAGACAAAATTGTTAATTGGTAATATTTTCAGGTCTACATAGTTTAGCCTTCAAAAACCTTTGACTTTGTTCAACAAATCAAATTCTCTCCTACATATTTTTTTATTCTTCCATTTATCTAAATCACATAAATCTTATCACAATTTTGTTCTACGTATAACCTAAGCCAAATGTAAAAACCTGACATGCAAATATTTGATGTCCAAGTAGACATTTCTAGGATCATCTATCTATACCTCCCTTCTTGGCATGCCTATATAGAAGTTTCCTGGGTCATGATGAAGTCCACAACCTCATATTTCCTAGCTGGAAATAAACTTGTGCTGACCATAAAAAGGACCCTCTAATGATGCTCCCATTTCATGGGATATTACACCATAATGATAATAACCCTCCCATTTGCATCCGATCTTCCAAAAGACTTAAGGAAATTAGCTTCCGCGCCACTTAGGAGGGCTAATTTATGACAAGAGAGAGGAACCACTGAGAGGTAAAATAATGAGTATTTGCTGGATAACCATAGTTGTCTTATCATGGTGTGAATGCTGAGAGCATTTGTTGCCAAAATATATATTCAGTCCTAATGCAGAATGAAAAAAAAACTTGTATGTTTGCACTGTGTGTAAAGTGAGACAGCCTTTTATGGTCCTGTACTATGAATTTCTTTCTGCCAACCTGAGCTGAAAGGAGCTAGAAAACTCTGCGTATTTTACTTTCAGAGTTAATGGGAATAAAATACCTCAGTGGATGAGTGCAGATGTGTTTGATACAAATAGTCATTTTCCTATTTGCTGCCTCATTGAGCATGATGAATGATTGGAGTCAGAGAAGCGGTGTGATAAATGGCAGCACCTTGGCTCCATTGCATGGCCTATTGATTCTCCTTCTTTATTACTCCTACAACCCAGCTGCTTGCTTTGCCCTCCCCACAGCCATGGGGGGAGCGATCTCTTCCTAGAAGAAACTCAATTTATGAATAAGGGGAGATGTGGAATTTTAGCTAAGCCCCATTTTTTTTATTTGTCTCATATGTTTTTATTATCATTTAAAAACAGGGGCTACAATTAATGATTACTAGCAAAAGATGTACCTGTTTGTTGAAAGGAAAAGTGATTTAAAGGAATAGCAAATGGTATAGTTTAGTAAAGCTAACCAAATTAATATAAATATTACCAACAGCAAATATTCACCATCACTTAAAAGGTAGCTCTAGTTTAGATTACAAATCAATATAACAATTATAATTGCTTTGCAAGTCTTTTTGTAATTTAGTGTTAATAGCAATTCATTTTCTAGTTGCTGACAGCTATCATTTTCAAAGTTTGGCAATAATATGTTAATATGGCTTTCTAGTATTGAGGGATTTCTGCATACTGTTGGCACACATAATTTCTTTAGAAATTTAAATTCCAACTCATGTGGTTGGCTTGCTTCAGTTTTCAACTCAATATCAGGGACTGATCTTGTGACTACAGCAGAAAGACCTTCCTACTCAGCACTCAGTTTGTGATAAGTGTCTGCAGGTAATAAGTAGACAATAAACAGAAGGTAAGACTGTGCAATGAAGTTTGCTAAAGTCTCTGTAATGTATGTACGTATAATACAAGAAAAACTGTGTGCACAACTATGCCTCGCTCCAATAACATATATAATTAAAGCTAGCCAGCACTGAAAAGTATTTCACACCCAAGTTAAAAGGTAAAAAAAACAAAAAACAGTTCAGTGCTAATAATTCTATCAGAATAAAATACCTATACCTTAAATTTGCCAAAACATAGAAATAGTGTCATAAATTCATATAATAGTTCCAGAACACAGTCCACTCTGACTACACCATTGAAAAAATGTCTTCGAATTCTATCTTTAGTAATATTCCCAACACATATGAGGTGATATTCACCAGGTGCTCTCCTAAATCTTTGTGTGTATATTGTTCACCTTCAAAAATAGACCTCTTACAACAGGAAAGGCCTATAAGCGCATTTGTCGTTAAAGAAGGGAAAGAGTGGGTTCCACCACTCCTGGTCAACTGCAACATTCAATCTTAAAAGCTTCTGAAGTATATGTGACAAACCGTCCCTTTGTGATAACATTTTGCCCTTTCTGTTCTGGTTTTATCCCCTTGTTAAGTGGTCTTCCCATTCTTCCCTTGGTAAAGCTGTATATGTTAGCAGCTGTTATGTAGACAGACATTCTACACTGTTTGTTTAGGGAAATGTGACCTTGTAGCCTTTCACTTCTATAGAGTTCATACTGTATTGTTGGGTTGTAGGGTTTTCTTGTGGGTTGGGAAAACCCAGTGCCAGGCTGTCTGGTGGGGGTGGGGTGGGGGTGGGGGTGAAGCTGTATATACTGAACTGTGTTCAATAAAGATTGATTCATTTCACCCTACACCAAGTTCCGACTCGTGGTTTGGGATAGCAGGGAAGGATTGGTTTTGAGCTCTAATACCTGCCTTGGCAGAGCACTGTAAGACTTGCAGGACAAGGGGACCATTGGCTGAGATGCATCGCTCCGCACTAGGAAGCCCAGGCGGAACGGTTCCACCACAGTATAAATAGAGGTCTATCTCCCAATAACCCTAATTTTCCCTGCAACAGGCAGCTCTAAGGCAAATCACTCCACTCCTTCCTTACAAGCAACTGTAGTTCATAATTAGACCTCTTACAACAGAAAAGGATCTAGAAGTGCATTTGTCATCAAGGAAGGAAAAGAAGGGTTCCACCACCTTTTGTAAACATTGCAACATTCAATCTTAAAAGGATTCTCAACCACTGTTTCCTTTACAAAATGACAATAGCTCAAAGAGAAGGATAAATCATAGTGCTCACTGTTGTCATACAGAAATATTTCTAAATCCAATTTTTGAACTTACAAAAATACCGTGCTTCATTCAACAAACAAGTGCAGTAATGCAAAGTGTCCGTCAAAGTGATCTTAATGCCATTCTGAAATCCAATGTGTTCATTCCACACCCAAATGCATCACGTTTGCTCACCTTTAGCAAATGACCCTTTAAATTAAAGGAGGTCCAACAGAACATCTGAAGTATAAAAAAAGGTATATCATCCAATGGGTCTGATCCTCCCCACAAAAGCTTAAGGGATAATCACTACATATTTCTTGCAAGTAACCATACTCAAAAAGAAAGGAGAAATGGGCCCATAGTATATATTGATAGATTTTAAAGGCCAAATCCACACTTTAATAACTTTCACAAGCTAGTCAGAAGAATCAGCTTGCATCATACAGAGAACTCACTGTACAGCAAACTTTACAATCTCTGTCACTCTGCTTGAAAACAGCAGCAGAACAAGTACCCGCATGCATGATAACGTGACTCACGTGGTTCTGCCCTAACACGGTCTTAAGAAGTCCCTGATTGAACGCTTTATGTTCGGGTGAAGCCACGTGAGCAGAGTGACATAGGTTGTAAAGTTTGCTGTTTGTATTTTTAATAGTCCTGTTTAGCTTTTATATAGTGTTTTTTTATTTGGGTGGGTAGGGTGCTCCCAGATAAAAGGACTTTAAAAGCTGCATAATTCCTCTTGCTTTTGATTAAAACCCTATTCATGTTTGTTTAAAGCACAAACAAGAAAAAAAGTAGGACACTTCTCTATGACACCACCATGCAATCCTACTCACAACAATCATTTACAAGGAATTTTATCATAAAATTACACTCATCCTTGTAATGCCTTTTAGCATATCTATAAACCAGTCTCTAGCTGGCTTGAGATACTCTATATTGACAAAAGTATTGGGACGCCTGCCGTTACACGCACATGAACTTTAATGGCATCCCAGTCTTAGCCTGTAGGGTTCAATATTGAGTTGGCCCACCCTTTGCAGCTATAACAGCTTCAACTCTTCTGGGAAGGCTGTCCACAAGGTTTAGGAGTGTGTCTATGGGAATGTTTGACCATTCTTCCAGAAGCGCATTTTTGAGGTCAGGCACTGATGTCGGACGAGAAGGCCTGGCTCTCAATCACCGCACTAATTCATCCCAAAGGTGTTCTGTCGGTTTGAGGTCAGGACTCTGTGCAGACCAATCAAGTTCCTCTACCCCAAACTTGCTCATCCATGTCTTTATTGACCTGGCTTTGTGTACTGCTGCGCAGTCATGTTGGAGCAGGAAGGGGCCATCCCCAAACTGTTCCCACAAAGTTGGGAGCATGAAATTGTCCAAATATCTTGGTATACTAACGCCCTAAGAGTTCCCTTCACTGGAACTAAGGGGCCAAGCCCATCCCCTGAAAAGCAACCTCACACTATAATCCCTCCTCTACCAAATTTTACACTTGGCACAATATAGTCAGGCAAGTACCATTCTCCTAGCAAACGGAAAACCCAGACACGTTGATCGAATTGCCAGAAAGACAAGCGTGATTGATCACTCCAGAGAACACATCTGCACTGGTCTAGAGTCCAGTGAAGGTGTGCTTTACACCCCTTCTTTCAACACTTGCATTGCACTTGGTGATGTAAAGCTTAGATGCAGCTGCTCGGCCATGGAAACCCATTCCATGAAGCTCTCTACACGCTGTTGTTGTGCCAATCTGAAGGCCACACGAAGTTTGGAGATCTTTAGCTATTGACTCTGCAGACAGTTGGCAACTTCTACGCACTGTGCACTTCAGCGTGCGCTGACCGTGCTCTGTCGATTTACGCGGCCTACCCCAAACAAATAGAGTAGTCAATGGTGGCCCTTGTACAAATCATTAGTACAACCACATCTGGAATATGCAGTTCAGTTTTGGGCACCAGTTCACAAAAAGGATATCGGGGAACTGGAGAAAGTGCAGAAGGGATTCAATCTGATACGAGGCATGGAGGAAATCAGCTATGAGGAATGATTAGCAACTCAATTTATTCTCTCTTGAGAAGAGAAGATTAAGGGGGAAATGTGACTGAGATATGATTGAGATACATATATACAATGTCTGCTGGGACAAGGAGTAGGAGGCATACAAACAGTCCTGATGCTAGGACAACCAGTAGCAACCTGGCAAGGGTTTTTAACTAGGCAATTGATTTGTTTCCTGAGAATTCTTGTTCAGGTAGTAAAGGAGGATGCCCTGAAGGCACTGCATTAGTGAACTGTCATTTATTACCTATAAGGAAATGAAATGGTAGAGCACTGGATCGCTGATGCAGGTGGATGTACTGATTGGGTTTGCAAGCTTTCAGTAGGCAGTCCCTTGGTATGCAGGGGCCATGGTCAGGCCTTTAGAACAATGTCTTGGAAAACTGTAGGAAAGAGAATGTCAAGCTGTTTCAAAGAGCAAACATAATTTATTATTAATATGGTTTAAAAGCCATAACATTTTAGGGTTCCAAAATGCCCCATTCATCAGAGCTACAATACAACAAATAAGGCTTATATTACTGTTAGAATTATACCATCTCAAACAAAACAATCTCCGATCCTTTAAAGCAAATAATATGATGATGATATTCATAGGGGTTGGCTTACTAAAACTGAAGAGTACAAAATCTGGTATAGCTGTGCATGGTAGCCAATCAGCTTCTAACTGCAATTTGTTCTATTAAGCTTGGAAAAAAAAACCTGGAAGCTGATTGGTTTCTATGCAGAGCGCACCAGATTTTTGCACTCTCCAGTTTTAGTAAATCAACTCCATAGTGTTTATAAAAAAATACATGAATTATTTTTTTTTTTAAATATGCATAGTGCATTATAAACTAATGCTAATGGGTACCTTATATTACATCTGAACAAATTCTTAAAAGCTATTGGGACACACATTTTTTAGCAACTGTGGTAGAGTTTTGGTATGTGTGAAATTGCCTAATCCAGGTGTATTCCCTTTTCATATGAAGTAATGCACCTTTTTCTACCAGTCACCAAGGCCCTGTGAGCATAAAATTGATCAATAATCAGAAAAAGTTACATATTCACTTAAAAGAGAAGTACAGCCAAAGCTTTTTTGGCTATACTTCTGTGGATCACAGGAGTGCAGTCCGTTCTGCACTCCTGTGACCCGTTTTCAGCCAATAGCAGGCTGAAGCCTGCTGTCGGCTGACGTCACAGGACATATGGTCGGGATCCACCCAGGAGTCTGGACCAGCACCTGGGTCAGCCTCTCAGTGATCCGCTGAGAGTCTAAGCCAGCTGCTCCCGCCATCTCCACAGCACAGTACTCCAGTGAGCACTGTGGAGGGGGGGGAGCGGACAGCGGTGACTGACAGTCACCAACTCTCTGCTGATGGAGCACTGAGAACTGGGCAACCTGCAGTCTTTTCTCAGTTCCCAGTCTCAGAGCTGGCAGGGGACTGATGCTGCATCCACCTAGGCAAGTATGATTTCTAAAAAAACAAAAAAACAAAAAACAAAAAAAACACAAAAACATACTTGTCCTTTAAGTCTCCCAGTGTCCAAATCATTGTACAGTGTAGTTTACTTGTAAGGGCTCATTAATACCAGCGCACTGTGGTTAACACACATATTACCAACACATGGTAAAGCAAATTATGAGTGCTGCTGTGCCATTCATTGTGAATGGTAACCCCATTGGATAAGGGACACACCTACATTAGAGTTCACTGCAACGTATTAGTAATGCACTACTGTGGGTATATCTATAATACAGACCATGTGTGCAGCCTAAAGCGGAGTTCCATCTGGAAAAAAAAAATTAAAGACAGCAGCTACAAAAACTGTAGCTGCTGACTTTTAAAATACAGCCACTTACCTGTCCCTCAGTCCAGCGGTGTCCTCAACACGGCTGGTTTCACTGGCTGTCTTCTCTCCCTGGCATCGACATCTTCAGTGTGGGCACCTGGCTGTGACAGTTTGTGGCTTCACAGCCAGGTGCCCACTGAGCATGTGCGAGAAGCATTGTGCTTTGTGAATGGTCCTGTAGTCTTCTGGCACCCAGAAGACTACGGGGAGGGGGGAGGACAATTTCCTCTTCTGATCGCCTAGGCGATTGCAGTGGAAGTGGGAGCGAGTACCTGTCAAATTTAGATACCCGCTCCCCAAAGGTGCCAATCCTTAATGGGGAGCGGGGGACAAAGGCCTAAATCGGAACTTCCTCTTTTGGGTGGAGCTCCACTTTAATGGCGCTGCTATGAAGCCAGATAAGTAAGATAGATTACTCCTCCGGCATGGGAATAAAGGGAGCAGCATCCTTAGTCCGTTCCAGTGCCTAGGATGAGATAAGGGGAAGGGGTTGCAGCTCAGGACCAGCCCCAGGAGTCCAGCATGTATGTGTAGAGTGGCCTCAGCATTATGTGATGTTTTAATATGTGACGCATTATAGGCATAGGGTGTATGTGTAAAGTGGCTTCAGCACCGTGCTAGCAACATTCTCTGATGCTTTTCACACTGCCCAGCGGGGCTTGGTCACAGAAGCATGGGGCAAAACGCATCAGTGGGCGTGGCTAGCGCGGTGCTGAGGTCACTCTACACATACCCCCTTTACCTATAATGCGTCACATATTAAAGCATCACATAGTTGCATAGTTAGTCAGGCTGAAAAAAGATAAAAGTCCATCCAGTTCAACCATAAAAAAAAAAAAAGTTATAATCCTACACCCACAGTTGATCCAGAGGAAAGCAAAAAAAAAAATCCAGCAAAGCATGATCCAATTTGCTCCTGCTGGGAAAAAAAATTCCTTCCTGTTCCCCTGAGAGGCAATCGGATATTCCCTGGATCAACTTTACCTATAAATGTTATATCCAGTTATATTCTGTGTATCCAAGAAAGAATCCAGGACTTTTTTGAAGCAATCCACTGAGCTGGCCAGAACCAACTCTTGAGGGAGTCTGTTCCACATTCTCACAGCTCTTACTGTGAAGAAACCTTTCCGTGTTTGGAGATTAAATTTACTATAAAACTATACTGTCCAGGAACACAACATAGAGAGATCTGACTACACAGCTTTCCAAATACGATCCCAGTGCAGATTTAGTGTACATAAAGAAAAAACTTCTTCTTTTTGTAGTTTGGATAGATTGGGCAAGGGTCAGATCATCTATCACATATTTATCACTACCTCTGTCCCCACTGTGGAGATTCACTTGCTCTATTTGCCCTTCTGAATACTGCCATTGAGGCAGAAATTAAGGGGAAAGAACTAAATTGTCACCTGAGCACAAGGTGAAGATAAATCATCCAATGGGGACAAATGTCTAAGATGGAAATTCCCTCCCACTTCATTGTTCAAATTTCCTTTCATTTCCTGTTGTGACTCCAGGACAGGAAGTGAAGGGAAATCTCCCCTGCAGACACAAATATAAATGAATAGATAAGTTTTGTTTTAATCTTTCCTCTCCGTATTCACAACTAAAAGAAAAAAAAAGCCTGGGCTATATAAACAAAGTCAAATTTTATTTTATGTCAAACATCATAAAATTGGTTTCAGATGAAAACTACTCACTGTGGAAAGTCAATACATTAACAATGGCCCAAATGGTACACTTTATATATGTAAATTACTTGTTTTTGTAATTTTTTAAAAATTTTTGATTGTGTGACCCCTAACCCTTGGCGTATGTCCTTTGGAGAGCAGCGAGTGGATTTTTCCCTTGAGCACTGATGTCAGTACAGGAAGTAAGGTTGCCACCTTCTGCTGATGAACGGTATTGAAGCTCTGAACAATTCAAGCCCATGTGCACTGGAGGAAGCATCTGACAGGCTTTTGAATGCATATTGAAGGAACGCTGCTTCTCAGTGCCAACAACGCTGGTGGGATCAGCCATGTGAATAGCAGCAGAACAGCATTGTTGGCCCAGCACAGGAAATCAGGTCACAATCAGTTGAACAGCAGGATCACCAGGCAATTATTTTTATAATCTAAGGCTATGAAAAAGGAGTACAATGTCAATGTGCATATCTTGTAGGAACCTTGCAAATAACATTTTAATATTTTTGCCTAGAGAGACACTTTAAAGTGTTACTAAACCCACAACAGTAAAATCAGTCTATATATGCAGTAAAGCATGCTTGTTATACTCACTGTGGAACCTACGGGGTTAATCCTCTGCACTGTGTATAAAGGATGTTTGATCCTGACTTCTCTGATCCTCCCCTTCTTCTACTGTCCCCAGTCCATCTGCTGATAGAACAGAGCCTTGGGGGCAAGCTGCATATGCTCAGTTTGGTGTGTATTGCTAGAGAGGTTTTTTGTTTAATTTCTTGGGAGGGTGCATATTACCAGCACAGGGCCAATCAGAGGTGTCCAGACAGAGAGGCAGGGATCCTGCAGCCTCATAAGACAATCGGGGAAGACTTAAAACTCCTCCTGTCTTCTCTGCTTCTCCTCTTGTTCAAATGTCCATGTCTTATCTCCTGATAAGACAGACTGAACTGTAGCCATTCTGCACATGCTCAGTATAGTGTGTATTGCTAGAGAGGTTTTTTTTTCTTGGGAGAGTGCATGCGATCAGCACAGGGCCAATCAGCATTGTCCAGACAGAGGTCAGGGGTTCTGCATCCTCCTAGAGCAGAAAGAAAACTCCTCCTACAAGATTTAACCAGTGCTCTGCTGAACACTGATAGAAGTCACAAAACTGCTCTAACTGCTGATTAGAAAAGGTATTTAGCAGGTTATATTTACTAAAATAATTGCAATTCCATGTTCTGTGTACTGTGGGAGACCAGATATAGTGAATGCAGGGTCCTGGGTTTAGTAACACTTTAAGCTGCTGGCACCATTGTATTCATATTAGATCTCCACAAATATATTATTTGTTTTCTATGCCCTGTTTCAGTTTAGCTCTTGCTCTTTAAAGGTGCAAAGCTTTATTTATTAAAACAAAACTCTAGTAATAAAAGGAGGACATAGGCACAGGCAGTATAAAATTAATGCGAAAGTGTCACTTTAAATATACGCTAAAACATTTTGTACCATTATCACCTGTGTTATACAGGAGACAACTCGCAGGCAAGGTCTAATGCTTGTTTGATTGGGTACGGAGATAGTCCGGAGAATTTAGTGTCATATTAACTCTCATCCCTGTATAAAATACAGCCAGACGCGGGCAGAGTTATGTGGTACACCGTCTTGTAATAGTTTTTCTGATATTGAGAATAAGTATATTTTAGCTGCATCTCAATTTCAGCCCTTTCTTCATATATTCTAATAACCGTGTAGTCAGTGTTTCACAGCTGCACATATATCAGCAGCGCACAGTCTAAGTGGCTGTGATATGGAGTTAGGCCATGCTGCAGTACTCCTAAAAAGAACGTTATTGAATAAAATTCAACTTAAATAAATTCCAGTACGGTCGCTAGCGTGGTATTTGCTTAAAGCGTCCCCCAGCCGCTTCAAAATTGACATGCATGTTGCAATATAAAAACAAACTGACTATGACCATGCACATCCGACCATTTAAAGCTTCATTTCCATAGAGAACAGCTGCACACTAGAAAATAACTGGGAACTTTCAGGGACAACAATGGAGCGGATTGGCGGAGGGCAGTGTGTTCAGCCTGACATTGCGGATGGAGCTTTTGACTAGGGCACATTAACACATGCTGATGGATTTTATTTCACACAGGGTTTAGATGTTGTAACACCCAGATGACAATTGGAAACTGCAATAGAGAATTACATTATTACATTACATTACATTGAGTTTATATAGCGCCAAAGGGTTTGCTCAGCGCTGTACAATAGAGGGGGGGACAATACATGAAACATTACAGCAGCTACGAACAGCACACGAGGGGTAAGAGGGCCCTACTCTTTCGAGCTTACAATCTGGGAGGGAGGGGGTAGTGGTACAGGAGGAAGTGGCTGTGGGGGATGGAGTGGTAGGAGGAATGAAGGAGAGCAGCAGTTAGGTGAGGGTGGGGTAGGCTTCCCGGAAGAGGTGGGTTTTCAGGGAGCGCCTGAAGGTGAGGAGGGAAGGTGACAGTCTGATGGATTGGGGTAGTGAGTTCCAGAGGATGGGGGAGGACCTGGAGAAGTCTTGCAGACGTGCGTGTGAGGAGGAGACCAGGGAGCAAGATAGAAGGAGGTCCTGTGAAGAGCGAAGGGTACGGGTAGGGTGGTACTTGGGAATCAGGTCGGTGAGGTAGTTAGGGGCAGTGTTGTGAATGGCTTTGTAGGTCAGAGTGAGTAGTTTGAATTTGATGCGTTGGGCGATAGGGAGCCAGTGGAGGGAGAGGCAGAGGGGGGTGGCAGAGGTGGAGCGGCTGGTGAGGTGGATGAGTCTGGCAGCTGAGTTCAGGATGGTCTGAAGCGGGGAGAGTTTGCACTGGGGTAGGCCGGTGAGGAGGGAGTTGCAGTAGTCAAGGCGTGAGATAATCAGGGAGTGCACAAGTAGTTTAGCGGTGTCTGGGGTAAGGAAGGTGCGTATTTTGGCGATATTGCGGAGGTGGAGCCTGCATGTGTTTGTCAGTGATTTGACATGAGGTTGGAAGGAGAGGTTAGAGTCCAGAATGACCCCAAGGACTTTGGCTTGCGGGGCGGGATTGATGGTGGTGATGTTAGTAGTGATGGATAGGATGGGGGGGGGGGTGCGGGCAGGAGGGAAGACGAGAAGCTCGGTTTTGGAGAGGTTGAGTTTGAGGAAATGGAGCGACATCCAGTCAGAGATGTCGTTTAGGAGGTGAGTGATGCGGGCGGAGAAAGTGGAGGTGAGGTGAGGGGTGGAGAGGTAAATTTGAGTGTCATCAGCATAGAGATGGTAGTTGAAGCCGTGGGAGTGTATGAGTTTGCCAAGGGAGGAGGTGTAGATGGAGAAGAGAAGGGGTCCAAGGACAGAGCCCTGGGGGACCCCAACAGAGAGGGGGAGGGAAGGGGAGGTGGCACCATTGTAGGAAACGCTGAAGGAGCGTCGGGATAGGTAAGAGGAGAACCAGGAGAGAGCGGTGTCTCTGACGCCAAGGGAGAATAGTTTATTAAGGAGGAGGGGGTGGTCAACTGTGTCGAAGGCCGCGGAGAGGTCCAGAAGGAGGAGGACAGAGTAGTCGCCTTTGGCTTTGGCGGTAAGTAGGTCGTTGGTGATTTTGAGGAGGGCGGTTTCGGTGGAGTGTAGGGGACGGAAGCCGGACTGTAGTGGATCAAGGAGGTTGTTGTCAGTTAGGTGGGCGCTTAGGCGGTTGTAGACTAAGCGCTCCAGGAGTTTGGAAGTGAGTGGCAGCAGGGAGATGGGTCTGAGGTTGTTTGGGTCAGAGGGGTCCAGGGAGGGCTTTTTGAGTATGGGGGTGATGTGCGCATGCTTTAGGGGGGAGGGGAATACGCCGGTAGAGAGGGAGAGATTGAAGATGTGGGTGAGGGAGCAGATGAGGGAAGAGGGGGGTGACTGGAGGAGTCGAGAGGGGATAGGGTCTAGGGGGCAGGTAGTGAGGCGGGCTTCAGAGAAGACCCTGGTGACTTCCTCAGTGGTAGCGGGGCTGAAGGAGTGCAGAGCTGGTGGGGTTACGGTAAGCGGGGTCTTGGGTGTGGAGGGGGGCAGTGCGGTTGCGAGGTCAGAGGAGGGAAGAGATGAGGGGGAGATAGGGGGGGGGAGGCTAGGTGGGGAGGTAGATTGCGAGTTGACTATGTCCTGACGGATAGCATCAATTTTATTGTGGAAATGAGTGGCAATCTCGTGGGCGGTGAGTGAGGTACTGAGTGGAGGAGGGGGGGGAGAGAGCAGGGAGTTGAAGGTGGAGAAGAGTCGGCGAGGGCAGGAGGAGAGGGTGTTAATCAGGTTTACGAAGTAAGCCTGCTTGGCGGCGTGGAGGGAGGAGTTGTAAGTGAGGAAGGCAGATTTGTAGAGGGAGAATGAACGGGGGGACCTGGTTTTGCGCCATAGTCTCTCCAGCGCACGACTGCGACGTTTGAGGCATTTAGTGTGGTCGTTCTGCCATGGTTGGAGCGGTCTGGGTTTGATGTAGCGTGTGGTTAGGGGTGCCAGAGAGTCTAGGGTAGCTGATAGTGAGTCGTTGTACGTGTTAGTGGCTAGGTCAGGACAAGACAGTGGAAGGATTCTGTCGTGTAGGCGGTCGGCAGCTGAGTGGAGGGGGGCCGGGTTCAGGTTGCGAAGGTTGCGGCTGGTGATGGTTTGGCGCTCTGGGGGGGGGGGGTTAGGGGAAGGGGAGATGGAGAACGTGAGGAGGTGGTGGTCGGAGAGAGGGAAGGGGGTGTTAGAGAACAGGTTGAGGGTACAGAGGTGGGAGAAGACGAGAATTGTAAAGATGTTTCTATATTGCACAACAGCACAATGTAACCTTGTTTACCTTTATACCACTTTTTTGTTTCAATATTTTTTATTGGGCATATTAAGAATAGTGTGGGTACAAGCATTTTGTTTCTCCATGATATAAAGTTAAATCATAGTATATAATAGCCTTACACCTGATTGGTGTTATCTTAGGGCTCATGTACACTGCAGCTGATAAACTCACATTCAGGAGATTTTCAGCGTTTTTTTAGCAGCCCCTGAACTCACCCTAATGTTTTCCTATGTGTCCATGTACAAATCTTAGTTTACAGGCAGTTGAGTTTACAGTCGTTTTTTTGAACACAGAAAACTTGTGTTCAGCAGTCGATTTTATCAGCGTTTCAAACACAAAGCGCTTGTAAACGCGGCTAAACGAGGCAAATCGTGTTTATAAGCGTTTGCATCTGAAATTTTTTTAAATTCTTCCAGTTCCCGATGCTGTCCAGAGCCTTTTTTCATCATGAAAAATGCATGCAAAGCGTTTTCAAGGTACAAAACACTGAACACAGGATGTTCCTACCAACCTTGTCACACATTGTAATGACCAATTCACACCTCAGACCTCTCCGACCCTTGGAAACAAAAGATATGTTAATAACCATTCACACCTCAAATTCCTCATGAAGACCCCCTGCCAGGTGACCTTAATGACTCACTCCAGCAGACACTTTCCCACCCTTGGAAACAAAAGAAATGTTAATGAGCAACTCACACCTAAGCTCATCTCAACACATACTGCTGTCTCTGCTTCTGCTCTCTGTATTTCTCTGAAACACTCTGAAATAGTTAATAATTTACCACTTTTCAGTGCATTCTGTGCAATTGGGAGGTCCTCCTGTGCTTATTATTAAAAAACGCTTCTAAACGCAAACGCTCATAAACTCGTTATGCAAACGCAGCTAAACAGACGTTTTTTAACCTACATTTTCCAGCAGTCAGTTTCCATCATTCAGAAGTGTCCCATGTACATGGTGTCTTATAGTAATAGGAGTATGAATGACCAGTATATATTTATAAATGTGTCTTCCCGCAGCAACTAGTCAAACAGTTCTTTTCCAGAGAGATGCATTTTTTCAGATACAGATATTCGCAACAGATGACAGAAATCCAGCTGAATACTTGTAAATATTACAATGAACAACAGCCCTCAGAGTCCCATTTAAGATAGTTCATATCAAACATAATTATTATTATTATACAGTATTTATATAGTGCCAAAGGGTATGCTCAGTGCTGTACAGTAACAAGGGGGACAGAACATGAGACAGAACAGCAACAATACAATACACGAGGGGTTCGAGGGCCCTCCTCTTTCGAGTTTACAATCTAGGAGGGAGGGGAAGGTGATACAGGAGGAAATGGCTGTGGGGGATGGAGTGGTGGGAGGAGTGGAGGAGGTTAATTGTTAGGTGAGGTCAGGTGTTAGGTGAGGTTGGGGTAGGCTTCCCTGAAGAGGAGGGTTTTCAGGGTGCGCCTGAAGGTGAGGAGGGTAGGTGCCAGTCTGATGGATTGGGGTAGGGAGTTCCAGAGGATGGGGGAAGTCCTAGAGAAGTCCTGCAATCGGGCATGGGAGGAGGAGACCAGGGAGCTAGAGAGTAGGAGGTCCTGTGAGGAGCGGAGGGCACGGGTAGGGTAGTATTTGGGTATCAGGTCAGTTATGTAGTTTGGGGTGGCGTTGTGACTAAAACATAGAGATACTACACCGTCCAGCATATGTTCAATCTATAAGATGTACCTAGGTAGCTTCCATATTAATGACAGGTAGAAGCTCCTCTCCCAGCGAAAATAACTTCCCTTGAAATACTGTTTTACTGGAGGGGTTCCTGATTGGCCGACAAAATACTTTTGATCTTACATGAAAAGACTTCACTTGTCATTACTATAGATAACAATTAAGGTCACTATAGTGTTTACCAGGTAATCAAGTCATCCTTTCACCATATAATACGCCCTCCAGTCCAAGTACCATCAATAAATACTTCTTGTATGGTCAAGTCACATTCTTTATCATCCATAAACTTGTAAACAATGTACCCTTTGAAATGTTTAATTAGATAAACAGGCTATTCCCCAAATACCAAGGTGACCTTGCATAAAAGTAACATAGCAAAGAGTTCTTTTGATGTGTAAAGTGGTCTTGGCACTGGCCTGTCCAAGAATGAACAGTATGTGTTTCAATATCTTCAATATATATATATATAATTACAATATCCCTACAATTGGGGGCCCACATAGTGGCCACCTTTCCCTATGTCAGTGGGTAGCCAGGATGTGAGCCCCACATCATAGAGTCACGAAGCATAGGGGGACAACATCCCTCAAGAAATATAGATGTGGCTGGGCTACTTTTAGCTTCAGTAGAGATACAACCCCACAGGAGGGGTTCGATACAAACAACATAAACTGTAGGGAATAATTGTGACACCTTATAGAAAAATAGATTCTGAATAAAAAAGTGAGAAAAGTAAAAAAGTAGAGAATAGGGGAAAAGGGAACAGAGTAAAGGATTGGAGATGATCCAGGATCGATCCCCTGCCCAAAGGGCGGACCCCCAAATGGCAGCTTAATGAAAGTTAAAGTGACCACAATTGGTCATATTGATTTCCACCTACATAATTGGAAATCTAGGGGTTTCATATTTTTTTTAATTTCTTAAGTTTATCATGTAAAATAACAGCCAATGTTTCATTGATTAAGCCCCATGACTTCTTTGATTGGATCTGTGCAATAGTGAGGATCCTTGATTTCCAGGCTCTAGCCAGGGTTTGTTTAGCAGCCTTAAAAATAAGATAAAAAAAAGATATTAGCTTAAATTGATTGATAGCGTAGAATGAGTGTTTAAAGTGATTCTAAAGTATAAACATTTTTCATCTTAATGCACTCCCTGCATTAAGGTAAAAAATGTTTAGGTAACTGTTCTCCAATCCCAGAGGACACCATTTTTGGAGAAACGCGTGTCTGGCGGAGCTTTCTGTGACATCACCTAGTTCCGGCTGGTGGTCTGACACCGCGGGAATTTTAAACCTGCAGCTGTCCATTCATCTTCCATTCATCTCCTTGATATGGCTAACTAGGGTGTCAGTGTGGGATCTGAGCACCATCTGCTCGATTGATCTCTTGATTGGAGATCAAAGTGTCTGGTAAGAGGATGATTTTTTTCTTTTGTGTCAAGCAGCTGTGTACACCTATGTACTTTCCATTGGAAGATTATTTAGCACACAGCACTGTTTTATTGGATTTTCGGACTTTTAATTATTTAATATATGAATGTGGACTTGTGTTTGGGGTCGTTATCATGTTGGAATACTGCCCTGCGGCCCAGTCTCCAAAGGGAGGGGATCATGCTCTGCTTCAGTATGTCACAGTACATGTTGGCATTCATGGTTCCCTCAGTGAACTGTAGCTCCCCAGTGCCTGCAGCACTCATGCAGCCCCAGACCATGACACTCCCAGCACCATGCTTGACTGTTGGCAAGACACATTTGTCTTTGTGCTCCTCACCTTGTTGCCGCCACACACGCTTGACACCATCTGAACCAAATCAGTTTATCTTGGTCTCATCAGACCACAGGACATAGTTCCAGTAATCCATGTCCTTAGTCTGCTTGTCTTCAGCAAACTGATTGCGGGCTTTCTTGTGCATCATCTTTAGAAGAGGCTTCCTTCTGGGATGACAGCCATACAGACCAATTTGATGCAGTGTGCGGCATATGGCCTGAGCACTGACAGGCTGACCCCCCACCCCTTCAACCTTTGCAGCAATACTGGCAGCACTCATACGTCTATTTCCCAAAGACAACCTCTGGATATGATGCTGACCACATGCACTCAACTGCTTTGGTCAACCATGGCGAGGCCTGTTCTGAGTGGAACCTGTCCTGTTAAACCGCTGTATGGTATTGGCCACCGTGTTGCAGCTCAGTTTCAGGGTCTTGGCAATCTTCTTATAGCCTAGGCCATCTTTATGTAGAGCAACAATTCTTTTTTTCAGGTCCTCAGAGAGTTCTTTGCCATGAGGTGCCATGTTGAACTTCCAGTGACCAGTATGAGAGAGTGAGAGCAATAACACCAAATTTAATGCACCTGCTCCCCGTTCACACCTGAGACCTTGTATCACTAATGAGTCACATGAGGGGAGGAAAAATGGCTTATTGGGCCAAATTTGGACATTTTCACTTAGGGGTGTACTCACTTTTGTTGCCAGCGGATTAGACATTAATGGCTGTGTGATGAGTTATTTTGAGGGGACAGCAAATTTACAATGTTATACAAGCTGTACACCCACTACTTTACATTGTAGCAAAGTGTCATTTCTTCAGTGTTGTCACAATAAAATATTTACAAAAATATGAAGGGTGTTCTCACTTCTGGGAGATACTGTACATTGTCTGTTTTGTATGGTTTGCAGTTGGAAAACTGGTCACTTTACAGTGGTCAGATGAGCAGCTTCCCTTCATGTGGGCATGCTATATTGCAGTGGAAACTACCCCTGTGATGTAGCTAGTCACATGGGGTTTCAGGAAGAGATGATACTCTCTTGTAGGACAGCTACAATTCTGGGGGAGTGAGGATTAGGTCACCACGCCACATCACCATACACTTTTGTGGCACACTGATTGACAGTCAGTGTGTTGTCAATGTGATTTGAAATGCGTATGCATGGATGACGTAATCATACAGAGAGGAGGGCGAAATCTCCTAAACAACGCATCTCAAAAAGGATTTAAAGGAACCTACATGTAAGACTTAATTTAAGGTTTTACATGGTGCAGAGAAAAGAAAGAGATTTTACTAGCACTTTAACTTGTGTCAGTACTTGCTAACCGCTTTCCCGTCGTCCTATAGCAGAAATACTGCTACAGGGGTGCACAAAGTCACATATATATGCAATATATATATATGCGATTTTGTACTTCTGGGTAGGGGGCGCACGTGAGTTGCATGTGCCCTACCCGCACCACCATTGGCGGCCTCACCTGTCGATCACTGGGTCCGTTGATTCCCTGCCAGCACCCGTCAATCGCCATGTATCACCAACGGGGGAGAGATCTGTATGTAAACAATACAAATCTCTCCCCTGTCAGGTCCTGCACATTGCTTTGTATGGCTTTGCATAGCAGAGCCATACAAAGCAATGTGCTTACACAGTAAAGCACAGACACAGCACACAGTTAACTGTTTGATCACCCCAGATGTTAACCCCTTCCATTAGTACAGTACCAGTGCTTTTTTTTATTACTGATCACTGTATTGGTGTCACTGGGGATAAATAAATAAATAACAGTATCTATACCGCCATTTGTAGACGCTATAAATTTCATGTAAACCAATTAATTTACACATATTGGGATTTTTTTTTAGCAAAGACATGTAGCAGAATACATTTTGGCCTAAATTTATGACGAAAATAAATTTTTTACATTTTTTTACTGAATATGTTTTATAGCAAAAGTCAAAAATAATTTTTTTTTCTCAAAATTGTTGGTCTATTTTTTTATAGCGCAAAAAATAAAAAATGTACAGGTGATCAAATACCACCGAAAGAAAGCTCAATTTGTGGGGAAAAAAAAGGACGTAAATTTCATTTGGGTGCAGCATTGCATGACCATTCAATCGTCAGTTAAAGTAACGCAGGGCCGTAATGCAAAAATGGCCAGGTCAGGAAGGGGGGTAAATCCTCTGGAGGGCAAATGGGTAAAGCACAAGCAAGACAAAAAATAGGACACCTCTATATGACTCCACCAGGCAATTCTACCCACAACAATCATTTATAAGGAATTTTACCATATATTTACACTCATCCTTACCTTTACACACACATGACCTTTAATGGCCTTCAAGTCTTAGTCCTTAGGGTTCAATATTGAGTTGGCCCACCCATTTCAGCTATAACAGCTTCAACTCTTGTGGGACGGCTGTCCACAAGGTTTAGCAAAGACATGTAGCAAAATACATTTTGGCCTAAATTCATGCCGAAATTTGATTTTTAATTTTTTTTTTACTGGATAGATTTTATAGCAAAAAGTAAAAAATACAGTTTTTTTTCTCAAAATTGTAGGTCTTTTTTTTATAGCACAAAAACTAAAAAACACAGAGGCGATCAAATACCATCGAATGAAAACTCTCTTTATGGGAAAAAAGGGACATACATTTCAGTTGGGTGCAGCGTTGCATGACCGAGCAATTGTCAGTTAAAGTAATGCAGCGCCATATTGCAAACAATGGCCTGGTCAGGAAGGGGGGTAAATCCTCTGGAGGGCAAGTGGTTACAGCAGAACTTCACTCTCTCAATCAACGTTGACTATATTTAATCCTTATGCTGCTAGCATTAGTAAATAGATGGGAAGGCATATTATATTTACTGCTTTTAAACTTTTTTTTTAATATTTCTTCAGTCACTTCCTGGTTTTCATGCCTAGGCAAATGATGTCATCCATCCCAGGAGTCTTTAGGAGGGGAGGAGGGGTTTTCTCAGCTAAGGCAGATGGATTGCAGATTCCAGGAAGTAAATTCATCTGCCCTTACTTAAGATGGTCACGGCCAGAAATGCTAGAGGGGTGTGTTTCAAGGGTGATTTCTCAGCAAAATAAAGCATGGAGACATGGCTTTGTATATTAACCTCTTCACGCCAGCCGAACGCAAATGTGCGGCCTCCCGGGGTCTGGGACTAGTCTCCGAGCGGCCGCACATTGGCGTTCTATTAAAAAAGAACATATGTGCTGAGAGCGCGTGCTCTGCGTGCTCCCGGCACACATGTCCAGTACTCACGGAAAGGTCCCGATCTCCTTTTTAGATCGGGACCTTTCCCGATCATGTGACCGCTGTGACGGCATGTCACGGCGGTCACATGACCCTAAACCCCGTCCCACCCCCTGGCTTCTGAAACCCTTAAAGGGCCGGGAGGCCGGGGGTTAACAATGAATTACATAGTGTTTTGGGTTTGTGCTGCTCAGATGCTGTGTAGTTACACATCAAGCTTAAAGGCTACAAATCAGCATTCAATAGGTTTAGATAAAGTAGAGAACGATTAGAACCTCTGTCAGGTTTTTGCTGTTATCTGGGGCTCTGTTAGGTCCCATGTCCATAACCTTATGCAGTGTGTTTTTAGTATCAGTTTGACATGAGGTATGAGATTGGGTTAGTAGTAATACAGTAATAGGCTAGCTTTCCCTTCTCTACCAAAAAAGCATTTTTATTTCTATCTGTGTTGCTGTTGAAGATTTAGGCCTCATGCACACTGGATGTTATAAAAATGACAGTAGCGTTAGCTGTAGAATGGCATGTTAAAAACGTGAATTTTGATGCATTTTTAGCGTTTTTGCATTTGCTTTTTTCAGCGTTTGCGTTTTTTAGCATTTTTTTTTTTTTAGCAAATAGTACTCCCACAAAAGCTTGAGGCACAGAAACATACATAAACTCTGGATTGCGGCATTTTTTTGCGGTTTTCAGCTTTTATCAGCATTAGAGCACTTTTACAGCTAAAAAACTCCTCTTGAGCCCCCATGCACACAGGACGTTTTGGTAACGCTGGTAACTTAAGCTGTGTAAAGTCACGTTAAAAACGTGAGTTTTTCAGCTTATTTAGCATTTTTGCATTTTTTCGCATTGCATGCGTTTAGCTGCATTTTCCCATGTTTTTCCCATGTTTGCAGTTTTTAGCGTTTTTTTTTTACCAAAAAAAAAAATTGGGGGGGGGGTTAAACAAACATCAAAAACCATCGGTTTGCGGCATTTTACTGCATTTTGCGGTGTTTTTCAGTGTTAGAGCGTTTTTACAGCTAAAAAAACTCCTTTAGAAACCCACTAGTTCTGGGTTTTTTTTCCCATCCAAAAAACGCCCCTGCCAAAAAACGTTGATTACAGTCTGTGTGTGCATGGACACATAGGATAACATGCTGGGGAGTTTACTAGCTGTAGAAAAAAGCATCAAAAGCCAAAAACAGCAGATGTACAAATGTCCAGTGTGCATGAGGACTGAACCCCACTAGTTCTGGGTTTTATTTTCAGCCAGAAAACGGTCCTGCCAAAAACGCTGATTAAAGCCTATGTGTGCATGGACACACAGGATAACATGCTGGGAAGTTTGGCTGTAGAATAAACACCAGAAGACAAAAACAGCAGCTGTAAAAATGCCCAGTGTGCATGAGGCCTAACGTACCTGGTTTCAGGTTACCAGGACAAGAAGTGAGTTGAAATCTCTCTAACAGAAGAGAGAGAAGCAGTGAAAACCCAACAGGAGTTTCAACCATTTCCCACTCTATGCCAAAGTTAAAAAAAAAAAAATGTGAGCATACACTTTTCTAATTGTTGACACAGAAGAGATTATGGAAGTACATTGTGTGTAAGGTCAAGAAGCAGGAGCAAGATTTTTTAAAAAAAAATAATAATTAAAGGTTTTTGGTTTGTTTATTTTAGTATACAGCACAATTCCACTGTTCAAAATATACAAACTAGTAAAGCAAGTAGTACAACAACATCATGAGAATCTGGTATTGTAAACTGATCAGTTTTCATTGACAGAGTGATAGCCCTGGTTCACAGGACCTGCTCCTCATGAATGACTACTGTGACCTCAAACAAACAGCGAGGAGTCACCCAATTGCCACCGGTCAAACCAGGGGTAGGAGGAGGAATGTTGATAGGAGTAGAAAAGGGTTGAGAGAAAAGAATAGGAGAAGGGGGTGGGGAAGGACAGGAAGAGAGGGGAATTTATCGCATTCAGTAAACACATGCAAAAAATCTGACAGGATGATTGTACTGAAGTTGATCATTGAATCTGTCCCAACTCAATGTGCAGACATGAAGCCCAAAACCTGCAAGGAACCTCCACCAGTTGCACTGTTGTCTACAGACATACACTCACCAGGGGCAGACTTACCATTTGGAAAGTCGGGCACTGCCCGAGGGCCCGGGGTCAGTAGGGGGCCCCATGAGATGCCCCTGGTACCTTTTTCATAGGCTTTTTTGAGTTTGAGCAAGGATACAGGGGCCCCATGATCCCCTATTGCCCAGGGGCCCCATGAGTTGTCAGTCCGCCCCTGACACTCACTGGCCACTTTATTAGGTACACCTTGCTAGTACCAGGTTGGACCCCCCTTTTGCCTTCAGAACTGCCTTAATTCTTCATGACATAGATTCAACAAGGTGTTGGAAACATTCCTCAGAGATTTTGGTCCATACTGACATGATAGCATCACACAGATGCTGCAGATTTGTCGGCTGCACATCCATTCTACCACATCCCAAAGGTGCTCTATTGGATTGAGATCTGGTGACTGTGGAGGCTGCTGGAGTGTTCAAGAAACCAGTTTGAGATGATTTGAGTTTTGTGACATGGTGCATTATCCTGCTGGAAGTAACCACCAGAAGATGGGTACACTGTGGTCATAAGGGGATGGACATGGTCAGTGACAACACTCAGGTAGGCCGTGGCATTTAAACGATGCTCAACTGGTACTAAGGCGTGATACAAGGCAGGAAGGATCCATGCTTTCATGCTGTTTACGCCTAATTCTGTCCCTACCATCTGAATGTCGCAGATTAAATCACGACTCACCAGACAAGGCAACGTTTTTCCAATCTTCTGTTGTCCAATTTTGGTGAGCCTGTGTGAATTGTAACCTCTGTTAAGCTGACAGGAGTGGCACCTGGTGTGGTATTTTGCTGCTGTAGCCCATCTGCTTTAAGGTTCGATGTGTTGTGCGTTCAGAGATGGTATTCTGCACACCTTGGTTGTAACGAGTGGTTATTTGAGTTACTGTTGCCTTTCTATCATCTCGAACCAGTCTGCCCATTCTCCACTGACCTCTGACATCAACAAGGCATTTTCATCCACACAACTTCTGCTCACTGGATATTTTCTTTTTTTCGGACCATTCTCTGTAAATCCTAGAGATGGTTGTACGTGGAAATCCCAGTAGATCAGCAGTTTTTGAAATACTCAGACCAGCCCGTCTGGCACCAACAACCATGCCACGTTCGAAGTCACTTAATTCCCCTTTCTTCCCCATTCTGATGCTCGGTTTGAACTTCAGCAAGTCGTCTTCACCATGTCTAGATGCTTAAATGTACTGAGTTACTGCCATGTGATTGGCTGATTAGAAATTGTGTTACCAAGCACAGGTGTACCTAGCAAAATGGCTGGTGAGTGTACATTCTTGTATGACTCTTCAGACTCCTGGAAAACAAGTTACTCAAATTTGGACTCATCTGTCCAGAGCCCCTGCTGCCATTTCTTGTACACCTGCTATTCTGTTTTCGCACACAGGTGAGTTACTTGGCATAGCTTCCATGTAGACCAATTCTAACCACACTTCTTCAGAATGCAAATGGGTGTACCAGGGTTCCACTTTCTGCCATATCTGAGCCAATGGTGCCACTGGACTTCTTCCAACTGTGAAGGGAGGTCAGCATGATGTGTCATTTATCTATTGCCCTATGTTTCCTTGGCCAACCACTGCATTTTTTGGCCCTCAAAGTTTGTCTGTGCATTCCTGAAGGGATTGAACAACATTTCTGGAAACAAAGAAAATAATGCAGCACCTCTAAATATAGAATATTACAAGCTTAACCCCGTGACGCCGACCGTACGCAAATATTTGTGTATCATTTGAAAACACATATGTGCTGAGAGCGTGCGCCCTGCGCGCTCCCAGGACATATGTCGGTGTCTCATGGAAAGGTCCCAATCTCCCCTTGCAATCAGGACCTTTTCCGATCATTTGACCACCTTGACAGTGAATCATGGCAGTCACATGACCCTAAAACCCCACCACGCATCCCAACGTCTAAAACCCCCTGAAGGGTCGGGAGGCACCGGTGTGAAGAGGTTAAAGCATGTGCTAAACACAATATTCATAATGTGCAAAAAACATTCACAATATTCAGAAATGAAAAATAAATCAGTGTAAATAAAGTCCAATGCAAAAAGGTCCGAAATATGTGATAAATATCACCACAGAGAAAATGTGTTACACCACATAATGGAAATCCTCTCCACCACATGTGAGCATCAGAGGTAAAATGCAGTCACCGACATTAAATCTGCCAGAGGAAAGCAGCAATACGCATGTTTGCGTCAACAGGATCCTTCACACGTGGTCATCCAGCTCCAGTCTTACAATGGGGACAATCTGCAGGACCACTTCTCACCACTGGGGACTATCAGAAGGTTTGCTTGCTACTGTCTGGGGAAAAAAAGCTCACCACATGGAGCCACAATAGCCACATATAGTGTAGTATGTTTATTAACCGCTTTCCTGCCGCCCTATAGCAGATATTCTACTACAGGGTGGCAGGGGTGTACAAAATCATGTATTTTGCATTTCCGGGTAGGTTCGCGGCCTCGACTGTCAATCACTGGGTCCTGGCTGGTGACTACTCACCTGCTCCTGGTGATCGCTGAGCATTACCAACGAAGGGAGAGAACTGTATGTAAACAATACAGTTCTCTCCCGTCAGCTCCTGCACACTGCTTTGTATGGCTCTGCATAGCGCAGCCATACAAAGCAGTGTGCTTACAGTTGAAAACACTAACACAGCACACAGTGAAACAGCACAGCACACAGTGAAACAGCACAGCCATCCAAAGCAGTGTGAGTACAGTGAAGCACACTGACACCGCCCCTAGTAACACACTCCCAGCACACAGTTAACCCTTTGATTGCCCTTCATCTTAACCCCTTTCTGCCCAGTGCCATTAATACAGCGTCAGTGCTTTTTTTAGCACTGATCACTGTATTTGTGCCACTGGGGATGTCAGTGACACCAAGTCAGTTCCCCCCAGTGTCAGAATGCCCGCCAAAGTCCCACAATCCAACCATAAGTAGCTGAAGGTGGCCATTACTAGTAAAAAAAAAAATCCCAGTATATATACCGCCATTTGTAAACGCTATAACTTTCATGTAAACCAATTAATTTACACCTATTGGGATTTTATTTTAGCAAAGACATGTAGCAGAATACATTTTGGCCTAAATTTATGGTGAAATTTGATTTTTAAAATTTTTTTACTGGACATGTTTACTAGCAAAAAGTCAAAAATATTGTTATTTTTCTCAAAATTGGCAGTCTTTTTTATTATAACGCAAAAAATAAAAAATGCACAGGTGATCAAATACCATAGAAAGAAAGCTCTATTTGTGGGAAAAAAATGACGAAAAATTCATTTTGGTGCAGCATTGCATGACCGCGCAATTTTCAGTCAAAGTAAATCAGCGCCGTAACGCAAAAAATGGCCTGGTCAGGAAGAGGGCAGGGGTGCACTGACAACTCATGGGGCCCCCGGGCAATAGGGGATCATGGGGCCCCTGTGTCCTTGCTCAAACTCAAAAAAGCCTATGAAAAAGGTACCAGGGGCATCTCATGGGGCCCCCTACTGACCCCAGGCCCTCGGGTGGTGCCCCAGTTTCCAAATGGTCAGTGGAAGGGGGTAAATCCTCTGGAGGGCAAGTAGTTAAAAAGTAGAAATTTCACATAAAAAAGTAAAAGGTTTCATCCAAATACCAGTAAAACAATTGTCATGATAAATAAAGCAGTGCACTTACAAAGAAAGCCGCCAGTTCCAGATATGGAAGTGGCAGCGAGACATCAGAGTATAGCTCCTGCCCAACCGGTTTCATGCGAATGCACATCTTCGGAGGATGCTAGTAACATTTCTGAAAATACCTGTCTTCCTTTACATTTCTGCCTGTGAGGAACGCTGATGATGTAGTAAGACCACCATTGTGTAAGACGTTTTGCCATGTCTTCAGTGATCTGAACTCTTTAATAGAGTATAGCTTATCCTAAGCCAGTTGCATTCTTCCTATCTTGGCGATCATTAGTACCTGTTTGTTATAATTGTTTCACCATGCACTGGGCCATATGACATGCCTGCAGTATCCTAAGCTGTGTGCTTCGAACAATTGATTCTGTTTTAAAGCCAAAGTGTGGGCACACCAAATCTTGGAATTTTTTTTATGTTTATGCACCTTTGTTGATTGATTAAAAAAAATTATAATTTCTTTACTTTTGAAAGCATCCTCACTTCTTCATTTTTCCACAAGGGCCAAAAACTTAAGCACAGTATTGCAAATACAGTATAACTGGCGTTCCTCATTAAAGTGGTTGTAAAGGCTGCATGTGTTTTACCTTCATGCATTCTATGTATGAAGGTAAAAACCTTCAGCCTGGGTTAACACTGATGCGGTGTGGAATTTGCAGCGTTTTCTGTGTGAATTCCGCACCGCATCAGAATCGCACCCGTTCATGCGAACCGCTGCTGGTGTGTATGTTAACAACACCCCAAAATCGGTTCGCAAATTGCGGTGCGATGTGCAGAATCGGATCACAGAGGTGTGAATACCAATGCGATCTGATTCTAGTTCGGACCAAAAAAAGAGTCCTGCACCTTTTTGGTGCGGGTGCGGTGTGATTAGAGCCATACAAAATGTATGGCTCCCATCACACCGCACACAAATCGCATGTGATTTGCTCATTAATGCGGTGCAGTTCCTGCGTGAATCACATGCGATGTACCGTACCTCATATATGTGAACCCTGGGATCAGTGTGCAGCTTCCCCCTCAGCCCCCCTAATACTTACCTGATCCTGGTTCTGATCCAGCAATGTGCAAGAGAGCAGCAGCTCTCCCAGGTCTCTCCCTCCGCATTGGCTGAGACACAGCATCAGGAACCATTGGTTCTCATTGTCAATCACAGCCAGTGAGGAGGGAGTGGGGGACAGAGCAGAGAAAGCACCAGTGCCCCCAGGGCAAGCAGCTTGCTATGGTGGGCATTCGGCAAGGGGGATGGGGGAGAAACAGGAGCATTGGCAGTGACCTCAGAAGAAGAGGTTTGGGGCAGATTTGTGCAAAACCACTGCACAGAGCATGTGAGTATGACATGTTTGTTATTTTATTTTAATCAGAATCTTTAGTGCCACTTTAAGGTGATGCTTATTACTTCCAATCTCCAACATTCAAGTATTTGCATGTACTTAACCACTTCAAGTCTGGACACTTTTACCCCCTTCCAGTCCAGGCCAATTTTCAGCTTTTTTTTATTTGTTTGCTATATAAATGAAAAAGTCCAAAAATTTTGAAAAAAAAAGTTTTTCTTTCTTCTAAAATTTTGCAAATAAATAATTTCTTTATAAATCTTGGCCAAAATGTATTCATCTATCTTTTTAGTAAAAAAACAAATAACCCAAATTAGTTTACAACCAAAAATTATAATTTTTAAAACATTTTTTTACATTTTTATTTTTTTTATATTATTTATGTTTTTGGGTTTTTTTTAACATTCTGTCACCCTAGCAGTACAGTGTCACCATAGTGACACTACTACTTTTGGGAGTGATGAAGATTTTTTTTTTCTTTTTTTACACTGATTGCTTAATACAGGCTGTAAAAGCAATAATTTCTCCTTCTCTCTGGCTGCATTCCTGCAGCCATTGAGCAATACTGTGAGAGCTGTGATTGCTCACAGCTTGTCACATGGTACAGGGCTGTTGTGAATAGCCTTGTAGCATGTGACCTCACAGATTTCACAAGTTGTTCCCAGGGAGCGGGCACAGGCAATGGATGCAGGGGGTCGTTTAGAAACCCACATCGGCAGCGCCCGTCTGGCCATTTATCTACATGGGCTGGACGGGAAGTGGTTAACAAACATTACATTAACTATAAAAACAGACCCTCAGGCCCTTCTTCCTCAAATTTCATAGCAGAAACACTGAATTAATGCAAGTTATTCTCTCAGCAGCTCAGTGTCATGCTTGTGATAGTGTTTGCAACATGTGCTTCAAGCTCCCTGTTTTTGTGCCTTGATCTTCATCTTCACCTGAGCCCTACTCGACCGCCTACTGTGGATTCCCTTGGATTTGACTAGATTCTGAACTCAACATGTCTTTTGACCACAGATTTGACCCTGACTACTCTTTTATCACTGCCTGCCCAGAACCCAGACTGTCACTGGAACTCTGCCTGTCTGCCAATTGCAAGTACCTGTTCTCTGTGCTTAGTTTGAGTCTGCCACAACATGGTAGCTAGGCCCTCTAGCACTGTGTATAAGAATTGTGGGCAACCGAGTTCCGGTAGGCCTACTTGCTTTATGTGAAAGGGGGCTGCTATAGGTGAAGAACACAGAAGCCAGCTGTAGTGGCTGACTGGGGCGGACTGACCATTTGGAAACTCGGGTACTGCCCGAGGGCCCGGGGTCAGTAGGGGGCCCCATGAGATGCCCCTGGTACCTTTTTCATAGGCTTTTTTGAGTTTGGGCAAGGACATGGGCCCCATGATCCCCTATTGCCCGGGGGCCCCATGAGTTGTCAGTCCGCCCCTGGTGGCTGACCACCAACGCTAGGGGTAGGCATGACATTATGTTTTGACAAAACATTTTTACTTAATAATGTGTGAATATTCAAAAATGCTTCTCCTAAAACTTCAAATGGTTCCCAGTAATTTCCTGTATAACCCCCATGTGGCCTCTGTCAGTAACCTCCTCCATCTCTCATTATGTTTTCTGTTTTGAGACTTCTAGTATGCTTGGTTAAATCACCTTACTGCAACCCCTTTCAATATCAACATATCCATAAGAGAAAATGAGAATCAATTAACTTTTTTTTCCTTCCTCTAGTGTAAGTTTGCCATTACATTTCTTAATTATATAATGCTAATTATATAATTATTGTAGACCTGCTGGGTTGCATGAACACGTGGCCTTAATTTGTATGTCTGTTTGGTATGCATTTGGTGACATATTCATGCTCTGAATTTTGATGGTTACAGGACAACATAGAAATGAGTGTCTCAAGAAAGACGTTATAAGGTACAGTATAGTAGGGGGTATAGATCTCAGCTCAATGTCCCTTCATGCCTTTTAATGCCTTATAAAACCTTATACCCTTGCAATGAACAAATACTCATATCTTAACAGTCTTTATAAACACAAGTAGAAATCCAATAATTGAAAAGTCTCTTTCTATATATATATTCAGACTGAAGATCTTTTGACAGACTGTGGCTGTGGAAACCAAAATGGTGATCCAACTCTGAGGACTAAACAAAAAAACCCAAAGTTGGTGCACCCAACTCTCCTATCCTGAGAATGAAAAAAAAAAAACCCTCTCCTTTCAGAGGTTGAGCTAAAAAAAACACACGAGTCCTGCTTGATACTGTGGTGATAACAGCAGACTATCTTTGTGAGGATAGGAGAACTTAGGGAAAGTAAAATGTCGCTGTCAACAAACCCAGGATCAAGGATGAAGATGGCAAAGAACATGAATCAGGGCCAATGGTCAGATATCAAAATCATATGGAAGTTCTTCCATTACCATCATCCTTCATCTTACAATACCTTTTTGGTTCCCAGATCTTCATTTTTCAACATCATAATGTTGTTTCTTGTATGACCACCATATCACATTTTAATATTTACTTATTGATGATACTTATGTGCACTTAGCTAGACTTTTTGAAAAACTGTAGTACCAGTCAGTGCTCTTACTCCTACATTGGAAAAATGCATGAAGGTGGGTGAGCAAAATGATAATATGTTTCATTATCTAGTCAGCAAGCTGGGAAAGGTTCTTAATGGGTAACTCCACATTCATTGGAAAAAAATTAGCAAATGAAAAAAAAATAATATAGCATATACAATTGTGATACACGTCATATTTTAATTGAATGTTATTAAAAATTACATTTCCTTTTCAATCTGCAGCTCTAATCTTCTGTAAAATGCAATATGGCTACATGGAGGTTTTCTGTATAAAGATGGTGTACAGAATGCCCTACAGAATGTCATTTCCTGCTTGTGTGATTGGCTTACAGATTTTCTTATAAGTCTGCACTAAAATAAAAGTCAGATTTTGAGCATCCCCTGCAACAAAAATGTCATTTTGGTGAGATACTCTCAAAGGGAAATCACATCTAAAGGGATGCAGATCCTGCAGTTTTCCTCATTAGAGCTCTGCAGGTGCAGCAGCTGATAGATAATTATACAATCACCCCCATGCAGATTCACTCTGCTCATGAACACCGACAAACAAATGGCTCTTTCTTCATAATAACTAAAGGTAGGAATCTGCAACAAAGTTTTTTAAAATCCTTGCAATGTACATATATCATCTGGAGGGGAATATGTTTTTCTCAACAAAAGTGGAGTTACTCTTCAACCACTTGCCGACCGCAGATAGCCGAATGACAGCTTCACTGCAGCCGGTCAGTTCTGGGAGGGCATCATATGATGTCCTCCCAGAACGCGCCCTTCCGCTCTCCCCCAGGGGCGCGCACTCGGCGATCTCTGTGAATACTGTGTCCTATGGACACAGCTGATCACGTGAGGTGTTAAAAACCAATCACAGCGGCCTTTTACGACGTGATCAGCCATGTCCAATGACACAGCAGATCACCGGTAAATGCAGTTGCCAGTGATCGACTGCACTTTCCTAATGCTGTCATAGCATGAGGAAAGTACTGCCGATAACCGGCAATTGTCAGAGGAGGGATCGGCACCGATCATCAGGGCACTGATGATCAGTGCCCTGATGATCGGTGCCCAGCAGTGCCATCCACCAGTGCCCAGCAGTGCCACCCACCTGTGCCAGCAGTGCCACCCACCTGTGCCCAGCAGTGCCACGCATCAGTGCTGCCCAGCAGTGCCTCCTGTCAGTGCCATCAGTCAGTGCCGCCTATCAGTGCCCATCATTGTTGCATATCAGTGCAAGCTCATCAGTGCCGCATATCAGTGCTGCCTATAAGTGCCCATCAGCGCCGCCTATAAGTGCCCATCAGCGCCGCCTATCAGTGCCCATCATTGTTGCATATCAGTGCCAGCTCATCAGTGCCACCTATCAGTGCTGTTTATCAGTGCTGCCTATCAGTGCAGCCTCATCAACGCACATCAGTGAAGAAGGAAAATTACCTGTTTGCAAAATTTTATAATTTTTTCTCTTTTTTTGTTTATAGCTCAAAAAAATAAAACACCCAGCAGCGAGCACATACCACCAAAAGAAAGCTCTATTTGTGTGAAAAAAATTATAAAAATGTCCTATGGGTACAGTATTGCATGACCGGACAGTTGTCATTCAAAGTGCGATCTGAAGCCGCTGTTGGCTGACGTCATTCAGCCAGTCCAGGCTGGGGAAAGATCCAAACTTTAAAGTCGGGATCCACCCCAGAGTCTGGATTGGCACCTGACTCAGCGATCCACTGAGAGCCTGAGCCAGCAGCTCCCTCCCCCTCCACAGCCCAGTGGTCCAAAGATCCAGAGACAGAAACCAGTCCTTGAGCATTGGTTTTGTTGTTTATTGAGGGGATTAGAACTTGAATAGGTTAAGGGGGGTATAGGATGCCCAAGGGAACTGATATCTGAGGACAACTTCTTGAACTATTCACAAGCTTCTCTTCTCTGATGCAGTCTCTGTTGGAGCATCTAATAGTTGTGCTACCCCAGACCCAGATGAATTCCTCTTCACCCAGCAATCTGGAGACTTTCTTCCTGAGCAGGGGATCTGGCTCCTGTCCCTTTAATTGAGGTGAACAGTCACCAGTAGGGGGCTCATCTGGTTTCCCACCAGAGTGCTCCTTCCCCTATATGCCCAGGGCATGCAGATGTACATATTCAGAACCTATCCTGTACCACTTGTGGGATGGCTGCTGCTACCAGCTGGGCTGCTCCTTCCCTGCCATACAGGTGGTCCTTGCTCTGGGGGACCAGTGAGTCCCGATTTTTCCTTCTCTCCAACTCCAGGCTCTCAGGCATGCCCCATCCCACTAGGCCTTCTGGCAGCCTTCCTCCTCAAGCCTCACATCTCTTCCTACTCCTTCTTCCATCCAACTCCTCCACTCCTGCTACTGAGCAGGCTCTTACACTTTTAAGGAAGTCCCATACCCTTGTCAAGCCTTCTTTTGGGGATTGGCTGAGGTTCCTCAAGAGTGCAGCCAGCCACTTCTCAGTTCCACCCACTGCCTGCAAGGCCCTCCTGCAAAAGCCTCAGAGCAGGGGGATATTTCAGAGGGGCTGGCCTGCAGAGTCTCTTATCCCTAACCAGAATTTGACCCCTCTGGCGATCACACATAGGCTGTTAACCAGCTCCTGGCTAACCAGGGTCAAGCTCCCCCTAGCTGAACTAGGAGGGTGCTACATATTTTTTTACTAATACAGGAAAATTATGGTTTGTAAATATGTGAAAAAAGGGTAAAAAATCCTGTGCTAAGCCCAGTATTGATCTCCAGTCCCAGAGGACGCCAATTTTGGAGAAACGCATCAGGCGGAGACTTTCTGTGACGTCACCATGCATCAGCCAACGTACTGACACTGCGGCTGATTTGTTTTTGTTCCATTACTTCCTTATATTCACCCAAATGTAAGTGCATCTTTTTAACCTTAATACACATCTGCTTTTTAATGGGGTTGCACTATGAAGTTTCTTTTGCCTAAACCCTTCCATACATTACTGTGGAGAGTGTTGTTAAGCGGTTAAACCGATTCCTGGTGAGCTTGCGGCTATCCATCTCTATAACCTGAGATCAATTTGGTTCGGTAAGAGGCTTGTCTGTTTGTTCTGAGGAGCACCTTTTGAGCACAGCAGCACTTTTTTGGAAGATTAATTCAGCACGCAGCACTTTTTCTTCACATTGGATTGGCGACTTTATATATAGTGTATATATACACATGTTTATTTGTGCACTGTATAATTAATGGTACATTATTTGTTGATTTTTGTATTATTACATACACATTATTTGATATTATTATTATTATTATTATACAGGATTTATATAGCGCCAACAGTTTGCTCAGCGCTTTACAATATAACGGGAGACAATACAGCAACAATACAGTTCAATACAAGAGGGTTAGGAGCGCCCTGCTCCTTGGAGCTTACAATCTAAGAGAGATATAACACAACAATTTCAGTTTGTACACAATATTATTTTCACATGATTTGCTTTTAAGTGAACAGCGCACTTTCACATGTGTTGCAATGGTTTGTAAATATGTCTGTTTATTTCTGTGTGGCATGGCACAGCTAAATAGAAGGTTATGCATTTGTTGAAAAATTTGCAGTGCTTTACATCCTGCGAAACTGCATGTACATCTTTACATGAATGCCAGCAAAATCAAATGTTACTAGGCTATTTTCTCCCCAGATTACATACCCTACATTCCTAAGAATATCCTAAATCAGGAAAGTACTGCATTATGGCCACCAGATGAAGCTGATGATCATAGGAAATAAATACTTATTTACTATGATCATCAGCTCTATCCAATAGCCATAGTGCAGCCTCTTTCCTGTTATGAATGAAGAGTATTCAATCTGGAGAGAAAACAGCCTAGTGACATTCGATTTTGCTGGCATTCACACAGAACAAAGGTACATTAATTTTCACAGAACAAATAGTTTTGCACACTTTTTTATAAATGTAGTACTACCCCCGTAGGGTCATCTCAAATCACAGTCTATCAGTATTCAGCTACATGGCAGTAGATCACACATGCTGGCCAGCCCCATATACTATTCACCTTCCCTTACATTTATTTATTTATTTATTTATTTGTTTTGTTTTGTTTTCATCATATACCACCAATGATCTTCCCATAAGTGCTCTGCCTTCGGGTGGTTCTGATATGGCCCTTTTGATATCATTTAGTAACCTATATAAAGAGAAGTACAGACTCCTATAGTGTTGGCTCTGAGGAAGAGGTTGTGTCCTCGAAACGCATTAGCAAGTTGGTCATCCAGGGTTCCATCGTATGGACTCAGATGTTGTTTGGATCATACATCTTGTTCAGTTTGACATGCCTGTGTTTTTATGTCTGTTGTAAGTATGATACTTACTTTGTTTCTTCAATAAATATTTTAAACGATAATGCACTAGGTCGGTGCACCCTTTTTCTCCATTTGCATCTAGTGTATTTGGACCACCCCGGTCTGTTGCAGGCAGCAAGCAGTACATATTCCAGAAAATTCCAGAACATTCCTATTGGGTCTACTGAGTCCTTTCCTAGCGCAGGAGAAAAGTGTTTGTTGTGTTGGACCCTTGTAGGGACCTCAGGTAATAGCTGGTTCTTCCATGATAGTTATCTGATAATTAAGATATAAATACATGTAAGTTTATATCTCTGCGAGTATGAAATGATATGTAATAGGTTGTGGTGATATATAATATTACACTAGTACTTGGTTGTACTTTCTCTTCATAGGTACCTTTCATATTCCCCCTGATGAAGATTATGCGTCATATAATCGAAACACGTCAGGACAAATTTTACCTTAACTATCAGTCTGACATGTAATTGTGCTGTTTATTGCCTTTGACATTGATCAGATATTTTTGTATTTCAAGGTACTCATTGGTTGTAGCTATGCCAGAGATATGACATGAATTTAATTGTTTTTTATTTTTAAGGATGAATTTTGTATTAATATAATAATATTTTTAACGTAACTCATGTTGTCATAGTTGCATTAAAGTCCCATGGGAGACTATTTCCTCTTTGACATAATATAGGGACGTAGTAGCCTCTGACCTTTGATTACCCATCCACTTCTATAGCTTGACTACAGAAGGGGTCAAAACTATGTTTGCCTAGCATACTACTCTAGGAGAGTTCTACATCCAGCATTATACACCAAGATTTTTATTTTTTTTTAGGTTTCTTTTTTCCCCAAATTACTGCTGCCAAAGTGTGCAATAGAAAATAGCATTTAACTATTACTGAAAAAATGTTTTTTAAGCTATGGCCTAATGTATGTTTGTAGAACAGGCACATATTTGTTGACCAACAAAATTAAATATATAAAAATGTGTGCATTCATAGTGCTCAGCGGTCACCAGCTAATAAAGGAAAAGAATAAAAGTGAAAGTATTCACAGCGCTTAATGTTTGCCACAATTTGTTATGTTACAGACTTATTCCAAAATGGATTAAATTAATTTTTTTCCTCAACATTCTACAAACAATACCCCATAATGACAATGTGAAAGAAGTTAGTTTTTAAATCTGCAATTCATTCAAAATTAAAAAAATGAAAAAAAAAACCCACATGTACATAAGTATCCACAGCCTTTGCTCAATACTTTGTTGAAGCCCCTTTAGCACCAATTACAGCCTCAAGTCTTTTGAGTATGATGCTACAAGCTTGGCACACCTATTTTGGGGCAATTTCTACCAATCTTCTTTGAAGTTGGATGGGGAGCGTCGATGCACAGCCATTTTCAGATCTCACCAGAGATGTTCAATCGGGTTCAAGTCTGGGCTGTGGCTGGGCCACTCCAGGACATTCACAGAGTTGGCCCGTAGCCACTCCTTTGTTATGTGGGCTGTGTACCTAGGGTCATCGTCCTGTTGAAAGATGAACTGTTGCCCCAGCCTAAGATCCAGAGTACTCTGGAACAGGTTTTCATCAAGGATGTCTCTGTACATTTCTGCATTCATCTTTCCTTCAATCCTGACTAGTCTCCCAATTTCTGCCATTTAAAAACATCCCCACAGCATGATGCTGCCACCACCATGCTTCACTGTAGGCCAGGTGGTGAGCGGTGCCTGGTTTCCTTAAGACATGACACTTGGCATTCAGGCCAAAGAGTTCAATCTTTGTTTCATCAGACCAGAGAGTTTTCTCTTTCTCATGGTCTTAGAGTCCCTCGGGTGCCTTTTGGAAAACTCCAGGCGTGCTGCCATTTGCCTTTTACTGAGGAGTGGTTTCCATCTGGCCACTCTACCGTACAGGCCTGATTGGTGGAGTGCTGCAGAGATGGTTGTTCTTCTGGAAGGTTCTCCTCTCTCCAAAGAGAAACGCTGGAGCTCTTTCCATCGAGTGCTTGGTTACCTCCTTGGCTAAGGCCCTTCTCCCTCAATCGCTCATTTTAGCCGAGTGGCACGATCTAGGAAGATTCCTGGTGGTTCCAAACTTCTTCCATTTACAGATGATGGAGGCCACTGTGCTCATTGGGACCTTCAATGCTGCAGAAATTTTTCTGTACCCTTCCCCAGATCTGTGCCTTGATACAATTCTGTCTGAGGTCTATGGACAATTCCTTGGACTTCATGGCTTGGTTTGTGCTCTGACATGCACTGTTAACTGTGGGACCTTATATAGACAGGTATATGCCTTTCCTAATCATGTCCAATCAACTGAATTTCCCGCAGGTGGACTCCAATCAAGTTGTGGAAACATCTCAAAGATGATCAGTGGGAACAGGATGCACCAGAGCTCAATTTTGAGTGCCAAGGCAAAGGCTGTGAATACTTATGTACATGTGTTTTTTTTTATATTTTTAATAAATTGCAACAATTTCAAAATGAACTTCTTTCACATTGTGATTATGGGGTATTGTTTGTAGAAAGTTGAGGGAAAAATGAATTTAATCCATGTTGGAATAAGGCTGTAACATAACAAAAGTTAAGCGTGGTAATGCCACTATTGTACCATATTTTCTCCACTTGATGATGACTGTCTTCACTGTGTTCTATGATATATCTAATGCCTTGGACATTCTTTTGTACCCTTCTCCTGACTGATACCTTTTAACAAGGAGATCCCTGTGATGCTTTGGAAGCTCTCTGTGGACCACGGCTTTTGGTGTAGGATGCGACTAAGAAAATGTCAGGAAAGACCTACTAGAACAGCTGACCTTTATTTGGGGTTAATCAGAGGCACTTTAAATGACAGCAGGTGCGTACTATTTAACATGATTTTGAATGTGATTGCTTAATTCTGAACACAGCTACATCCCCAGTTATAAGAGGGTGTGCACACTTATGCAACCACATTATTTTAGTTTTGGATGTTTACTCCCCCCCCCCCAAAAAAAAAAAAGATTTCAGTTTGTTTTTTAATTGAGTTGTACAGTTTATAGGTCACATTAAAGGTGGAAAAAGTTCTGAAATGATTTATTTATCTTTGTCTCATTTTTTTACATCACAGAAACCTGACATTTCAACAGGGGTGTGTAGACTTTTTATATCCACTGTATTAGACACCAAGTGAACCTGTTGTCCTGGACGTTGATGTGTTGGTGTGTTGGGAAAAAAATGGGTTAGCATAGGGATTTGATCAAACTTGACAAGGTCCAAATTGTAATGTCTAGAAGACTGGGTCAGAGGAACTCCAAAACTGAAGCTCTTGTGGGATGTTCCTGGTCTGCAGTGGTCAGGACCTACTAAAAGTGGTCTAAGGAAGGAAAACCAGTGAACAGGCAACACGTGTTGGTCATGGGCAGCCGAGGCTCACTGATGCATATAGGGAGAGAAGGCTGGCCTGTGTAGTCCAATTCAATAGCAGAGCTGCTGTGGCTCAAATTGCTGAAAACGTTATTGCTGGTTCTGATAGAAAGGTGTCAGAACACACAGTTTGCTGTGTATGGAGCTACTGGCCTGTGTCTACAGCCAAAAGTGCCTACATGTGTAATTCAAAAAATAGTGAAGCGCTCCACTGTATATGACGTGCAATATTTAAAAAATAAAAAAAAATACTGAACCATTAAGCCAACAAAATAGTGAAAAGAATCCTGTGCATGTGTATAATGCATGTCATTATATATAACACATGTTAACTCAATTTTCAGTTGAATGAAAATCACAGAGTAGTCATCAACACACATTGTGGGCTTTTTGATTTATTGTGACTTTACATACCTACTGTATGTATTACCGTATATATGTGTGTGTTTCACTTGTTTATTTGTTAGTGGATCTGAAGAGACTGTTTTAAGGTCTATTGATAAGAGCACCTGTATTATTTTTTTTTGGCATAGCAAGTGATTTTCTGCAAACATGTGTTGTATATAATGACATGCGTTATACACATGCACAAGAATTTTTCATTATATTTTTGGCTTAGCTGTTCAGTATTTGCTTTATATATTCAAATATTGTACATATAGAGTGGAGTGCTTCACTCTTTATTGAATCATTATGAAGGTGTGGTGATAAACACTATTTAGTGATAGCAGCTCCTTACATACTATTGTTTTAGTGTTGGTTCTGCAGTACTTTTTTGTTTTTGAGTAATAGTTTTGTGCAGTAGTGAGGGAATATTTCACATATAGATTTTTCTTAATGGGCACATCTGCATCAGAATTGGACCATAGTGCAATGGAAGAAGGTGGCCTGGTTTGATGAATTCAAGAATGGTTTGAGGAACACAACAACAATTTCACGGTGTTGACTTGGCCTCCAAATTCTCCAGATCTCAATCCAATCAAGTATCTGTGGGATGTGCTCGAAAAACAGGTCAGATCCATGGAAGCCCCACCTTGTAACTTACAGGACTTAAAGGATCTGCTACTGACGGCTTGGTGGCAGATACCACAGCATTCCCGTCAAAGGTCTAAGGGAGTCCATGCCTTAACAGGGATCCAGAGAATATCCAATTGCCTCTTGGGAGATCAGGAAGGAATTGTTTCCCCTGCAGGAGCAAATTGTATCATGCTTTGCTGGGGTTTTTTTGCCTTCCTCTGGATCAACTGTGGGTGTAGGATTATAACTTTTTTGTATGGGTGAACTGGATGGACGTTTGTCTTTTTTCAGCCAGACTATGTAACTAGTAACAAGTTATGGTGGGTGGTCATAATGTTATGGCTGATCAATGTATATACAGGCATACCTCAGTTTATAAATTTAATGCGTTCTCCAGGATGTTTTGTATTATGAAAAATTTGTAAACCGAAACGTAGTTTCCCATAGGAATGCATTGAAAACCAATTAATCCATTCCGGAGGTTAGGAAAAAGTAAAAAAAGTATTTTATCTGTTCAAAACTCTTTATAAAGTGCACTTTAAAGGCATAAATACTGTACAGGGACATGATAAAAAATTTCCAGAATGGCTCCAAAACTCAATGCAAAAACCGCTCCAACACCTCCACACTCGACGCCACGTGCTACCCACGGACTCCAGCATGCACGGGGCCAGTGCTATAAACCTCTCAGGCGCAATGCATCCTGGGGAAACTTGCTTCGTATTGCGAAAAAAAGTTTTGAACAGATTAGCATTTATTTTTTTACTTTTTTCTGACCTCCGCAACGTATTAATTAATTGAAAACCAATTAATACGTTCCGGAGGTCAGAAAAAAGTAAAAAAAAAGGCTTATCTGTTCAAAACTCTTTATAAAGTACACTTTAAAGGCATAGGGCTGATGCTATAAACCCTCCAGGCGCAATGCATCCTGGGGAAACTTGCTTCGTATTGCGAAAAAATTTCGTAAACCAAAGCATTATTTTCAAAGGATTTTCATTCGTAAACAGAAAATTACGTTAACCGAGGCATTCGTAAACCAAAGTATGCCTGTACTCAGTAACCAAATATTAACTTTGTATACATAGACTCCACCTCCGCAACATCTCCAAAATACGTCCGTTCCTAACCCCAGGAACTACAAAGCAACTCATTCACTTCCTTATTATATCACGACTTGACTATTGTAACTCCCTCCTCACCGGCTTACCCCAACACAGGCTATCCCTGCTTCAGTCTATCCTGAATTCTGCGGCCAGACTCATCCACCTTACTAACCGCTCTGTATCTGCCACCTAGAGCCGCTCCACTGGCTTCCGATTGCCCAACGCATAAAATTCAAATTAGTAACATTGACGTACAAAGATGTTCATAACACCGCCCCAAACTACATCGCCGACCTGATATCCATTTACCACCCAAAATATACTCTCCGCTCCTCACAAGACCTCCTACTCTCTAGATCCCTGGTCTCCTCCCATGCCTATCTCCAGGACTTCTCCAGAGCTTCCCCCATCATCTGGAACTCACTACCCCAATCCATCAGACTGTCACCTACCCTCCTCACCTTTAGGCACACCCTGAAAACCCATCTCTTCAGGGAAGCCTACCCTGCCCTCACCTATTTGCCGACCTCCTCCACTCTTCCTACCAGTCCATCCCCCACAGCTATTTCCTCCTGTACCACTATCCCTTCCCTCCTAGATTGTAAGCTCCAAGGAGCAGGGCCCTCGTACCCCTTGTGTATTGTATTGTTACTGTGCTGTCTCGTGTACTTTCTCCCATTATAATGTACAGCACTGAGCAAGCCGTTGGCGCTATATAAATACTGTATAATAATAATAATAATAATAATATACATGATAGGTGTGCTTCAAGTCATTGTTATACCTCATGTGCACGCATTGCAGTAGGTGTTAAAATTACATTCTCAGAGAATGGAAAACAAAGTACTTTTTTTAAAGTCCCATCTAAGATAACAAGAATGCTCAATATTCTATACAATGAACCGGCCAGGGAAAATGCACAGCTTGCTTGTAAGAGTATAAAAAAGTAAATGCATTTATTGATCAAAAAATCCAGCCTATTATCCACAAGTAAATTGAGATGATAGCCCTGCTAAGGATTAGTATATGTTATCAGTTTTAAAGAGTGGCTGCATTCTCATACTCTCTGGAATAAATTGAAATCTACCTGGCTCCATTGGAAATGTTGCACTATTATGGTACTGCAGAGAATAATGAGCTGATGCACCCCAGTGAAATGTAATTACACAGCACTCTTGTTCTTAGACCCATAAGGTGAAAGAAAGATGAATAGTGAAAGTGAAATGCGCTGACCCTTCAAAGTTTAATTTACGTTATGCATTCCCTCTGACTCCTCATACACTCCACAAAGGTCATAATTTAGGGTACTTTGCAGGTGATGAATGATCTGTATGGTTGTGTTATCACACGCACCAATTGATTTGTTGTAGCCAAAATATTTTTTCTATAGGAGTGTTAAAGCAGATTACCACACGAAGAGGCAGTTTACCAAAGCTGTGCAAGCTTCTTCTATAGTACGGAAATCTTATGAGGCAACTATCCTCTAAAATCCAGCAGATGGCTTGTGGAATGCTGATCCCTACTGAAAATGCAGAACCTTAAGTTTAAAGGATAAAGGTTTGAGAAAATCTCTCCCCCACCCTAAACTGCCCCACCATCCCAAGATGCATGTTTACTTGCATCAATGTAATGTGCGCTGGTGGCACCTGCATGAAAGCTTCCCATGGTCAATGGGAAGCTGCTGTGCACATTGGGTCAGCGCACAGAAGATGTTCATGTCGAAATGCAAACTAACCACATCCACACTGAGACAAAACCGATAAGGGTCCATTCACACCAACTGCGTTGCCACATCATTATCAGCACATGCCAACGCAATGTCCTGTAAAAAAAGTTCATTCTTTTGCATTGTATTGATTTGTGACGGAAAAAAGTAGAGCAAGCACTACTTGTTTTCAGCGCAATGCAACACAACCAGGCCCAGAAAGGGACAAAAGATAGGCCCAGGCATTTTAGATTGAGCAGCCAATTTTTTTGGGGCGGTGTACAAGGGCATTTGCAGGGGCAGTTGGTGACAGAATAATTACGGAGTCGGTCCTCCGCATTGTAATATAAAGGGGCACTGTGATATAAAGGGGACTGCACTGTAAAGGGGCACTGTATTGATTTCATGGCCCCTTTACAGCGCAGTCCCCTTTATATCACAGTGCTCCTTTACATTACAGTGCCCCTAGAGATCTAATCACAGTGCCCCGTATATATTCAAAGAGATGGCCAAATCCAGCAAAGAGACAAACATAGCAAAGACAGGATGTCTCTTTGCTGGATGGGGATGTCCCTTCTTGGACTGGGCTGTCTCTTTGCTGGATTGGGATGTCTCTTTGCTGGACCCAACTGGGCAAAGAGACAGCCCAGTCCAGCAAAGAGACATCCTGTCAAGATCAGGGGTCAGGCTCAAAGACCAGCTGCTATAGCAGTGGAAAGGCTTACCTGAACCAGAAGGATAGGTACACAGGCAGGTCACCTTGGCGGAGGAGTGGGATCACCCGAGGTGTGGAGTCTAAGTACCAACCGGTGTTCACCAGAGCTCCTAATGGTGGAGATGGATTTGGCTGCGTGTTAGCACGAGGTCGCGGTCCTCAGGATCAGCCCACCAGGAGGTGAGCAAGCAGAGGTCCAGTAGCGTATAAACAGGTAAGGATCAAACGGAAGTGTGGTCAGTAAACAAGCCAAGGTCGGTAAGGAGCAGTCGCAGGTTGGGTTCAGGCAGAAGCATAGTCAAGAACAAGCCAAGAGTCAATAACGAGTGTAGCAAAATACGGATAACGGCAGAGCTGATAAGGAGCACGATACTGGCTGCAGAGCACAATAATCTAGCAACCAAGAAGTGCAGAGACATGGCTTATATCAGGAAGTTCATGGGAGGAGCAAGGAGTTCAAGGTTCATGATAAACAAGGTCAAGGTAGGATCATCCAAATAATTGTCAAAGGAGCTGTCCAGCATTCCAGGTGGGTCAGCAAAAAGAAGCATTGCCACTCACTGCAGAAGGCCCAAGTTCGGACGCAGGCTCTGACACATCCCCATCCAGCAAAGAGACAGCCCAATCCAGAAAAGAGACTTCACTGTCCAGCAAAGAGATAGCTCATCCAGCAAAGAGAAAAATAAAAATGCAATTGGCGCAAGAGAATTTGTAGTGGACATAAGGTTCACTCAGCAAACCTTAAACAAAATAATCCAGTAAACAGAAATTAAGATATATAATCGTACATGCCAGTAATAAAGGGGCAACAAGTAGATGATGCAGCTTTAGTGGTGAGGAGAGGGAAGGGGGGAGGGGAGGGGGGTAGGGAAAGGAGGGGAAAAAAGGCCTTGTGATGCAAACAGTACTGGATTGAGATAGATGGTATATATATGTGTATACATATATATACAACGCTGCAATGTAGACACCGTCGTGAGGCTTGCACTTTCTAGAGTAAACCGGACTCTGTGGTAAATGGAGAAGAAAGAGAAGTGCGCCAGACTAAGTGCAGTATGAATATAAAAGTTTATTGCACACAAGATTATAAAAACTCACAAGAAGTGGGTAGATATCAGGCATCAATATATAAGGAGGAGGATGTCATCTGTGCTGCACCTCACAAATGGATGGCTGTAATGTCAAGGTGTTGCGTGGCTGGCGCTCTAGGCGGGTCCCACAGGAGGAAGCGAGGATGGCAGGCGCAGTAACCGGGAGTCGCGGCGCAGATAAGAACCGGGATCCAGGGCAGGCACTGCTGATCTCTCACATCAGCGTGGGTACAGTAGCCAGCTTGAGGCACATCCAAGATGGCCACCGGGCAGGAAATGACATCAGAACGTTGCTGGGAATCCTCCAAGGGGGCGGTGACGCGTTTCTAGGCAACCTGCCTTTTCATCAGACCTCCAGGTCTGACATCCTCCTCCTTATATATTGATGCCTGATATCTACCCACTTCTTGTGAGTTTTTATAATCTTGTGTGCAATAAACTTTTATATTCATACTGCACTTAGTCTGGCGCACTTCTCTTTCTTCTCCATCCAGCAAAGAGACAGCCCGTCCAGTGCAGAGACAGCCCGTCCAGCGCAGAGACAGCCCATCCAGCAGAGAAAACTCATCCAGCAAAGAGACAACCCATTCAGCAAACAGCCATCCAGCAAAGAGACAGCTCATCCAGCAAAGAGACAGCCCATCCAGCAAAGAGACAGCCGTCCAGCAGAGACAGCCCATCCAGCAAAGAGACAACCATCAAGCAAAGAGACAGCCCATCCAGAAAAGAAACAGCCCATCCAGCAAAGAGACAGCTCATTCAGCAAAGAGACAGCCCATCCAGCAAAGACACAGCCCCTCCAGCAAAAAGATGGCCCAGCCAGCAGAAACAGCTCATCCAGCAAAGAGGCAGCCCATGCAGCAAAGAGACATCTCATCCAGCAGAGACAGCCCCGTCTACCACTGCTACAGATCTGTCACAGTGTGCTGGCGGGTGAAGAGGAGAGGCTGCCATTGTCTCTTCAGTGCAGCGGCCAGCCGAGGAGGTGTCCCTGTGTCAGCTGCACTTCCTGCTGGTCACTGCCGCTCCTCCTGACAGCCCTGCTTTAGGCATAGCCGCACAGAGGGAGGTGAGTGGCGGCCGAAGTCTGTATTAGCCTCGTCTAGACCTCGGTCACCGCTTACCTCCCGCTGTGCGTCCCGGTCATCTTAAGCCCAGCGTTCCCAGCCCACTGTGCGAATGCCCAGTGTGCCCTATGGCCAGTCCAGGCCTGAACACAACTCAATGCACATGGTAAACAGCAGGCCAGCTCAAGTTTTGCTCATCTGCCTTGCCATAGACTCTTCGCATGTTCCAGGAAGTGAGGAGAAAAGTGCACTGCAAAGAACCATGTAAATTAATGCATACAACACACACTTTGCAGTGAGTGGACCCTAATAATATAACATAGTAAAAACTAACACCTCTCCTGTTACTAGTCTAACACCAGGCAAGGGACTCCCTCTCACAAAAGCTTGTAGGGCTTTGATGATCAATCAAAAAGCAGTATAAAACAAATTTTGATTATATTTTAAAGATCCCAATATTTGAGGGAGGGCATTGTTTTATCACGGTTATGTGATAGTTTATGGTTTTTGGGGTTTTGAGATCACACGAACACGAACAGGTAAAATCAAACTGTAAATAACATTTAATTAAATAATGATAAAGATAACAAATGTAATAATATTGGAAAAATTTTACTATTTTACAGCTATTCTTAGCCAAAAATGCCTTTCGCTGAGGAGTCCTGCCTGTTTTTTTATGATTTGGCTCGAAGTAATGACATTCCTGTAGCATTAGGTTATTTAAGGTAAAACGATCCCTATACTAGGCTTAGGATGCATTCTTGTATTAGTGAGCTATAATAAGGAGAAATTTATTTTCTCCATCAGTCCTTTAACTCCTTCCTACCTGTAATCTGTTTATTAATGTCTCCCAGCACAATGCCCCAATCTAGGAATATGTTAATAAACTTGAGAGCCACCAGCCAACATTTTTCATCAGCTGCTGATGACTGGCTTGGTACTGGCAATCGACTGGAAAACAATCAGAGTGGTTCCCAATCATTTGGACTCCATGCACACTGGCTTAAAAACATGCTGCTCTTTGAGGAGTTTAGCATTTTGGCTGTATAAAGCCTGTATAAATAATATTATCCTATGTGTCCATGCACATTAGGTAGTCTAGAGGCGTTTTTTAGCTCAGTGTTTAGAGGTAGAAAAAAAAACTTCTGTTTTGCATCTTTTAGAGTGTTTTTGTGGCAGAAAAAAACGCCAGTACAAAAACTGCTCAAAATTAGTGTTTTTTTCTGCCAAAAGCGCTGGCGTTTTTTTTTAGCCAGTGTGCATGGAGCCCCAAGCTGGAGGCTTTATTGACAAAATAAGCCTACAGGTGACAATAACCTCGTCAGTGGCAATCTTAATATCGGGATTGTCATATATAATTACAGTACATAAACAAATAAAAATTAGTAAAATGTAAAAAAAATGTGTTATCAAACAAATTAAAAGCCTTATATGTCTTTTAAACAAATATGAACATGATTTATGTATGTAAATTAACTCTAGAGTTATTTAAAGTTTGTAGAACTGAGGCTACTAAATTTGAACAGGGTATCTAAGTATTTTTACCTTTTTATCCCAAAACTGGACAATGCAGACATTTTTTCTTTCCACCCCAAAACAGGTTAGTATTGGAATTCTGATAAACATTATTTAAAAAAAGTAAAGTCTGGTCATTTGTAGCGTTAATAGGCAAGCTACTGTAAAACAAAGACATGGGAAGCTGGACTCTGCCATGTGAGACGTACCAATGAAAAAAGAATACTATACAGTAGTGAGTGGATGTTTTCTGCTTCAAGGGCAACATTGAAAATACACAAATCCCTTACATAACATGCTTGGGGGATGCCATAAATGGTAGATTCACCTTTAATACCATGTTATATCTTACACCTGTATTCAGGGCGTAATATGTTACTAAAGCATCAGACCCATACCCCCCCCCCCAATCCTCCCATTGTGACAGGGAGGGGGATCTTCTCCCCATACCCTCTGTCACAGATTGAAAACGGCATGGCTGA